>NW_026865326.1:0-323708 GCF_026571515.1 Ruditapes philippinarum
GTACATGTAGTCGGGAATTCACAATTTTTTAAAAAATGTTGGGTTGTCTGGCCACCAGAGATGATTAGATGGTAAAAATTTGGCCATCTCTAGCTTGTCTTTGTAGTGATGTTCACATAAACCAAGTTTCTAGGTCAAAGGTCAAAAGAAAACACTTGTACATAGTGAAACTTCTTTATACATAGAGGAATTGTTATATAACTTGCACAAATTGTCAAAATTGTGAGGCATAGTGTTTGTTATTCGCAAAACTCAGGTCAAAACTAATTAAGGGATGCACAAAAGATTGTAAGAAGTAGAAATTACTACTACTTTCAGTTTGTAAAAGGCAAAATATGTTTATTATGCCCCCATTTCGAAGAAAAGGGGGTATATTGCTTTGCACTTGTCGGTCCGTCGGTCTGTCGGTCCGTCGGTCCGTAGACCAAATGGTTTCCGAGTGATAACTAAAGAACCCTTAGGCCTAGGAACTTCAAACTTGGTATGGTGATTGGTCATGACCAGTAGATGACCCCTATTGATTTTGGGGTCAAGGGGTCAAAGGTCAAGGTCACATTGACCTTGTAAGCAAAAACGGTTTCCGATCAATAACTAAAGAACCTTAAGGCCTTAGGAACTTCAAAACTTGGTATGGTGATTGGTCATGATCAGTAGATGACCCCTATTGATTTTTGGGATCAAGGGGTCAAAGGTCAAGGTCACATTGACCATGTAAGCAAAAACGGTTTCCGATCAATAACTAAAGAACCTTAAGGCCTAAGGAACTTCAAACTTGTATGGTGATTGGTCATGATCAGTAGATGACCCCTATTGATTTTGGGGTCAAGGGGTCAAGGTCAAGGTCCACATTGACCTTGTAAAGCAAAAATGGTTTCCGATCAATAACTAGAAGAATTTAGGGCCTAGGAACTTCAAACTTGGTATGGTGATTGGTCATGATCAGTAGATGACCCCTATTTGATTTTGGGGTCAAGGGGTCAAAGGTCAAGGTCACATTGACAACTCTTAGGTTTAAAACGGTTTCCGATCAATAACTAAAGAACCCTTAGCTCTAGAAACTTCAAAACTTGGTATGGTGATTGGTCATGACCAGCAGATGACCCTATTGATTATTGGGGTTAAGGGGTCAAAGGGCAAGGTTACATTGACCTTGTAGGTAAAATGCTTTACAATCAATAACTTAAGAACCCTTAGGCTTAGGAACTTCAAACTTGGTATGGTGATTGGTCCATGACAGCAGATGACCTATTGATTTTGGGGTCAAGGGTCAAAAGGTCAAGGTCACATTGACCCTTGTAGTTATAAAAATGGTTTCCGATCAATTAACTAAAAACGCTTAAGGCCTAGGAACTTCAACTTTGTATGATGACTTGGTCGTGACCAGCAGATTGACCCCTATTGAGTTTTGGGTCAATGGGGTCAAAGGTCAAGGTCAAATTGACCTTGTAAGTTAAAAACGGTTTCTGATCAAAAACTTAAGAACGCTTAGGCCTAGGAACTTCAAACTTGTTATGGTGATTTGTCAATGACCAGCAGATTACCCCTATTGATTTTTGGGATCAAGGGGTCAAAGGTCAAGGTCACATTGACATTGTAAGTAAAAAACGTTTCTGATCATAACTAAAGAACGCTTCGGACCTAGGAACTTCAAACTTGGCATGGTGATTGGTCATGACCAGCAGATGACCCCTATTGATTTTGGGGTCAAAGGTCAAGGTCCACTTTGACCTTGGTATGTTAAAACGGTTTCCGATCAATAAACTAAAGAACCCTTAGGCCTAGGAAACTTCAAACTTGGTATGGTGATTGGTCATGACCAGCAGATGACCTATTTTATTTTGGGTCAAGGGGTTCAAAGGTCAAGGTCACCATTGACCTTGTAGGTAAAAACGGTTTCCGATCAATTAACTAAAAACGCTTAGGCCTAGGAACTTCAAACTTTGTATGATGATTGGTCGTGACCAGCAGATGACCCCTATTGAGTTTTGGGTCAAGGGTCAAAGGTCAAGGTTACATTGACCTTGTAGAGTAAAAACGGTTTCTGATTCAAAAACTTAAAGGACGCTTAGGCCTAGGAACTTCAAAACTTGTTTATGGTGATTTGTTCATGACCAGCAGATTACCCATTATTGATTTTGGATTCAAGGGTCAAAGGTCAAGGTCACATTGAATTGTAAGTAAAAACGGTTTCTGATCAATAACTAAAGAACGCTTCGGCCTAGGAACTTCAAACTGGCATGGTGATTGTCATGACCGCAGATGACCCCTATTGATTTTGGGGTCAAAGGTCAAGGTCACATTGACCTTGTATGTTAAACGGTTTCAGATCAATAACTAAAGAACCCTTAGGCCTAGCGAACTTCAAAACTTTGGTATGGTGATTGGTCATGACCAGCAGATGACTATTTATTTTGGGTCAAGGGGTCAAAGGTCAAGGTCACATTGACCTTGTAGGTAAAAACGGTTTCCGATCAATTAACTAAAAACGCTTAGGCCTAGGAACTTCAAACTTTGTATGATGATTGGTCGTGACCAGCAGATGACCCCTATTGAGTTTTGGGTCAAGGGGTCAAAGGTTAAGGTCATGACCAGTAGATACTTGATAACCCTTATTAATTGTTTGATCACTGGGTCAGAAGTCATGCATAATAACCTTATCACATGACTAATTGGCTGCAGATAGGGGGCATACATGTTTTACAAACATATCTTGTTAATTGTAAAGTCATAAACATGTATTTTTATATACCCGAAAGGGCATATTATGTTATACACTTTGGCGTCTATCTGTCTGTCTGTCCGTACGAACCCAGAGGTACTTGTGTGACTTTGAGAACAATGGGTAACAGTAAATTCTCTTTGATCCTATTCATTCCGTTTTTACTTGTGTGTCTTTTTATAAGCCTTGTGTGACTAAAAATGGCCAAAAAGATCAAAGGAAAAGTCACATAAGTACCATTTTGTGAGTCCGTCCATCCGTCCGTTAGCAATTTGGTTTCCGGAGCATAACTTAAGTTCCATTTGACCCACAATGTTCAAACTTCAATATTGGGTAGAAGACCCCTATTTATTTTGGGGTCAAAAGGTCAAGGTCACTATTACCTTAAAACTGAAAACAGTTTCCGAAGCATAACTTAAGTTCCATTTGGCCGACAATGTTCAAACTTCATAGGATGATTGTCCATATTGGGTAGAAGACCCCTATTGATTTTGGGGTCAAAAGGTCAAAGGTCAAGGTCACTATTACCTTAAAATTGAAAACAGTTTCCGGAGCATAACTTAAGTTCCATTTGACCCACAATATTCAAACTTCATAGGATGATTGTCCATATTGGGTAGAAGACCCCTATTGATTTTGGGGTCAAAAGGTCAAAGGTCAAGGTCACTATTACCTTAAAATTGAAAACAGTTTCCGGAGCATAACTTAAGTTCCATTTGACCCACAATATTCAAACTTCATAGGATGATTGTCCATATTGGGCAAAAGACCCCTATTGATTTTGGGGTCACTAGGTCAAAGGTCAAGGTCACAATTACCTTAAAACCAAAAACAGTTTCTGGAGCATAACATAAGTTCCATTTGGCCCACTATATTCAAACTTCATAGTATGATTGTGCATATTGGATTGAAGACCTCTATTGATTTTTGGGTCACAAGGTCAAAGTTCAAGGTCATTATTACCCTAAAATTGAAAACAGTTTCCGGAGTATAACTTAAGTTCCATTTGGCCCACAATATTCAAACTTCTTAGGATGATTGTCCATATAAGGTAAAAGACCCCTATTGATTTTGGGGTCACAAGGTCAAAGGTTAAGGTCATTATTAATAACTTAAGTATTAATCAACCTACAGCTTTAAAATTTTATAGGATGAACAGCTAATTCCCATGTCTTACAAATGCTTCATCCTTACTAAAAAAAAACACTTTCGGGCATATTATGCTCCGCCTAGGGGTGCTCTTGTTCTCAAAGGCTTCCTGTTGTTCCAAATTTGATCAAACAATTTGTAACATTCATAGCATTAATCAAATTCATTATGATAAAAAGATGTTCTGTATATTTGATTTTTCTTTATCTCAGATTGGTGTAGTTGAATACATATGGATATATGGAGTAAAGGAGCGTGACCCACAACAAACAGTTGATATCAAGAAATATGGGAAACACTGGATTCTTATCCGAGATATTTACCTATCCTTGGTTCCATACATATTTGGTGCTGCTTTGGAGCATATTATATCGAACATTGGGAAATACAGCATTGGCCGTCTAAGACCTCATTTCTTTGATGTGTGTAAAGTAGACTTTAGTAAAGTGAATTGTTCAGCTGGATATATTGAGGAATTTGAATGTCTGGGTGACAATAAAAACAGAATTAGGGAAATGAGGTAAGAATGTGGTAATAATTATTGGAGAAGCATGTATTATGCTTTTGACTATATAAGGAATGTTAGTTATATTTAGCTGTAAATATTGTAGAATTGAATGTCTGGGTGACAGTAAAAAACAGAATTAAGGAAATAAGGTAAGTTTGTGGCGTTAATTATACACAGAGACCCTGTCTCCCCTTGATATATTTCCAGAGGAGATAATCATTGTATTGTGTTTGCTTATATAATTATGCCTGATTGTCTGTTTGTTCTTTTTATGTTGACATTAATACATTTTTAGTAACCCTGTAACAGTTGTATCTCAGCAGTCAGTCCACATAAAATTCTTTAGATAACTAACTAGTCATTACCAACTTTATCTGCATTGACCAACTACTAATCCAACATGACTCTGAATCAGTGGTCAGAGACAAATGACCATTAGACTCCCTTGTCCCAAGATCAGTTTTCACAGAAAAAAATCAGCCTTGTCTGAGGATAGGACCAGCGACCTGGATTACAAATCCAATACCCTCCATATTGAGCTAAACGGGTGGACTTTTATATATGCCTGAAAGGATGGTAAAGAGAGTTCTTCTGCATGAACAAGATAGATGCCATAGCAGTCTCCCAAAGTTACAAACACAAGACTATTTTTAGTGCAATGACCAATTAACAGAACAACTAATTAGCTAGACTGTAAAACTGGACTTACATTGAATTAACAAGGCAAACTAAAGTAAATTTTTTAGCCTCATACTTGTAACATGTAGCCTGTGAACCTTATAACTGAATATTTAAAATGCCTAGCCATGATAAGATGTTTCATTTAAACCTGATACTTTTCCTGAAACATTAATGTCACATAGCTACAGTTCTCTCAATTGCCTTCTGACAAGTACAATGTACCCTTATACCCGTCTGCTTGAAAAATTGACCTAGCTAGCTGTATATTTATTTTTATATATACATATTGACGTAATTTAAAACGCTATTTGAATTTGCCCAAAATTTTTGGACTTTCCACCTTGTTCAGCGGCATTTATTATACAAATATATTCAGACAAAACAAGGGAAGTGACGAAACATCATTGAGTGACACCCACCATGGCATTATGTGCCATCTGCTCGCGTTATTCCATAAGGTTGATATGTTTTTTCCACAAAATTTTGATTGTCTTTCAGTATTAGTCAGTCCAGTCGAAAGGCTTAACTGTAGGTCAATTCAAATTAGCGCTTTCAGTTATGTACGGCAAATTAGAGATTTTATCCATGTTTACATATATATGCCATTGTTACATTACAGGTTATCTTTCCCATCAGGTCATGCATCATTTTCATCGTACTGCGCTATATATCTGATGGTATGTACCTTAAGTATTTAGTTGTGTTGTTGGTAAAATTTGCTGTACTAAGTATCAGTAAGTAGGCTTTTGTAAAGTTGGATGGGTTATTAGATATGTTCATTATTACATGTATACTGCATGGTCTTTTAATGTAGATTTTCATTGGCATATTATGATATGTATATTACCTTTATAATAAGCTCCTTTTAATACTTTGTTAGTTATTGGGTAGAAATGTGGAGATAAAAACAGTATATTCAGTCAACAATTTGCTTAAAAAACAATCGTACGCTCACTTGGTATTTAAATATTTATATATCACTCAAGCTTTTAACATGTTTATCTGAAGTTTTATTTTATAAATATTTCTCTGATTACAACATTGTATTTTGAGGCATGCAGCTTAACCCATTCTTAGCCTTCTAGCTGCAAACTTACTCTAACTATACAACAAGTGCAGACCAATATCAGTCAGCACATCTAAGTGCAATCTGATCATGGTCTGCACTGTTAGTTAATCAGTCAGTATGTTTTTTTAAATTTTACCTAAAAAAGATGAATGGTTTTGTTCAGATCAAAAAATGGACAAGTCCATTTATGATATTGAGCGTGGTAAGGGTTAAATAGATGTTCTTGTATGTGCAAGATATTGATAATGTATGTTGTTCTATTTTGCAGATATTTCTACAACGAAGGCTAACATTTTTGTTCAAGTCTTTAATAAAGCCTGTACTACAGACACTGATATTTGCTATGGCTTACTACACATGTCTTAGCAGAGTGTCAAACTACAAACATCATCCAACTGATGTGATAGCTGGTGCGGTTATAGGCTGTGGTGTTGCAGTATTAGTGGTGAGTGGCAGTAATGGTTGTTCTTTAATCACCAGTTTTATAGAGTGAGGTCTTGTTTTTGTATGGTTTTAAATCAAACATGCCACTGTAAAGGTCATTTTGTCACCTTAGTGCAGTAACAGGATAACTTTTATTATAACCCCGCACAACAAAGTTGTAAGGGGGGTATACTGGAATCAGCTTGTCCGTCCGGCCCAGCCGTCCGTCCTTTTTTTCTTGTCCGACCAATTACTTGAGATTCCTTTGATCCACAGTCTTCATATTTGGCATGGAGGTTAGTCATGATTAGTAGATGACCCCAATTGATTTTGAGGTCACCAGGTCAAAGGTCAAGGTCACAGGGGCCTTGACTTCAAAAACCTTGTCCGCCCAATAACTTAAGATTCCTTTGACCCACAGTCTTCATATTTGGCATTAAGGTTAGTCATGATTAGTAGATGACCCCTAATGATTTTGAGGTCACCAGGTCAAAGGTAAAGGTCACAGCGGGCCTTGAACTTCAAAAAACCTTGTCCGCCCAATAACTTAAGATTCCTTTGACCCACAGTCTTCATATTTGGCATGGAGGTTAGTCATGTTTAGTAGATGACCCCTATTGATTTTGAGGTCACCAGGTCAAAGGTCAAAGTCACAGGGGCCTTGACTTCTAAAAGCTTGTCCGCCTAATAACTTAAGATTCCTTTGACCCACAGTCTTCATATTTGGCATGGAGGTTAGTCATGATTACTAGATGACCCCTATCGATTTTGAGGTCACCAGGTCAAAGGTCAAGGTCACAGGGGCTTACTTGACTTCCAAAAGCTTGTCTGCCCAATAACTTAAAATTCCTTTGACCCACAGTCTTCATATTTGGCATGGAGGTTAGTCATGATTAGTAGATGACCCCTATTGATTTTGAGGTCACCAAGTCAAAGGTCAAGGTCACAAGGGGCCTTGACTTCTAAAAGCTTGTCCGCCTAATAACTTAAGCATTCCTTTGACCCACAGTCTTCATATTTGGCATGGAGGTTAGTCATGATTAGTTAGATGACCCCTATTGATTTTGAGGTCGGACCAGCCAGGTCAAAGGTCAAGGTCACAGGGGCCTTGACTTCCAAAAGCTTGTCCGCCCAATAACTTAAGATTCCTTTGACCCACAGTCTTCATATTTGGCATGGAGGTTAGTCATGTTTAGTAGATGACCCCTATTGATTTTGATGGTCACAGGGTCAAAGTTTTCAAGGTCCACAGGGACCTTGTCAAAAAGCTTTTCCCCTCAATTGCTTCAGAGTGCCGACTCTGTCCAGAGTGTTATTGATTTTGACATTTTCACATTTGAAGCATGTAGAAGTAGAATACATAACTTAGCAATGCACTGGCTTAGTTACCTCAGATTTGGCAGGGAGGTTGTCCTTGAGTTCTTAATGGCCACTGTCGATTCTGACAAAGTGGTATGCGGGGGTATTCACGCCATGACAGTGGCAGTTCTAGTTAAATTTGATATGTGTTAAACAGTTACTGCACTAAGGTGGCTGTATAGCAACTTTACAACTATACTGTGTGGAAGAGACATTATTAAGAATCACTAGCCGTTTGTAAAATAGCTGGATAAAAAAGAGAACCAGGTCAGTCTGCAGCAGCTATTGTCACTGAGTGGTAATGTCACCAACTTCAAATCACTTGCCTCTCACCATTGTTGTTCTTATTCTGTCAGGGACAAAAAATGGGGAATCTTCCATGTGACGAAGCTATCCAGTTAACTTAACAATGATTGGATGGTTCTCTATCAGCTTGTGCCTGAAATAATTCACAAAGGGCACCTGGTCTGGCGTCTTCCTCCACAAGTATGGGTTAGAAAGTCACTGTATAAACTTTAAAAAGTCTATGATGACTTGAAATAAAGAAATCTAAAAATATTTTGATTGAGCAGACTGTACTGGGTTTACATGTAAACATACAAGGGACCTCCCCTTTTCAAGAATTGTTTATTCATTGAGTATTTTGATTCACTGGTTTGAACATGTCTTCATTGAGAATACAACTCGTAACAGGTTTTATTTTTTCTTGCAGGCATACTGCGTGTCAGATTTATTCAGTATGGCAGATACAAGGGAGACATATAGGGAAATGTACATGAACATGAAGGGACAGAGTGGCAGAGAACAGAACTCAGATACTGAGAAAATATCGGACACTGATGTCAGAATGTGACGGGAAAAGTTGACAACTGGAATTGTGGATGTAACAGATACTTCAAAATTAGAAATCACACTTGCTTAAATCTTCTCTTAGTTTCTTTAACTCCACTGATTTTATGGAGTGGACTGGTCCATCTTTGAATTTGAAACTGTCCATTTGTAATGAATTCCATGGATTTTTGTATCTAAGTATTACAATGGAGCAGCTGTTTAGTATTTTATTTTATGAGTATGACCACTCTATATGGATATGCAGGTCAGGAAGACTGTATAGTCATACATGTGGACAAAGGCCATCTGACCGATATTACATTTATAAACAAGGGGTCCTTATTTAGAGGTTACTCTGTTCTGTGAAATCAGCCACAGTTTTTGAGGAATGGCCTTTATTAATAGGATGATCTTAATTCAAAGAAAGTCTTTAACACAAGTTTGACTGTATAATGATAATTAATCTTTGTCATAATTGAATATTTTGACATAATACCAGGGTTTTTTTACATTATTCATACATGATTTCAAAGAGATTCTTCATTTGTATAAAAGTTTAAGATAAAGACATAATAACTTTATATTCAATATACTAACATATTAATGGATTATTAAATGGCAAATTTCCCTTTTGATCCCCATTATTTTCATTTCTTAGATCCTACAGAAAGTCTAGGTCAAGCGGAAAATAATTGGACCACTCTGAAATTAGAAATGTTTTGATTCATTTCATTTAAATGATCTAATTCTGAAGATTTCTAACACTACATGCATATTCTCTGTATAATTTACATCATAAACAATATTGTACTTCCATTGTAACTGCATTGGTGTGTAAATGATGTAATTTCCAGAGTAAAAATAATTATTGCAGGTCAATATGACATTTAGAGGGCTGATATAGAAGGAATATTAATGCAGTATGGGTCAATTGGGTAATTTTTTTGACCATACCTGTGCAGATAAAAGCACTGGTACATGTATCTCAAGAAAGTGTGTGAGAATACAACATAGCTGTTAGATATGTAGACTTAATATTACACAGGTTATATGCTATGTTAGACATAATATCATAATGTAATCAAGTTGCAGACATATTATCAGTGTATTTACATCAGATAATATGGCACCTGTTAATGTCATAATTTATCTTTAGTTAAATTTAATTGATAAAGTCCTCCTTGAACCTTTTTAACAAGTTAAATATGAATACCAAGTTAATAGTAAATGTATGTTATCAAGTAGAATATGAATTGAATCTTGCCAAATGGAATATGAATGGTATCTTTCTAAGATAAATACAAATTGTATCCTACCAAGTTAAATATGAATTGTATCTTACCAAGTTGAATATAAATAATCAGTTGTATCCTGCCAAGGAGAATATGAATTGTATCTTAACAAGTACAATAGGGCATAGTATCTTACCATGTTGAATATGAATTGTATCTTACTAAGCAGAATATGAATTTAAATATGAATTGAATCTTACCAAGTTAAATATGAATTGAATCTTACCAAGTTAAAGATGAATTGAATCTAACCAAGTTGAATATGAATTGAATCTTACCAAGTTAAATATGAATTTGAATCTAACCAAGTTGAATATGAATTGAATCTAACCAAGTTGAATATGAATTGAATCTTACCAAGTGGAATATGAATTTGAATCTTACCAAGTAAGATATGAATTGTATCTTACCAAGTGGAATATGAATTATATCTTATCAAGTTAAACATGAATTAAATCTCTAATACACAGTTAATTATAAATTGTGCCTTACCAAGTTAAATATGTAATATAACTGTATAGGTAAAGAACTAAAGATAAAACCATAGTTTTATGTCACTATTGGTATATTCAGAACATGTTTTACTATATATACATTGTTTTGTTTCCAAAGGTGCTATTTTTTATTTCACAATCATTGTTCACAACAGGATTATATTGATGTATTATACTTTATTTTACTCATTTGATATTCTAGGTAGTCTCAGATATGTTGTATTTATGATCGAATGGAGGCCCTTTTTTGATAAAAGTATTTTTCTATATATAAATATATTTATAATATGTACATTTAGGGTTATGAAATGTTTACACATTATTTTTTAAGGTTTTGTCTGGTTTTACTAATATTGAATATATTTTTGTTTTGTATGCACTCAAATTTACTTTTCTATCTTAAACATTTCAAATATAAGAGTTATTTGTGTTGAGTGCAGATGTTATAAATTATGAAGAAATAACTATTTAAGACATGTAAGTACAATTTATGAACTTGATAAGTCATGACATAGGGCATACTTATTTTGATTACTTTGATAAATATTCTAAACAATATATTTGTACAGGTTAAGTAACAATGAATTCTGTTTTTAGCTCGACTATTCGAAGAATATGAGAGCTATTGTAGTTGCCCCGGCGTCGGCGTCCGCGTCCGCGTCGGCGTCTGCGTTGGTTAAAGTTTTTTGTAAAGTCAAATATCTCAATTATTACTTGAGATATTCAATTGAAACTTACAATACTTATTTATAGTAACAAGGTACATTAGATTGACAAGTTGGATAACTCTGCCTACAATATTGACAGAATTATGCCCCTTTTTAACTTAGAAATTTTGGTTAAAGTTTTTTGTAAAGTCAAATATCTCAATTATTGCTTGAGATATTAAATTGAAACTTACAATACTTATTTATAGTAACAAGGTACATCAGATTGACAAGTTGGATAACTCTCCCTACAATATTGACAGAATTATGCCCATTTTTAACTTAGAAATTTTGGTTAAAGTTTTTTGTAAAGTCAAATATCTCAATTATTGCTTGAGATATTCATTTGAAACTTACAATACTTATTTATAGTAACAAGGTTCATCAGATTGATAAGTTGGATAACTCTGCCTACAATATTGACAGAATTATGCCCCTTTTTAACTTAGAAATTTTGGTTAAAGTTTTTTGTAAAGTCAAATATCTCAATTATTGCTTGAGATATTAAATTGAAACTTACATTACTTATTTATAGTAACAAGGTACATCAGATTGACAAGTTGGATAACTCTCCCTACAATATTGACAGAATTATGCCCCTTTGGAACTTAGAAATTTTTTGGTTAAAGTTTTTTTGTAAAGTCAAATATCTCAATTATTGCTCGAGATATTCAATTGAAATTTAAAATACTTTTTCATAGTAACAATGTACATCAGTTTGCAAAATTGCATAAATCTGCCTGCAATATTTGCAGAATTATTTGCCCCTTTGAAACTTAGAAATTTTTGTTAAAGGTTAAAGGTCTTCAAAGATATTTACTTGAAACTTTACACATGCACTTAGGGTCATAATTGGAGGGTCATAATTGTATGTCACTGACCAAGTTCCATAACTCCATCTTGCATTAAGGCTGATTCATATCCCCTTTCTACTTAGTCTCTTGGTTAATGTTTACATGCAAGTTTTACATATCTCAATAACTATTAAAGATATTTATTTAAAACTTCTCATATGCAATTAGGGTCATAATTGTAGGTCACTGACAAAGATCCATAATTCTATCTTGCATTTAGGCTGATTTTTCTCCCCTTTTTTCAACTTAGAAATTCATGGTAAAGTTTTGCTTGTAAGCTGTTATCTCAATAACTACTTAAGGGTTTGTGTTTTTTTTGGGACAATTTTATGCATTCATGATAACAAAGCAGTGATTTACTTGATAAAACATCTTAATAACAAGCCTTTGTACCTTTTCTGTCAAATTTATGTATTCATAGGTAATTAGTATTATTATACTCAATAAAACACCCTTGTGACATTTCCTTCCGAATAGTCAAGGCAATACTGTATAATTAGACTCTCTCTAAGGCCTATAACACAAATTTATAAAAAAAAATTAGCCCTTTTGTGAACTTAAAAAATTATACATTATCAAGGCTCTTTTACTATCAAGCACTTAGAATAGTCGAGCGTGCTGTCCTACCGACAGCTCTTGTTGTTGCTAAAATAACACATCAAGTAACTGCAATAAAATGAACATATGTCTGCAAATCCCCTGATTATGTTCTTGAATGAAATTTGACATTTATAGAGTATTTGTATCGAAAAATTAATGTTAAAATGATGCTTAGACACTTTAGGCACTACATTCAAAGACAAAACTTTATTTCACCTGTAATAGCTTTGCAGACATTGTTTATTTTTAAGCCTAAAATAAGATACCAGGATTCTTTTGCTGTTACATATTTTTATAATAACAAAAACTTATGGAGGCTTGACAGTAATTGAAGTGTATGTGATTTGAAATCCTTTATATGTTTGTTCTGTTTTATTACCAATCAGTTGCAAAATATACATTCATTCATTTTACATTCATTCATTCATTCATGCACTCACTCATTCAATCAATCACTAATTCATACATTTATTCATTCATTTATTCATTAACTCATTCATCCATTCCATATCATATTATTACCTTCATGGCACATAAGTATCTTTATTCAATCAAGCTTGTTAATGCAGTTCTGCTTTTATATGGTTTTAAAACCTTATGTTGCCGATTAAAATTTGATGGTATATTTAACACGATAACAAAGTTAAACAAGATAACTAGAAGTTCAGGGCACTTGGTACACACGGATGACTGCAGTAGGATTGCCCATATTGGCTTGGCTTCTGTTAGTACATAAATATTTTGCATTTAATATGTAATCTCTAATATCTTTAATATATGAATCTCTAAGTACTGTTTAGGTATGCATAATTAAGTAATTTATGTAATGATTAATAAATGAAGGTATTGTAAGTTGTAAAGCTTGATTGATTTATATGAAATACAAAAATGAATCAATCAGTCGAGGTGATTCCAGGAAAAATATGTGATAGTTATTGGTATTGGTGATTTTTTTTTATTATTATATTATGTGATAATAGAATGACTATAAATTAAATTTAATCCATTAATTTAATAGAATTCAGTATTATTTTTCAGAACAACTCTTTTGCATTTCTTAAGGTGTTATTAGAAAACAACTACAAGGGCAGTTCTAGATTTTTCTTTTGTGGTGGACATAATTCAACATAAATCAATATTTGGACTATTTCTGGATGGACATTTCTCCTTGACTTTTAGGATATTTTGAGGTGAAAATAATTCATATCTTTTGAAATGTATTGGAATTGACATAACTTTATGATCATGTATGTTTTGTGATTGATATTGTTACTGTGTGTATACCACACTTGCAAAAAATTATACATGTATAAAATTATGCAAATAAAACAATTTTCAAACATCAAAGAATATGTAAAATGTGTACTGCAAATATTTGTGCACATTATATTAAATCAATAAATTAAATGCATTCATTTTTTATTGGAAAATTTGACTTAGAATTTATAGAAAATAAATTTCTAATTACCTCCCTTTATTTACATGAAATGTTAAATTGGGTAATATCTTTATAAATAATGCTTATTTGAACCTACAATATTGACAAATCTTAATTTGAGCATCATATTTATGAAATGAAAAAAATGTGTTACAGGACCTTTAAAAGTAAAAAAGTGAAAAAAAAATAAACATCTTAAAGGATTTTATGGTTAAGGGTACAGCACTAAGTTAATGTCTACTGCATTTATTGAAATATTTGATTGAACATTTTATGAAAGAATAATTGAAATTAGAAATACTTGCAGATAAATGAAAAAGGAAAATAGTTCAAAAAAGCAAACTCAATTTTATTTGAGTCTGTTGAGGGATAATGATTATGTTAATATGTTAAAATATTGTTAAATTGTAGATTTTAATTTCTATTATAAATATTAATTTTCTTTGCATGTTTTTATCACACAATGTTTCTATTTTGTCATTATTTTCTATGAATACTTTCAATCAATTTTAAAGAAGACACATATCTCTTTATCTAATATCTCTTTTCTACAAAAAAAATATATATATATAGTAAAAAAAAGCAATGTAATCATATTCAATTGTATTATTTCTTTTGTCTTTTTTTATGATTATTTTTATATATACATTTTTGTCTGATTATATTCATGGATTTTATGCTCTTTTTTTAACATTTTCAGTATTATTTTTGTATCGATTCTGACAGCTTGAATTTTTGTATTTATTCTTGAAATGGAGTGTTATTATAAAATATATTATTAATTTTATTTAAATGGATTGCATTATCTCAGCAGACAATCATAACATATTTTAATGATGAAATGTATATTTAAATTAAGTCCAAACAGTTTTTTGTTGTTGTATTACACAAAGAAATTCAAATTAAAAAACCTATAAGGAAACGAGTTATGCAAAGGGAGAAAACTCTATGTGAAATGTAAATAAAATGAATTATCTGGTTTTTACAGGCTTCGTGATGACCAAAAGGAAATTCAAATTGAATATCAAAAATTTTAAAACATTTACTGATTTATGAAGAATCAATACGTTAATTGAGTTTAAAATGTTTATTTCCATTAGACCCCATATTTAGGCCTCTTTGTAAAAACATGGCTGCCGTGTCTATTTTAGTGATATCGTAGGGTTTCCTTGTCATTCAACAGTTGTCATTCCCTAAAAGATTGATTTCAATTCACAACTTCAAAATATTTTGACACAAAATGTCCAGTAAATTGAGTTGTCTACGTGATTTTTTTCTCTTATAACGCCCTATTTTGAAGATCTGATTTTTAAGTAAAAATGTTTAATTTCGTGTTTGATAAAGTAACGTTAACATGTATTATGAACCCAAAATCAATTTGGTAAAAACCCATAATTTTTAGTGGTTTTAAAAAAAAGTTACAGCGAAACATCATATCATATTTTGTCTGGTAATATGACGGATCCCAGTATTCTAATATTGACACAAATGGATGAACATCATTATATGCCGAAAGAATTTTGGCATATAATGTTATGCACTTGATCCTCCCTCAATCATTCTGTAAGTTACCAATTTAATGTTTGCACTGTATCTTTTGGACTGATGAAAAAAATACTAAAAACTTCTGGACAGAATTATTTTATACAAATTTGTTTTAGTTTGATAGTGTTTTGAAGCTTACTGAAACACTCTCGAGCAACCAGTACTAAGCAATGAATGTAAAGTTTCTTCCTCATGGAAACAATGGTTTGCCCCTGACAGAGATTGAACCCACATTGTCAGCAGTTGTCCAGCATGTTAACCACTTGACTTTCCTGCCACTCACTAGGCAGAATTGTTAACCTTACCTAGGCAATGTACCCAGCCTCGGTTTCTCAAATAAAGGTCAAGGTCACATTGGGTCTTTATGTATGAATTTCCAAATTTTGTATCTACTCTGTATCTTTTGAACTAATGGAACGAATGTCAACCAATGGAAGGAATTTCAAGTTATTTTCACAATCAGATGATGTACAGTACATAGATTTGACCTTCCTCAGATCAAGGTGAAGGTCACACTAAGTCATTTTAATTTTGAAATCTTTATTTAAGTATTTATTAAAGGGAGATTGCTCTGTAAAGAATTTTTAAATAAAATGGTCAGTAGATGACCAATATTAATTTTGAGATAAAAGGTCAAGGTCACAGTGACAAGATAATCTATTGGCAAATAAAAGAAACATTAGGTAGCTTGACAACTTGAATAAATACTCGTTATCACAAGAAGAAGTAAGATAAAACAGGTTTCTGACTAAGTTCATGAATGGGACTACTCTCTTCTTGAAAGATTACTTTTTGATTTCTTCCTCAAATAAATTTGCATTCAGGAATATATCGCCCCAATTTTGCGGTGCTCTTGTTTATGATCTGGATAGACCTGTACAATGTTTTGATGTGATAGCACTTCAGTAATAAGACATTCCATAAAGATGGTTAGTTTGATATTGTGTTGTAGGTTGTTGTTTTTTCTTCAGTGTATGTTTTTTATTAATACCAATATCAAATGGCCACTTGATGCACATGAATTTTTGTTTTTTCCTCTGTTTTATTCACCCTAACGACACATTGCTGTGTGGATACTGGTATATAAAAGATTTTATTATATTTGTTAGAGATATTTAATACAAATGTATAGAAATAAACATGTAAAAGGTCAATGATAAAAAAAATCACATTTAGAGAGGAAATAATTATCTGATAGAACAAGAGTCTAATGCAATACAAAAAGTCAGACTGACCTATAGTAGGTGACACACTCTGAAAAACAGCACCTACAAACGTCTTGAAGACTTGTATGTAAAAAGGATTATAAGATAGAAATGTTTATACCTTCTCACAATTACTGTGCAGTCCTGTTTTCTATTATGTTCCATATCTTTTGTAAGCATTTTGTACTTTTATATCATATATTCTGATTGTTTTGTTATACTTTGTTGCTGAATGCTCATATATTCTGATTGTTTTGTTATACTTTGTTGCTGAATGCTCATGTATATTAAATTTTCTGGTCATTAAACTGTTGCCAAAATATTGTTCTTAGATTTTTTGTTAATTTTTAATACACATATAAACCTTTTTATAAACCCCCACCAAACATTTGTGTGTTTTTGAGTGTGTTTATACTTGGCGCCGGAATAAACGATATGTCCGAGAATGCAGCATCCTTGCTGGTCCACTATGGTAGTCTCATCGGGGACATTTCATGCTGAATCTTCGGTAGCCAGTTCTTTGTTCAGTGGTGGTGAAGGAGACGACAATACTGCCAAGGCAAGGGCTTCCTGACCAACGATAACAAAAACAGCCTTTGTTAGCGCCAACCCTCCAGAGTTAGTCAAGACAGGTCAACCAATCATCTCTGGTACTTATGGCGACTTGACCTTGACCTGCCGTTTGCCTTCTCCGTGATGTGCACGCCTCTGGAGGGATTTAGAGAAGGACCCCCACCAAACATCGTTTGTTGGGGGTTTATATAGTAATCAATTTGTCCCATCCCTGTCCAACCGGTAAAGATATTAACTAGAAACTTGGTGAATCAAAGCAATATCACAATACAACTGTCTTTGTCATGTTTCATAACTTAACGTTGGAATGTTCCTTCAAGTTGACCAGACTGGCCTTGACCGGGATTTATAAATGACCCTGACCTTTATGGTCATATTATTGAATTTTGCTCTTTTCTTGCTGTAACTGGCTAAAAAAAATTTTGTGAATGAATTGTCTTCACATTGAGAAATTTTAGACACAACACCTTTTAGGACAAGACATTTATGAAGATCAAACTAACTTTGACCTTGACTTCATGAAATTATTGAATTTTCACTGTTTTTTGCTATGATTGGTTATTTGTATATGGAAATTATTAATACCTGGACAAGCATGACATATCAATGCAAAATTACAATGTATCTTTGTGGTTGTGTGTCAAGTTTCATAACTATGACTGTTAAAGTTTGACATAATTGTGTGTCTTTTCTAACTTTGAAAATACGAAAATGTTTCAAAGTGGCTATAGCTAAGTTATTTATGAATGAATTGTCTTCATACTTGGACACAGCAATCCTGAGAGATAGACCTGCAAGTTGATGAGATTTACATTGATCTTGAGTCATAAATGACCTGAACTTTCACAATTATTTGTTGAGGTTCTATCAAATTTTGATCAGCATGGCTCATGGAAAATCCATGCCAAAGTTGGTGCTTTTATACCTTTATACATTAATATCAAAGTTTGGTGCTGTTATATCTTTCTTCATTTAAAATTACTTGCATACCAAAGTAGCAGAGTATCAGAATTAATGACTTCCAAGTCTGAATATACTAGATACTATAGTAGTTAAACAGTGCATCAATATGCAAGGGGTTGATAGATCAATAAGATATCTTTTTATTTCCTTTTTTATTCTAGTCATATTTTATTTTCTACATTTTATAACAAAGAAAACATCTATCACAAATGACCATAAAATAGTCTATCACAACCCATTCTAACACAACCATAAAAAGCAAGTAAAAGTGATTTCATAAAATTGTTGGAAAATATCATTCTGTCACTGACCAACATTAGCCAATATTGTTCATTCCGATGTCAACTGTACATAAACCAAATACAAGCTCTAAACAGAATCTGACATAAACACATGTATTATTCCAAAATAATTTATAATTAGAAAAAAAAATGATATTCATCCTCAACATTTTATTACAGAATTTACAAATGTTAAACATGATGTTAAGGGAGTTAACTAGGAACAAATTTTGTTGATATATTGAGATTTACAATAATACTAACCACCAGATTATTTGAGATATGTTAATGCCTTACAATGGCATTTAAGAACTACACTTTTTACTATTTTTCACCTTAAATTTCAGCTCTTTGAAGCTAACAAACTGTATAGCTATATTCTAAATGAACTATTTTATTTTAACTTTTTTTTACTTCTTATCAATAAAGCATTCCAATACACTACACAAATTTAAGATATAATAAAGAAAATGTGAAATAAATAGAACTACAAAGTACATGTAAAACTGCAACAATCTGTATGTAAACAGGACGGAATGTTTGGTTTAATGTTGGAAATTTTGGAATTAGTTTACCGATAATTAATAATATGCTTTGAGACAGATTAACCTCCTTTCTAAAAACACATAAAAGGCATTAGCATGCTCAGATCTCCATGGTTACAAGGAAGAACACTGGAATGTGAATGGGTGGCTTCATTAAAAATTTACAAATAAATAAAAAACAAAAAAAACAAAGACAAATAAAACAAATTACTAACACCAGTTGGATAGACAGAATTTCAAGTAAATCTATAAATACATGTATATGTACGTAACAAAGACATGGAATGTGTTAATAAAAAAATGGCGATACTTATAAAATGAGATTTATACAGAATATATTTCAAAAATGATTTTGACTGCAACTTTTAGACTAATACATGCAAATAATAAACAAATGCTTCTGGCAGAACTTTTAAACAAAAGTTTTATACCATTACTGTGGTAAAGTATCACAAATAAATATAAATATATATAATATAAATTGTTTTAAAAATGTAAAAACAAAATAAATATTGAAATAAAAACAAGTTTCTATCACATCAATGTAATATAGTACAGTTCATTATAATTCCCCCCAAAAAATAAAATAAATAAAAATAATCTTTGTGACTAAGACTTTTTTAATTTCTTTTCCTTTTTTTGTTAAAAAAAATCTTTGTGTTTTGTAAAAGATAACACAAATAATCTATTCTTTGGGTTAATAGAAGATACTGTGGCAAACCTTGAGGAAACATTTCTTTTCTTTAGCATTATACTTCAATAAAGACTTGTGTAGGTGACTTTTCTTTGCAAAAAAAATCATTCCCTGTAGCATATCTGATAAGAACAATTTAAATATGCCAAAAAGGACTAAAAAATCAAATACTGAAACATCTCAAAATAGTACAAAGAAAATAATGTAGAAAATATGATAAAATTATGCTATATCTAAGATTAAACATGTACAATTCATAATTATTGAGGGTTAACTGCAAAACCGCTGTAAGTCCTTCTTTATTTCATACATGTTACAGCAGTTTTGCAGTCAACCCTCAATATATATATCACAGGATGTCAAGGATTGTGGAATTTCGATTCAAATTGAACACTCATATCTAGCACAATGTAAAAACATTTTTACAGAATCAGACCTATTTACAAATGTTACCAAATAGTTATCAAATAGTAAATAAATTCACCTTTAATAGATTAAAAACAAGATAATAATATGCCTGTAACAATTTCACAACCATTTTTCTCAGTAAAGGAGTATTCAATAGAAAGTGAGACATCTCTACCTTTCAATAATGCCTTTTTCAGATAATTTCATTCATAAAACTTTTTAAAAAATCATTCCTTCAACTCAATCCATTTTAAAGTCTTCATAAAAGTTTCGTCTGCTGTAGAGGCGACTATTTTTTTGCCCTGCTCCAATTTCTCTAATGACACTACAAGCATCTACAAGGTACAGCAAAGTTGATTCTATGAAGAATTACACGACCTTTCTCTACTTACACAAATGATATTTTTGATCTAATTTCTACCCTGATAAGTCAGAAATCAATTTTCACCACCATTGTGGTGTTCAGCCTATTAAGTCAGACACTGTTAATAATTGTCATAATTGTTTTATTTTGGTTTTGCAGACTGTGGTCTAGTTGAGCTTTGTTCTCCATTGGTCAAGGGCAATGCCAGGGCTGGTGGTCCGAATGGATCAACCTGTTAAAAAAATACATAAATGACAATTTTAGAAAAAGGATAATTTAAGTGAAATAATTTCAAATTAATCAACAAACTACAATTTATTATCTTCTGAATGAAAAATATCAATTATCATAAAAATATTAATAATACTGAAAAAGTAAAAAGCAACCCTTTCATCATTAAATTTGTACAATGAACATGCCCATCTTTGAATTTTGAACTGTCAAATATGATCTAAGGGGTTTGAAAAATCAAAATGCTAAAATATGCAGGCAAATATTAAGGGCCTTAGTTTGTATGGCATTGCTATATACTGGTATCTATTCAAAAAGGCCTGTCTTATCAAAACTCAAACTAGGTAAATCAATATTAATATTCTAATATTATATATAGTTCTTGAGTTACACTTCTAATTAACAAATGTTCCTGAATGATTACATAAACTCTTACACACCACATTGTGTACTACATTACAATATGTGAACAACATTTCAACAATTTGAAGTTACACATTACATAAGGTCTGGGACACAAAAGGGACTCCTATCATAAATCACAGTAAACTGTTGTCCTTTCAATATTTTAAGTGATTAATCATCACATTATGATTCCTTAACATTTAGTCTGCTAGTGCATTTACTGAATCTACCAACGTGACCAGCACAGACCAAGATCAGCCGGCACATCCATATCATCTGATCATGGTCTGAGCAATTTCCTATTAGAATGTTCTGCTAAGATTGCAGAATTAAAATCAGTAACTTTCCTTGCATCACAAGAAAACTGATAAAAATTGCAAAGTGCTGAGAAATTTTGTGAATACCCTTTATATACCGTTAAAGTCTTAATATAAGCTCTGCTGATCATTGAATTATGTCAAAACTATTTTCAATTTCCAAAATGATTCCCAAATAGAAACTGTATGCTACGTACATCCAAAAATATCATAAAAGATTCTATTCTACACAATATTTTAAACAATACAAGGTCACTGTACAATGGCTCAGTACCTCGAACATACTCCCAGACAGATATTTCAATATCTGGTACCAAAATATATAATGGATAATAATTCTAACAAATACATGATTATTGTAACTTATATATGTTCATTTATTCAACAATACTGATAATTATTTTTCTTTTATACAATTAAAACATAAATATCAAAAATATTTAAAATCACTGATATTCAGGTATCATGTAAAGATAATGAGCAACTTAACTTGAGCGAGCATTCAAGAATCAGTCTCTAGTGGGATTCAAACCTACAGCTGTGGGGGGCAAGTGATTTAAAGTTTGTGACCATAACCATTCAGCCATAGAGACCCCACATATTGAGGATGAATCTGATTCAAGACTTAAGTAATGAACACAATGATATCTAAACTTTAAGGATAAATTCATACAATTCAGATATCTGAAATATTAATGCTTGTCACACTGATATTTATCATACACCTATAGTTTTTGCCACTCTGTAAGAACAATGTGGCATGGGCTTGTATATTTTTTTGATGTGATGTCTTACAAAAATAGCATCAAAGACACCCTAACTGTTATAGTTACAGTACAAGCATGTCAATTTTTACTGCAAACTGTTCTTATTTTGGGTATGTGATAAACAGTATATTTGTATAGCTCCACTATTTATTTATTGACATTATGCCCACCAGAGGAATTAGAATGGTATAATTTTACAAGATCAGTAAGGAACAACCAACATAGCAGGTTATATGACCATATGTTAATGGTTGTTTGCATATATAACCTGAGTCAGTAGGTGAAGGTTATATTGCAAATAAAAGTATTTATATGGCCATATATCCTGTCTTGAATCTTCAAAACAAATTTTAATACAGCAAACTTCCTTTTTAAGAGAAAAACTGTGATTTCTTCATAAACTGACAGTAGCCGTGTGTATGAAACTATATTAACCTCATGATTATCCAATGAAAAGTGATGTTACAAACATGCAGTATTATAAACATGTATATTACATGTACTTACATTAACTTTTGGATTAGCCGGAGCCTCAACACGAACATCTGTTGATGTAGGACCATATTGTTTATGAGCACGTGACCAGTTAGCTTTGATCTCTATATCCAGTCTGCTAGATTGTCCATGTTTGAATGGTTTACCTGTAGATACACATAACACCTCATCCTTCTCTATAGCCGAGAACTTTGTTACCTGTATAATAAATCAAAAGATTTTTTTAAAAAACAATCATTATGGCACTGATAACTATTCAAATACATTTGAAAATGGATTAAAAGCATGTACCTAATACTGATATTTGCTGACCTAATAACTGAATTACATTGCCATTCAAGTTGTAACTTTTATATCAATTTTCAATTTATTCCAAGGATTACTTTGAAGATTTTTACTCATGATATTTTGATTTTTCTTCCTTTTTCAGACAAACATTCCTTGAAGGTAAGAAGAGTTTATACCTCTTTTCCCTCCATTGTGAAGAATCTCCTGGCAGGTTGCCAAAGATTCAGTCTCATTGTAGCACTATCGAGAAGATGCTGGAAACTGTCACCCCAGATATACGTAGCTCGCTCCACAGATTCTCCGTTAGGATAGGCCAAGATGCGTTTCTAAAATGATAAAATAAACACATATACATAAATTCATATACGTATACCAGTAATCAAGCTGATTAAAATCAGCTCTAAATAACGCTCCGACATGATCAGAACTTTTTGTAATACATTTTCTATTTACTGAACTAAAAAGTGGGCATTATTGTTAGTCATGAACTCACATTATTATATGTATTATGTATATAGTCTGCCGGACATTTTCCCATCACAATAAAATATCAACTTACAGTATCTGGCTGTTTGTATAAACTTTTATTCAAGTTCAGTGTAAGAGGAACAGTTTTCTCTCTCTGGTTTTGCTTTACTTCTGCAAGGTGCTCCTGTAATTAACAATCAATCAAATGAATAACTAATATATCAACATATATATAAACACAAATTCTGAAGGACACAAAAAAGCAAAGAAATAAAATCCCCAAAAAATTGACATAGCAAAATATGACTCTTTAATTCATTTAAATCTGACACTATGGAATAATATATTGTAATTTAATGGTAAAATGTCAACTGCTAATAAGAAAGCATCTATAAAAAGTAACTTCCCTAAACTGATTATTAGTGATGTAGTTGCATATGTCACAAACTTTAATTTACCACATCAACTGACAATGTTTATCTAAAAATCTAGTGGCAATTCACTGTATGCATGTGTTCCTGTAAAAATCCCTTGGCTATTTTAATCAATATATAGAGGATATTGAATTTGTGTAGATTTAATACTAA
The DNA here is from genome assembly GCF_026571515.1 of Ruditapes philippinarum. NCBI lineage: Eukaryota > Metazoa > Mollusca > Bivalvia > Venerida > Veneridae > Ruditapes > Ruditapes philippinarum. The sequence continues at coordinate 24,261 of NW_026865326.1, forward strand.
ATTTATTGAACAAGTTGAATAAAATCAGAGGCTCGCATAATATTGTTTTATTCAACGAGTTCAATAAATTTAGTACTGAATCTACACAAAGTCAATATTCTATTTATCACATATCTAAAAACAGAATGGTTTACAGTTAAAAAGAGCCATTTTTTGTTGATGTGCCTGTAGTGTAATGCCAACATTAGCCCACTTTAACATTATGTTTGTATATATAGCAAATTACATGTAATAGTGTTATTACACTAGCATGATATATCAATTTTTTTAAATGGGTTTTTATTACACTCCTGTGCAGTGGTTTATGTAATATATTTCAACGCTATATTTGTAAATATCACCAAAGTGTGATATAAACACTATTAACACTATTGTAATATCATATTTTTTTATTGGTTAATTACACTCCTGTGCAGTGGTTTATGTTGATCAACATGTATATAGTAGTAAGATTATTACCTGTAACTTATGGACAGTGTCATGTTTCTGTTGTTCTTCAGGGGTCGGCTCCTCCCAATGACCTTCTACTACCACCGGTTTATTGCTATTCTTGGTGCCCTTGTACTCTCCAGGACTTAGTTCATCAAGTCTTCTCCCTGGGGAAATAAAAATGTTCAACCATTTATTTTATAATATTTGCACATCATAATATTAACAAGGTCGTTTGAAAGTTGACACAACTGAATAATATACTTGTTAATCAAAAATTACGGGGGTATTTTCATTTTAAGCTGATCAAAATTAGCTAAGTGGCTCATGTGCATGAATCTCAACCCAGGGATCAAGGGTTCAAACTTTTGTGGTAACTGGACACATTTTTTATTACCTCATCAGGACTTGTTTATTCAGAAATTGACCTTCATAGTGACTCTTAATTCCAATAGTGATCATTCAAAAATGCAACATTTTGAGCAACATATGTATAAACTGATTTAATTAAGTTGATCCAGCTAAATACATTATATAATAAAATTATATAACGTACAATGACAATATTATATGTCTGCCGTACCTTTCATTTGTCTAAGGACATGTTTCTCGATGTCGAGTTCTACAGACACTGCTGACCTAAATGCTCTCTTCTTCTTCCTGTTCTCCATCTTTGATTCAACAACTGTAAACAAAATTGCATAAGTCAAAAGAAGAGCTATGAAGGGTTACAGTAATGTAACCTAAAGGGCATGTAATATATCAGCAACTGCTGCAGCAGTTCAAGTTATTGTGTGGAAACATGGATTTTAAAGGGTGCATTAATTTGCCTTAAAAATAAGTGGAGCTAAAATCGCAATAATCTGTATTTTCATAATTTCATATAAAAACATACTTTATCAGAAATCTTTCAGTAGATAATCTTAATGGTAGATTCTCCAAAAAGTTGTATGATAGAATGTCTCTGTTACTTAGCTGACTCAATATTCTACAAAAATATAATGTTCCAGAACAAATATTCTGCTGCTATTTTAAGCAGGTTTTTTACAATTTAGCAATGATTTAGTGTATGCGCCATTTGCATCATATTTCTTTCATACGTTTTTTTTTTTAATTATTTTTTTATCAAAAATGACACAAAAAGTTTGTAAACTACCAACACACTTTTGAAGCTATAGCATAAATGATCACTTACCTTCGGGTGCAACAAAAGGTTTGCCACTAGATACCCAGATTTCTATAGGATAACGTAGAATAGTTTCCTCAGACGGCAGACGTACTTGACTGAGTAGGTATTCTCTCTGACGTGAAGTTTTATCAGCTTCCTTGGCGTCAGTTTCTAGAGAGTAAATAATATTGGAAACAATTACAATAATAGTTAACAAATATTTCTAGAAAAATAAATTTCTACATGTATCTTACCGCTAAATTTGTGTTAAAAATATTACCTCCCTTAAATCATGAATAAAACCATTCAGAGTACTATGCTCTGAAAGCTTACATATTTTTAAAACTTCAAAAAATCGTATAGAATGTAAAATTTATATACATTAAACCAACCATTTTGACAGTATTCTTTTTTGTACTTATGAAAAACATTTTATGCTAGTAAACTCTTCAATTTTGGAAATACAGGACAATGAATCTCTAATCATCAAAAACTTAACCATTTTCATACTAAGAGTCTGAATAACTGATAATTTCCTTTTATAAAAAGTTTTCTAGATTTTTTTTTCATGTAGATATTTTTTTAAAATACATGTTACAAGAAAAACAGAACACTTAACATTTTGATTTTACATAATTTGCTAAATTTTTTGCTTAGTGGCTTGCATCTAAGAGATAAGGTATACAGCAATAACCTTACTCAAATTACATATTCATTGTTATGCTTACCTCCCTTGTCAGGACCTTCATCTTGCCCCTCCCCTTCATCATCTTGCCCCTCCCCTTCTTTTTCTTGTCCCTCCCCTTCTCCTCTCTGAAAGTTTTCTTCTTCACCTAAAAGAGACAGTGTTACAGGACTTTAAAGCCAGATTAAGCCTCAGAAATGAATATTTTTTTTCTTTCTGTAGAAAGAGCATACATATGTTTGGTAATGCCCTTATAATGGAATTGGAACATGCAAGATGTTAAATACCTGAAGAAAATATCGCTGGAATGTGAAATAAATTGCGAAAAAGTAGCACAATGAAAACAAAATAGTATTTTGACTTCAAACAAAATACTTAATCACTTTAACTGAACTTGAACTACAACCCACCCCCTTGTGCTTGCCTTTTTGAATATCTATAACAAGAGACTGATGTTATAACAAAATAATAAATGTTTACCTATATTTAAACAGGGAAATAATGTGTTTCTTTTGTTACATGCTCAAAATGTACTTTTTTCACATTTAAACTTACATTTTAATAACTGACATAGCATACTTGTATACACATCATCTGTCTATAATATAGCTAATAACAGATGAACAACTAACCTTGTTTACCCTGGTATAGTTTTTCTAGATGATCTGCCATCAATGTTTTATAGTTTTGTATCGCCCGTGAAAATTTTCTTTATCTCGTCATGTCCATCCTCCGTGAATTTCGTACAGTGCCTGTTCAACGTTCTCTGTGTACCTGTTTTTAAATTTTACATAAATAAAAAAATTTTTACCGTGATTATTCACTATTGAATATCAGTAGTTAAATAAAAAAAATACGTTTTTATGTCCCGATTCAGTTCTCTACCGAAAAAAAATAACAAAATTTTTTTTTATTTTTTTTATCATTTTAGGAACATAGCACATGATCAAAAAAAAAAATACATTAAAGATAACATATAAAAATCATATATATAAATGAATCATAAAAAGCATAAAGAGCACACCCCATTATTTAGAACTACTTAATTCAGTGAAAAAATAAATAATATTTTATTAACTATTTAATTTTACTTTTATAAAATAAATTTTTTTGTTATTTATTACACTAGTCAATATTTTTTATACGAAAATACATAACATGTTATCTATGTTACCAGTTAAAATATAGTAGAAAAAAAAAAACAATATTGTTATTTAAGTACATATTAATATCATTATTCCCTTGCTTGAATTCTGTTTTCAATCAATAACATTTAAAAATTTGGTAAAAAATTTATTATACATTTTAATTGTGAAAATGAAAAAAATAATCACGATTTTTTCTAAGAAATTTGATGAAAAAATTTTTTTTTTACAAAAATTTTTTTAAAAAAAACAATAGCCAAAATTTCCCTTTATACTTACCCAACAAACCTTGAGCCAATTTTCCCTGGTTTTTTTTCCTTCCCCCTTTTTCTTATCCCCAAGCATTTTTCACAGTCTGAAGGTTTCGACATTGATTTCCTTGGTTTTATGGCCCTTCGTTGCCTCGACATTTAGCCTTTCTCCTCCTTCTTGTAGTGTCAGTATATCGTAGACGATGACACTTTCCCATTGAAAATAAAAACTTCCCAATTGCTGTAGACTAATTTTGCTTAATTTGATTCAACAAATTAAAACACGAGATCAACCTTTTCTTCAATTTACCATCAGCTGTCAGTTTGACAGCATGCTTAACTATTTTCAGTGCTTGATAGTAAAGCACGAGCCTGGAAAATGTAGAATTTTCTAAGTTCAAAGGGTGCCGTAATTCTGTCAAAATCCATGTTCGAGTTATGGGCCTTGGATAGTGACCTCCTATCATGCTCTCAAATAAGTGTATGAAGTTTAATTAAACATTGAAAAATACTTGTAAAAAAAGGTAACTGTGAAAGAATAGAAAATTTAAATTTGAAAACAAAAACTATATATTTTTTTAAAATTTTCTTTACAATAAGGAACTTTCACACCACTTGCCATTGCAAAAGAAACTGTGTTTTTTTCTAAGTTTAGAAATTTTATTCTGCTTATCCGGGGGCGCACACATGCACACTTTATACGCCTCGAGCGCTCTCTTTTTTTTGTCTGATTGGAACTCTGCATATATCCCCAAAAAAGAAACATACACAAAAATGAAAATATGTGAGGGGAAAAATAAATTTTTCCCAAAAAATATACAGTAGTTAAGTATCGTATTTTTAATTTCAGGAAAACCCCAAAAATCAAAAACGATTACTTTAAAATTTTAATTAGATCAAAAGAAACAAAGAGTTGTCAAATGGGCATCGCACATGCAACTATTCAATGTACTTTACATTACATCAAACATAATTTTTTTTAAGGTTATAAACAGGAATAACTTAGTAAAAATCCATGCTAGAGTTACAGATTTTGGTCTGTGACCTTCATTTATAATAAATGATATTTCAAATTTCCTAGAAAATACAACAATGACGTCATACCGGTTGATCAATCTTTGACGTGTTTGCTATAGCGAATGTGCAGACGTCAGCTTTGTTTGCAGCCGTAATCTCCTTGTCGGGGAGATCTGCATAAAATGCATGAATAAATCCACTCTCAGCATCGTATCTCCATCTCTGGTGAGCTTTTCCAAACTCATTTGTTCTACGTGTCTGTAACATGACCTTGCACCCAATAAAGGTCAAAGGTCGACCCTCCTCGTCCTCTGCAAACGGTTCATTGTTTGGCATGGAAACGGTGAGCACTACTTGCTGACTATGTCTGGGACGAATTTCTCTGAAATTTCATTAAATTTAACGGGTTTTTTTTATTTCAATAAATTCAGCATTTTTGTTTCAATAAATCAATAAAATATAAAGCTAATTCAATTCCACTTTAGCTTTTCCATTCATTATCTGTTAACACCAATATTGATAAATAGGGGTGTTGATAATTCTTATATTTATCACCTGTATCTTTTACCATCTAAACAATATGAGCGAGTAAAAAAAAATAACTAGTAATTGAATTGTTAGACACTTCAATTCCCTCATTTACAATTCTTCAAATATTTAGAAGAAAACGTATAACCACATTATATACAAATCTTAACATACATAGAGTTTCTGTTCAAAACATTAGCTTTCAGTGTAAAACCTGACCTTTTACATCACCAGTGCATTTTTATTTCAGTGTTACTGACATAGATATTACTGAACACATACCCATTTTCTTTCATCAGCCATTGCTGGTATATATCATCAGGCCTTCTTTTCACAAGATGTACCTCAACAATACGACCCTCGGGCTCCGACACGCCCAACACCAACTGACGATTGGTTGCCAGGGCAATATATCCATCTTCATAAACAAACCTTTGTAGTGTATCTCGGGAAATCTTTGTAATTGCTTTTGGTCTAAAATAATTGAAAATGCATGAATTAAATGGGTTGATTACAGTAAAGAGCTTTTTTACATAAATACCTTTCCAAGAAATGTTGCTTCTGACTTGAACATATTAGCATCTACACAACCTTCAACTTGCATGGGAGAGTAGTTCATGTACAACATATGTAGTTCTTGTACAAATTGAAAAAGAAGGATTTGCAGACAAAGTAATGTAGATGAATTCATGTAAATGAATTAGAAAATACTAATAAACAATTATAGCTATTTCAAAAATTACATTTAATGTAAAACTTTTTTAATTAAAAAAAATAAGCTTCAATATAGTCTATTTCAAAGCTACTGCTTATTTATGTCTCTTATTTGCAGTTTTTTCATATGATAAAGTTAACAAGCAACTATCACGCACAAAATCTGGACTGTAAAAGAATTCAGTACTATCTGCAGAATTTGAACCCAATATAGTGAAGGACACATAACATCATCAAACTTCACAGACCTCTTCAAAGACCTCTTATTTGTCATTATATTTTACAATTAATACAGTCATGTATACATTGATTTCAAATATAGAATCATATTTTTTCATCAAGAAAAAAAAAGAGGTAATATTATATGGGACATTAGTATCATATTGAAAACTTACTTGTATTTTTCATACATCTCCCTGTCTGTGTATTTATTAGCTTCAGGATCAGTGTCAAAACTATTATTGACATTCACCAGTCTCTCCCAGGGCCATTTAAGATTGTTCAAGCGTTTTTCTGATTTCTCATGAGCCATCTGGTGGAAGGTTTTAGTCCCGTCCATATCCTCTATAGTTCTGAATAAATAAATTTTGTTAATTAAAATATTGTAAAATAGATTGATGTTATATTGCATTAATGTGAAGTCCGGCCTGGCCTCTTTCTTATGACAAAATTTTTATGCAACTTGATCATTAATAAGTCCCAAATATAGAACAAAAGGTAAAACATTTGTATTTTGTAAACCATTTCACCTGTTGATACATATTACAATATAAGCTATCAGACCAAAAACTGTAAATTATTAAATAAAATTTTTTGTACATACAATAACGAAGGAATACATACTGTATTTGAGGGTTTGAGTCTACACTTGGAGGTAACCCGGAGGCCATACTCTGTCTCTCCATCTCGGTATCATCGTCATCCTTTGACCATTGTCTGTTTATAAGAACCGGTGAACCTGCTGACATACTTGGGTCAACTTGTAACACATATTCTGTAAGTAAACAAAATAAACATTCATCATTTCTCTTGAAAAATCCTTGTCTAGTGTTGCAATTTAAGAACGATGGGGAAAAAACTGTTGGGAGCTATGGCCCGGTGCTAGCACACACTAGCTTTGGAATTTAGAATTTCCAGGCTCATTAGTTTTATCAGGGAAAGAACTAATTTTCTTGAGCAAGGAAACAATTCATCCTAGCAGCCTAATGACAAGCTGTAAAAAGTGAATGTGCCTAGTGCATAAATTTTCATATTATAAAAATGTGAATACTATTACTTTACTTTATAGTCAAATATGATACAATGTTTAAAATAAATAAAACAAGCAATTATCATAGTATTGCAAGCAATCCATAAGTCCCCTACCGGTAAGAACCCCATCAACATTCTGAAGGGCCATTGGCCATTCCCTAGTGTTTCAATTTTTCTCTATTTTAAGTAAATTTGTTGGAAAAGTTCTTTAAAAGTGATCACAGGAAACAGTTTTTATGAACAGACAGACAGACGGACTGAAGGACACTCTGAAGTTAATATTTGAAACATCCCTGTTACCAAAATATAACATTTTAAAAGCAAAATTCTTAAAGAGGAGATAACTCTTGAATTAAAGATGCAATTTCATAAAAATTTTCAGCTCTTTTTGACTAATCACAAATATTGTTATATTTGCCATGTTTTAAGCCTATTTATTGCCAAGGCAACTGATATTTTTCCAAAATAGGAAGAACAGATAAGACATGCATAATCTCAAGACTGCTATCTACCCATATGTCAAGTTTCATAAAAATATTTCCAGTACTTTTTGAGTTTTCACTGGATTCAGTTTATGTGTAAAATTTGCCATATTTTCAGTCTATGTGTTGCCATAGCAACCAGAATTTTCAACATAGGAAGAAAAGAAAAAGACGTGCATAATCTCAAGACTGCCATCTACCCATATGTCAAGTTTCATAAAAATATTTTCAGTTCTTTTTGCGTTATCACTGGATCCAGTTTATGTGTAAAATTTGCCATATTTTCAGCCTATTTGTTGCCATAGCAACCAGAATTTTCAACATAGGAAGTAAAGAAAAAGACGTGCATAATCTCAAGACTGCCATCTACTCATATACCAAGTTTCATAAAAATATTTTCAGTACTTTTCAAGTTATCGTGGGATCCAGTTTTGTGGACGGACGGACTGACGGACTGACAGACAGACGGACAGATGGACAGACGGACGGACAGACGGACGGAGGGTAAACCTAAAGTCCCCTCCGGTAAACCGGTAGGGGACTAATAATGACAAAAAGTTTGAAACTGTAAAAATAAAAAAAGGGATTCAAAACGTACAATATGATAGGCAATAATATAGGTCATACTGCAAAATAATCAAAATCTTTTGCAATACACTTACTTTCAGGATTTCTCAGTGCTGCGTACTGCCTCATTTTAGCAACATCCTGGGATATCTGAGACAACAAGAAACGTCGCTGTTGTTCCATTTTCGTGAGTCTAGGATCCGTCCAGATCTCGCCACAGGAAACATACACCAGCTGGTCCCGTTTTAATGTTTTCAAGGTGAAATGCTCATTACCATTCTCATCAAACAATCTACGTCCAGCAAATGGTAGACTGAGTAGTGATGTGCAGTGGTCAAGGAACTGTTAAAAGTAGATCATAATATTACTAATTAATGTATACGAAAAGGGATTTTTTAAAAATAAAAAAAATCAGATTTTCTTATATATATTTTTACGGTACACAAAAAACATTTATTTGAAATCAATATTTTGCTACGGAGAGTTGTATGCTTTTAAATGATAATAGCTGAGTGTGTTAAATTCAACTTAAATAACACAGAAACTCCTTGCTTAAAAACTATTAAAAATCAATCATAAGTATTTAAAAACAATGTGATAGTACAGTGTTTTAAATTATATATTCCAACACACTTCACACTATTCCCCTATCAAACAGACAGGGCAATCAAGAGCATTATTACACTATATATGCACAGCATAAAAAAACAAATGCTTACACATCATATGACGTCAGATTTAACATCAATAAACCAAATGACATCAGGAAAATTACTTCTACGCTCAATGTAGTTCAAGTATAACATATTTTTTCAATTCTCTTTTTGTCATGTTAGAATGGAAACAGATATGACTTTTTCTTGCATTATAGTATAATAATGCATGGTTTATCGTTAAACAATTTGTAATTAATCACTAAGGCCTATCAACCTTCATGATTATATTTCTGTGCATCTGAACTCGAACCATGCATTATTCTACAACAAAGCATTCTCAAAACTGGTTCAATTTCCAAAGTATTATTTGCCAGTTATAGGTTCACATTCTTAATCTACATACCATGCTGAACTCAAGTTCCCGGATGGACAGATCTCGACAGTGTAGATTAACATCAAGTTCGATGTTATCTGTAGTGTTATCCTGTTGTGACATGATGGCCTCCTCCTGTTGCTGTTGCCGACGACGATTTTTCTTGTCAGGTTTTGGTGGCTTTTTTGATAAATCTTTCATAAACTGGACAAAAAAGAAACAAGAAATAATGTCATACTGCTACAATGTTGGCATGATATAAACTGAAGCTCAAAATACTTGTTTATATTTCATCCCTATTCTCACTAAATATCTTAAATGGACATTCCATGTTTCAATCTGGACAAAACCGAACGGAACAGATCATTTTACTTCTTTCCCAGAGTAAATGGCAATACAACATGGGGATATACTATAAACAGATACAATATGATAAACAAACTTCCGATAGTACTTTATCAGCTGATGAATAGTGTTTTGATTCAAAATAGCATGAAGATTCAGTAAAGATTCATAACCATTCATAACATTTCATAAAATTTCAAAATATGTATTTACTGAATAGGGAACAGTACAGACTATGATCAGATGGCATGGAAATGCTGGCTAATATTGGTCTGCACTGGCCGGTGGATAGATTCTTCAGGCTAACAGTAAAGTAAGCTTTAAAGTTTTGACATTAAATATTTTAAAATATTTAAGAAAAAAATATAATGTTACTATACATTTTACTATATTTTTCACAATTTTTACAAACAAAGCACACTTATGTAACTGCTAGTTTAAATTGTGGAGCTATTCTTACATTGGTAAGATTGGGACCAACAATCGGTACAGCCATTTGTAAGTTCCTCTCTCCGTTCTTTACAGCCAATAACCTAAGTGGCGTCACTGTAACACAAAAATATTTTAATTTATTAAAAGAAAATAATTATTTGCGACTTTTATTCAATTTAAAAACATGGTCCATTTTGAAAATGGTCAAATCTGAGTATTATATGAAAATACGGTAACTGATCTATAAATACTTTTGTTATCTTCTTTTTCTTCTCATTTGCCTGATATGGTATATAAATATGGTCTGAAATGAATATCAAAGCATGCGATACAGATTGTGTTTTAGCTGTATCATCTAAAATCAGTATGAAACTCATACAAATAAGATCACTAGTAATCATTCTGTCTTTTTTACTAAATAAAATTAGATGTTGTTCCTTGCTGGTCTGCCAATTACAGAACATCTTTGTGGAACATCTAAGGGTAACCAGCATAAATATAAAGCAATACTATAAACAACTCTGTCAAACATTTAGACTAATACCTACTTTCTTAATTTTTCTTTACACAAATAAACAAGTGTACACAATCAACTATGAATTGTTTACTATTAAAGATATATTCACTATGTTATCAATTATATACATACTTCCAACAAGGCCATCATCTGCACTTTCTTTCTTGTGTAGTTTTGGGGCAAATGGTAAAATATAACCCTCCATTGGCCAGTCATACTCCTGATAAAAAAATAAATTTCATAAATCATAAAAATAGGAAAGATCAACATGGGAGAGTGCAATTCACCAAACACAGCCCCAACAGTATCCAGCCACACAGGACTATAGATAAGGCACCAAACAAATAAAACAAGGGTACACAGGTAGAATAACGACGGGGCTATAAGCTTTCTTATAACATACTATCTAAAATATATGCAAAATCCACAAGTTGACAAGATGTTTTAACTTATTAAAAGATACTGATAAATGATGCATACTTCATACTTAATTTATTATATATACACAAAATTATTTTTACCATTCTCTAACTGTATATAGATCAATTATAACAATAACCACGAGTGCCATTTTTTCTTACATAGTTTCATGTGCTTCCTTTTATCATTGATGTCTATATTTAACATCAGAATGCAACCTTATGGAAATACAAAGCAAGATGAACCACTTCTAGCAAGGCCATTAGAAACATGTATTTCCATATATAAAAATACTGACACTGTAGAAGTCATATGGTAAATGTCCCATTTTATAAGTTGAGGAATTATTAGTTGAAGAAAACCTGAAAAGACCCTTTAAACATTATTTCAGGCTCAGGTGGGCACTTATGTAGAACCACCAACCTTCTGTAAGCTTGCTGGATAGCTTTCAAACTAAGAGGACTAAGGGGGAAAATGATCTAGAAACCATTCATACCATTCAGCTAAGGAGTTCCCCCACACCCACCTTATAATTCAAATACAGACACAAAGCAGCTTACCATATTAAGTTGGCCATCAGCTTTGACAGGCCAGGAGAGAGCTTGTTTGTTCCATTCTGGATTAGTAGCATCATTAAACTTCCACTGACCCAAGTTTCCAAACTTCTCCTGTTTCAGGGCAAACCTTGGTAAATAAAATATAAAAGAAATATATAAAACATTTACATGCTAATACCAAATTATTCTTAGGCTGTCCATCATACTTACCTATCAATTTAAAGATGAAATTACAAAATTCACTTTACTTAACTTTATCTAGTTATCATAGAAAAACATTAATCTACAAAGAACAAAAGATAATACTTGAACTCTGTACTATTGATACATTCTTAGTATAGGCATATTCCAAATATTTTGTTAGGTTCAGTCATTACAGGATTCCGGGCTACCTAATAAACAAGCTGAAGAAACATTTTAGTTAGTAAAGGACTTTACATACATACCTCTGATATGCTTTATCTTTCTTGACAAGAGGTTCAGTAACGAGCATATATACTCGACTACCTGGCTTCACTCCTTCTGGTTGTTCACTGTCTTCTGTCTCCTCACCAAACTTCTTACCCAGGTATGTCAATAATAATTCTGGATAGGCCTAAAATATACAAATGTAATAATGTAAGTAACTTTAATTATTAGCCTACTGGCAGCAATAGATTCTACCCATGCAGACTAAGAACAGCTAGCACATCAATGATTAAAATGGATCAGGGAAAAATACTTTATCCAATGACTCTTTTAATTTTTTTGCTTACTGCTTTATTTCTTAGTAATTAAAGCTTTCAACAAGATTCATGCTATTTTTCAATGGAATTCAGAAATTATTCAAGATTTAAACTTTCCCCCTTTTTAACTCAATAAGGATAGTATTGGATTTGTAATTCAGGGCACAGTCTCTGGTTTTGATCTTCAGACAAGGCAAACTATTTCTGTGACATAAATCTTTGTAAATTTAAGGGTCATTTGTTTCACACCAATGGTGAAGAAATTATGAAGGATTATAAGCCATTCCCCGGCAAAGAATCTGGTAATTACTAGCTAGTTATCCAGAAAACTTGGTTAGGTAGACTGACTCTGAGATATGACCAAAATGTGTTAAAATCAGCATATAACAAGACAAACAGTATTTAATCAATACGTAATTTGTTAGCCACATACCTTAGATGCTACTGTAGCATCCGGGTTAAATGTCCAGAGTTGATGAGGGTTACCAACCATTTTTTTCTGTAGAGCGACAGCATATCCTGTCACTCTGGTTTCCTTGCCAGTCAACTTAGTCTCAATCTTTACCTCAGTTACCGCCAAACACAGCTGAGGGAATGGTTTGATGTAGATGAAACCAGACTAAAATATAATAAATGTAGAAATAGTAAAGTATTCAGGAATATTATTGTCAGTGTTGCTTTTTTATGACACATTAAAAAAAACAACAACATATTACCATCACATGTCAAGTACCAATGTTCAATTGTTATGAAACACCCCTGAGTGTGCTTCATTATTTATAATACAATAAGTAACAACAGGTAACTGGATAATAAACTGCATTCTGGGATTAAATTTATCATACTAACAGGTTACCCACAGTGGTTAGTCAACCTGACTGATAGACATCAACTCTAAACAATTGGCCACAGGGGCTTGTTAGAGTTATTTTGTAACCTATCAACAACATAGTATTTTCAAATGATAATATTTTCTCAAAATGATATTTTCTCAAAGCAATAGCGGTTGGATAGACTGCACATTTGCAATTCTCAATTTTTCTTTCAATTATATTTTTGTAACTTCTCAAAAGGGGAAGAATGCAATAAAATTAATGGTAGAGTTATCTGTCAAATTTCAAGTGATTTTGTTCTGTATAAATGAGATATTAACTTCCACAACTTGAGCTAAGTGTTACAACAAAATATACACTTAATTGAGTACAACAGGTGACCTATACTTCAAATAAGCGAAATTAAAATTTTGTTGTTAAAATAAACATGACGACAACAAACCTTTGATATGACCCAGATCTGGGACTCCGCTGGCCAGAGTTCTTTGTGTCCTTTTGGTAACTTGTGGTTCATGATGATCTCAGGATATAACACTTTTTTTGGACTAGGCTGAAAAAATAAGAAAAGACAAGTCTGAAGTATGAGACATTATAAAGGTATAAGATATAAGGTTTGAAAATTATTTTTGTATGGAATATAATATTGACCTAATATTTACTTTTCTGAATTCTGAAATCTTAAATATATTCATTAGAATACAATAATTTCACTTAAAGATTTATTATGCTCAAATTTGATATCTGAAAATACTGATAATTGCTATATAGTCTCTTTTTAAGTGCAAAATAATCATCTTTTGAGAAAAAAAGAGACGATATGTTACATTTTAAACTTAACACACTATAGGTAAACATGGCATGAATACAATGTCATTTAAAAAACTGGCACTTTTGTTTTTATGAAAAGACTAAAATTGGAATGCTGCTTCACGCACATAGTTTATACATCTTCATATTCAAATAAGATAAATTCAGTAAGAAGTAAGATTTCTAAAATTTCTGCAATGTAAGTTATTTATCCAAAGATGAGCTTAGTATATCTTAAAATGGTTAGGAAATTTTTCAAATTCAAACTTCAAACAACAAGTTTTTTATGTATAGATCTACAGATATAACATATTACCATAAACTGTAAGAAATGTCCACGTTCATCTAACTCAGCCATGGTGGCATTGTTAAGAATTAAGGACTGCTCAGTCTCAAATTTACACTGATGATAGTCATAGACGGCCGGGAACCCAATACTTGCATCGTAATTCTCATAGCTGAAATGCAACAATTTTTTTTCTATGACAAGTTTTGCACCATAAACTGACATCTTAACTAATTATGATAACTGAATTTGTGTAATGGACTTGCCTAATTTTTAATATGGACCAGTCTATTAGTCATTTAAGGGATTTCACTTATCAAAATATTAAGATTAAGAGGTAAGCAGTATAGTGCATTGTTAAGCTGTACAGATGTGCAGGCTGACTTGCCTGGAGTGTTAGCATAATTTCTTGATAATACTGCTGGCACTCATTTTAAAAATTCTCAGACCTTTGAACATTTAAACTATGTCAAATCAATCTTAATAAATCCAGCTCTCTTACAAAAGGTCAAAGGATCACAGTACCGATGCACAAACCAAATTAATTCATGAAAATGCAAAAGTTGATTTTCTCTAGTAATAAATCTTCAAAATTGGTCACTAAATTCTTAGTACAGTCAATGTAACATTTTCAAACCCAATCAAAAAAGTTTTCTAATACTAAAGAAGAAATGTAAAGAATTGACAAAAAGAGCTTACTCAGTCATTCCATCAATAATGCCATCCTCTGGCATTAGCTGTTCTCGCAAAATCACCTTTCTCTCATCCAACAACTGCGTTCCTTTTGCCATATCAAATATAACTTGTAGTGCATATGCTACAATTAAATAGAAAAATATATATGTAACAGGTGCTAATAAAATATATGAAAATCGGCATGATATCTGAAGAAGAAAATTTAACAAAAAGGAATAACAAGCATTTTCATTTCTTTCATATAGGTAAAGTGAGATTTGGGCTTTGACTGTTTTAAACAGAGTTGTTATGACACAAGGCCAAGAAATGAAATATCATCACTTGACTTGTAGTATTTGTCACATTACAACATTCAGAAGAAACAAAACATAACCTGTTTAAACTTTTAACAACTAAAGGTTCTACAAAGCCCTACTATTTTTTAACAATACATTAGACTGTACTCAGAATCCCATGATTAACATTTCATCATAAAATATGATAAAATGTTAAACATAAGATTAAATCAAGATGTTAAAAGAACAATTTGATGCAAATATCACAGTCAATTTACCTATTACCTAAATGACATTGAGATAATAGAAATTCCAAACCTAACAAAACATTGCGATCGGAAAACAAGATCATATTTAAATTGTGTCAACAGATGAAAATACTATAATTGTGCTTTAAAAAAAGACAAAAGAATCAGCAATTACTAAATGGTGATATGTATGCTTCGCCAAACGAGACCCAAATTTCATCCTCCGATTGTAGAGTGAACACATCTGTGATCTCACGTCCAAACTGATTGAAAATCTTCTTGGCAATAGGTGCTAATTTGGGATTTTGTGGATTTCCAAATGCACCTGATAACTCATCCAGAAGCTGTAACAGAGATTATCATTTGAGTGTTGTCAACAGTAATATAGAGAATACATGTACATGGTTAATGTCGGAATGGTGAAGGTTTATCCAGTGAGCAAGAAATGTATCTTGGCAAGCTTTAGGGAGCAAAGACTCACTTTCGCAGTGAACCGGATAAGATGTCAATTACATGAATTAAATTTTGTCACATAGGATAAAATTTTATGTTTATACACTTTTGGATCTCAGTCGAGATTCTTTAACATTTGAAAATCCCTAGAATAAACATATGACACTTACTCTTTGTAACAAGATCTCCTTCGTACTTCCTTGAGTAGCTTTGCGTACATTAAAGTAGAAATCTCTCGGAGCATTCACTGTTCCATTCTCATGCACCTGAAATAAGCAACCAATATGACATACAGTTTCTTAAATGTTTTTCAAGTTTTACACTTTACATGCTGGAAATGAAAGTGTTTTGCCTTTATCACCAGTATGAAGTCAAGCAAGCCTGCGTGTTGGTGCAGTCTGCCCAGGCTTTATACTGTTGGCTGACCCACTTTAACTTTACATGAACAACAAAGAAAGTACAATATTACTCAATGTTACTCTTTAATTGCACTTAATATAGGTTTTGCAATTCCCTAAGTCTATAAAACCAAGGCTGTCAAATTAATATTAGTTATATAATTAATTATTTCAATGTTTTATCATTTCCTTGTAAATAAAAAGGTGACGGGACAATACCTTGAGTTTCAAACCCGGTGTTCCAACCATTTTGTATGACCTACTTTCAGGCAGTGTTTTGATATGTCTCATCCTATAATTTGTCCCCTCCTCCTCCTCCTTGTCCACCATCTCCTGAAGGTTCAACAACTTCTCCTCAATCCTCTCCAGTGTGGCATTTAACTGCTCTAGGTCACGGTCAGTCTATAACAATAATAACAGCATAAAGGATATTTTCTTATCTTTCATTCTCCTATTCTTTTTATTGATTCTTATTTGTATAAACAGAATAACGTGTGATAACTTTTATTATTTTGAATATTGAGAAAAAGATTGTGTATAATCACTATACATCATAATTTATAGACAATCTATTACTCCTTATCCATTATTCCATTGCATGATATTAACAGCAAATTTAAACATCAAATAACGGATTTCACTTTGTGAAATACGCGATTTAAAAAGCTGAATAGGCAATTTAAAAATTCGAAAAATCAATACAAATCAGTGCAACATGGGCAATTAAAAAAAATCTATAAAATTCAGTGTAACATGTAATTCAATAATGAGAAAAAATTTAGTTCATATATAGAACTTTATAATGAGTAAAAATCAGTTCATATTTATAAAACATAAAATAGGACATACATAAGTAAGGGCTTCCTCTACTTCATCTTTTGACATGGAGAGAATTTTGATGGCGACCTTGATCTGATCTTCCTCTCCGTCCTTCATGTGTGACAGCTATAATACAATATTATATTTACATAATTATCTTAAAGTACATCATTATCATAAAACATCTACATGTAATACAGTTAACAGACTATATCAGACATTTTACACATGTAAATTCTTTGTAGGCATACTTCTATTTTTATAAACCATCACACTGCTGCATATTCAAACTGGGTCTGTCCCTACATTTATTTTTGAACCAGTATCAATTCTAAGGCAATCAAGATTAAAAATTTTGAAGTTTAATAGTCAAAGTTGATTGATCAACTCAGTCAACAGTACAGAGCCTAGACAAAATACACAGATTGGTGGAAAAGGCTTTGCAATTTGGGTTTCAACATACTGTAGTAAAAGCTTTTACTCATTTTCATAAATATTACCAAAAAAAAACCACCACAGAATAGCATCCATCACGTATGTTTAATACCAAAATTTCAAAAGCATTTTTGGATTGTTATTTAGTAACTAGATGCATAATTGTATAAATTTTGTAGAAATCAGTACTTCTCCCATTCCGCTATTTTTTTTTTTTTACAGAAGACCCCAAGATATATTTCAAACATTTAAGATGACTATACAATAGTTTCATTACATCAAGAAAAGTACATTTTATTTAAGCAGACATCATACCTCTTTCCTGAAGGTTTTTGCCTCTTTGATGCGACTTCTGAGGACCTCTTTAATTGTGATCAAGAAATCTCTGGTACCTGATGGGCTGAAACCCTCACTGGTTGACACCCATACAGGTCCTAGAACATAGGTACCCCCTGGCTGCAAACATTCATCTAAAATTGGTGCTGAAAATAATGGACAAATTAGTATTCAGTATCTTTATTCAGCAGCATCTTATATAATTATAAACAAATTATTGTGAAGCTTATGTCCATGCTATTTTTATATAGTTGTTTATAATAAAGTGCCCTTGCAACAGACTAAAGTTGTAACTAGTCTGGGGAATTAAATCTTCACATACAGTGCTTATGTTTCAAGGTTGTTTTAAAAATATCCTTGCTATCTTTTCAAGAACCTAGTAGACTTTTGTGTTAGAAATTTCAATAATATTAACAAAGTTGACAATCAATAGAATCATTTTTTTATAAAACCTACATTAACACTATAATTTTTCATATAACCATTGATAATAGCATTCTTAAAATCAGTTCTTTCACTTCATTTGTAAGACTTTTATTTCATGATTAAGATACTGCTTAACACTACATGTTCATACAAATTTACAGACTTGTTGTATAGCCTCACATGGGCAGAACTAGTAGTTTGTAAGTTTATACAAAACTGTTCTTATTAAATGCAGATTTTGTTTAAAGTTTATAAATCACTAGTGTATTAACTCTAATTAAAGAAGATAATCGTATCACAAGAAAGAGAGAAAACACTTACTTTCTGCAAGTGATGTGATTTCATTTCCTTCCCAATCATATAAAATCCTTGCATGACTCCGTAGATCAAGTTTAGCTGTGCATGCCACTAGAAACTGAAATTGTTCAATGTATAAGACTGTCTTTAAAACTCCTTCATATTTATCTATTAAAAAATAAAATAAAACTAACATCTTCAGTCACAGGTTGAAAATTTCTTAATGCCAAATTAGTGTGATTTTTTTTATATTTCATACATTAGGTTGGTCTAGTCTGTAATTCTTGCCCCGAATCAATCCAAAAATGTAACTGCAGTCTAGTAGACATGCTATCTGTCAAACAATGTGTGCATTCTAGACTATGGTTTGTCAAATTAATATAATACTGAGAAATCAAAGAAACAGACAAATGGCTGAGAAAACCTCAAATCCTTTTGGTGGCTAAATAGCTGTGTAATAGAGGTAACATCCTCTTAACCCATTACTTCATGAGCATTTTGTGAAAAATGGCTGTTTTCATTGAAAAGTCTCCCGTTACAAGTTCAAATTGCTATAATACTATAAAAACTGCTTCAACACTAATCAAACTTGGCACAAATGTTGACTGGACCAATGCCCTTGCAACAACATGCTCAGGCTTAAATTTTCTGTTACCATGGCAACGAGGGGACATCTCAAAATTGCCAAAAATCACTATTTTGCGTTGATTTTTTCCATCAAAATTGATTTCAAAGTGCTGCAACTACTCAATGGATTGAGATAGAGTCAAATGCTTTTCAGCGTTGGTTACACGTTACCTTATGATCAATCTGGGGTCATTTACAGCCTCTCACAAGTCCAAAATTTTCTTGGCGATGAGGGGGACTCTGCCCCCCTTCAACCCCCCCCCAAACAGAAGGGGGCACATCCCCCTTCTGGCAACCCCCTGATGTATCTTTTGGTTGGGGGGCCGCGCCGAAAAAGAGGTCACTTTTTTTAACAACATTTCTCAAACAAAAACAAGTGTTGGGGGCCTAAATAAGGCATTTTTTCATCATTTGAGACAACAAAAAGGGGGGGGGGTGAAAAAGGCGTTAAAAGGCGTGTATATGAAGTAATGGGTTAACCAAAGGAACTGAAGTTCAAGCCTTGCTTGGATCAAAATTTTTTTCAGCACGTGACACCAGTACTGGTTAGTCCTGGAGGCAACTTGAGTGTAATTAATGTAAATGTTGCGAGATCTTATTTTTAAGGTTATTGAACTTCAGAAATAAGTGACCCAAATAATATACCTCTTCTATATTAGACAAATCAGCAACAACTTCAACAGGTTCTGTACATTTACCATTTCTGTATACAATAATACGTACACGCTTCACCTCCGCTAGCTTCCTACATTACAAAATATACATCATTTATATCATTGTTTATAACAAATACTTTGAAATGAAAAGAGTTCTATAAATAGCATCATACAATTGTCGCCGAACTGCAATCTCATTTTGTTTATAAATGAAAAAAAACAACAAAACAACCTAATCTAAATACTGTTAAGAACTATTGTTAGTGACAGTTTTTCTTATTCTCATGACAGTTTTCCTTTACTTTTAGTTTATACCAATTTATTTTAGTTTGACTGTGTTGGAAGCTATAAGCTTATTAAAACACTTTCGAATCCGTTCCTGGAACCAACAAGTACTAAGCAATGAGTTTAAAGTTTTGCTCACAGAAACAAAAGCTTGCACTTGACCGGGGGGTTGAACCCATGCGGTCAGCAATCCTTAAAATATTTGTCTGTTGCTTTAACCACTCGGCTGCGCCGCCACTTTTCATAAACAGTTTTTCTTCTACCAGTACCAGCTTTGACAATTTTCTCTTAATATGATATATACATGTATTTAGAGGTTGTCTTAATTAAGTTTATACATATCAATATCAATTACAAACATGAACATGTTTAAACAGTAAAATATATGGAGACCAGACTATGTCAAATGGTGGATATTATAATCAATCATTGCATGAGGTGTTCTTAACTAACTTACTTCATTCTCTTAGACAGTCGTGGTTTAGACACTTTTTTCTTGCCCTCTTCTGGTAACATTACTCCAGTAAGGGTCCATTTAGCACCATTATTCAATATTATATTTCCTGAAAGATAGTGAATATAATATAATTATTCAATAATCATTTAATATCATTTAGGCCAATAGGCCATTAATTTTGAAAAAAAATCAGCTGAAACATTTTTTAAATATGTAAAAATATCATATGCAAGGCCATCTGTGAGTAAAAAATATTAATGACACAGCTATTTCAGCCCATCGATGTGTAAACATCAGTAAAACTGTGCATAAAAATATCATATGCAAGGCCACGCATGATCAAATACTAGTTAAAAAGCTCATTTCATTTAATAAGTAATACCATATTTGGGCATTCTCAAGTTGTGAAAATGTAGGAGAATTTTGGATTACACTAACTAGTGTACTTACTTTTAGTGGTTGCGTAAGGATCTTTATAATTCTCTCCAGTAGATATATACACCTCTGAATCCACAGGGATATCTTTCTCAGTAAAAACCTCTATCCCATCTTCCAGGAACACACGTCGGGCAGCAAATGGGAGGTTTAATTTGTCCGTACAAAACTCTAACAGCTGTATGGATACAATAATGGTAATTAAAACTTACAAAGCTAAAAATCTTAAATGTATCAATCAATCTAGACATAACCTTTCATTTTTTATAGAAAATTTCAAAATAACTACTGACTGAATAGCAAAACAGTGAAGACCAAGATAAATGACACATTTAACTTATACAAAGATTATATAATGATAATTAATTTCTAGTTTGTGTAGGAAGGAACAAGCTTATAGCAATGAGTGTGAAGCCACTTGATCAAGGAAACAACGGCTTGCTAATGATGGGGTTTGAGTTGAACCCACACAGAAATTCTTAAATAACTAGCCCAATATTTACCACTCAGCTACTTTACCCCTATACTAAAAAACCTCAAGAAAATAGTTGTGTCACATTATGTCAAGGAAACACAAAAACAAATAAGGATAATAATATACATTGTCAGAACATAAAACAGCTTTATTTGACGACACGATTTTAGTTAAAATATAAAATTATTACTATTTTAATGCTTGGTGCTGCCAGTCTGATGAAAGGTTCTCGTGTTCCGTTCCTAAATGCTGTAACACGTATCGTATGTGGTTGTTTCTTATATTGTGATTTGATCTTTCGTCCTGAAAATAAATATTTAAAAATGCTGTGTAATGTACATATTTTAGCAATATACAATAATTTGAATACTTTTTAAGTTTTACTTTATCTCACATCATTGTACAGGCCAGAGTTTGCAAATAAGCTGTTCATTAAAAAAGTCTATGTTTATGCTGCAGGATGTAAACAACATAGCACCTCAACAATTGGAATATGAAACAGTGGAAAAATGGCACAATGGAAAAAGAATGAATGTTTGCCCAGTCATGCTCTTGTAGATCCATTCTTTTAAAATCCCAAACACAAGCATCAGCTAAGAAAACATATGGCCAGCTAAGAAAACTATGGCCAGCTAAGAAAATATAAGGCAAAGTAAAAAAAATTAAAACTTCTGATTTAGAGTCTAATATTAACACTAAATTGATGTCTTAAATTAATTTGTCTGTTTTTCAATCTGGCAAAAACCAATCATCATTTTTGGGATTTTTCTAAAAAATACTTGTACTGACTAAATGGCAAACAGTGCAGACCACGATAAGACAGCATGTGCCAGCTGGTCATTGTGTGCACTGGTTGCATGAGTAAAATATTAAGCTGATTATGGGTTAAGTAAATTTCAAAGTCAGATTATTACCTCCATAGTATGTGGCTGACTTGCCAGAGAAAGGTCGAGCTCTGCTGTAATATGACAAAGTAGATGCAGCACTGGTTGGACGGTTTAACCTAAAATTCATATAAAACAATGTACATTATTATAAACTTCAGGACAAGCAACTCGGTAGATGTGCATTGAATAACACCTACAACGGCAATCCACAGCTCATTTAAAAAAAATTTTTTAACTGTTCCATACACTCTTTTCTCAAAATGCTAGTCATATATAGAACAAGCAAGAGAAACTAAAAATATATATAACCATAACAATGTAATATTAATCAATTTCTGGAAAAAGGAGATTGATTCATAGCAAAAAGTTTAATCTGAGAAATTGTAGACTGTTTGACAGAGTCTGTTGATAAGAAATAATGAAAGATGCTACATCTCTGAAGCCACCTAGAACTGAATAAAAGCAGTATTCAATAGTCAACACTTTGCTTAAGTAGTATTTAATCTTAAACACTCTTTCTTAAACAGTTTTCAATCTTCAATACTTTTAAATTTTGGAAGCAATGATCCCAATGGATGAGAAAACACTGATAAAAACTTCAGGTAAATGTTTAGCTATGTCAGACAACACTTTAAACTTACTTATTTCTTTTCACAGGAGCACTTGCTGGTCGTTGTCGGGCTTTCAAACTTTTCTCAGTCACAATAACTTGGTACATTTCTGGACCTTCATCGTTGTTGTTTCTGGGGGTGGCAGGATCCCATAGACTTGGATCAGCAATGAACTTTGCGTCAATTTTTGGTTTTCCAGAGTTACTTATGTTAGAGGCAGACACTGGCCGTTTTGTGCGGTATTTATATGTGTAGTCAGAATGAGGAAGTTTCTGTGTGTAGGGTGAAGGTTTTGGACTCCTGAAAAAAAAACGGACACATACATAACATGACTTGTGTATAGTGAAGGTAGATTTGAAAAAAACTTAAAATATTGAAAACAAGAGCTGTCTGTAGGACAGCATGCTCGACTATTCTAAGTGCTTGATAGTAAAAGAGCCTTGATATTGTTAAATTTTTTAAGTTCACAAAAGGGCTAATTTTTTTTTATAAATTCATGTTATAGGCCTTACAGAGGGTCTAATTATACAGAATTGGCTTGACAATTCGGAAGGTAATGTCACAAGTTTTTTTTTATTGAGTAAATAATACTAATTAACTATGAATATATAAATTTGACAGAAAAGGTACAAAGGCTTGTTATTATTATTAAGATGTTTTATCAAGTAAATCACTGCTTTATTATTATGAATGCATAAAATTGTCCCAAAAATGGCACAAACCCTTCAGTAGTTATTGAAATAACAGCTTACAAGCAAAACTTTACCATGAATTTCTAAGTTGAAAAAGGGGAGAAAAGTCAGCCTAAATGCAAGATTGAATTATGGATCTTTGTCAGTGACCTACAATTATGACCCTAAATGCATATGTGTTAGTTGCATAAGTTTTAGATAAATATCTTTAATAGTTATTGAGATATGTAAAACTTGCATGTAAACATTAACCAAGAGACTAAGTAGAAAAGGGGATATGAATCAGCCTTAATGCAAGATAGAGTTATGGAACTTGGTCAGTGACATACAATTATGACCCTCCAATTATGACCCTAAGTGCATGTGTAAAGTTTCAAGTAAATATCTTTGAAGACCGTTAACCTTTAACCAAAATTTCTAAGTTTCAAAGGGGCAAATAATTCTGCAAATATTGCAGACAGAGTTATGCAATTTTGCAAACTGATGTACATTGTTACTATAAATAAGTATTTTAAATTTCAATTGAATATCTCAAGCAATAATTGAGATATTTGACTTTACAAAAAAACTTTAACCAAAATTTCTAAGTTCCAAAGGGGGCATAATTCTGTCAATATGGTAGGCAGAGTTATCCAACTTGTCAATCTGATGTACCTTGTTACTATAAAAAGTATTGTAAGTTTCAATTGAATATCTCAAGCAATAATTGAGATATTTGACTTTACAAAAAACTTTAACCAAAATTTCTAAGTTTAAAAAGGGGTATTATTCTGTCAATATTGTAGGCAGAGTTATCCAACTTGTCAATCTGATGTACCTTGTTACTATAAATAAGTATTGTAAGTTTCAATTGAATATCTCAAGCAATAATTGAGATATTTGACTTTACAAAAAACTTTAACCAAAATTTCTAAGTTAAAAAGGGGCATAATTCTGTCAATATTGTAGGCAGAGTTATCCAACTTGTCAATCTGATGTACCTTGTTACTATAAATAAGTATTGTAAGTTTCAATTGAATATCTCAAGTAATAATTGAGATATTTGACTTTACAAAAAACTTTAACCAACGCAGACGCCGACGCGGACGCCGACGCCGACGCCGGGGCGACTACAATAGCTCTCATATTCTTCGAATAGTCGAGCTAAAAATTGGTAATTTAATATCACTTAATTGATTGTTGTTCTGATTTTACACCAAATTAAACAGATATTTGGTCATACTTAGGTGGTCATTATACTCAATGTACAAGATCAATTGTGACAGAAAACTTAACCTTGCCCTTGGATTTAACCAGCCATCCCTTGATTACTTATTTATCCCATGCTCTTCCTAATGACCTTAGTGGGTGAGTGCAATACCACTTAAGGCATTATGATAATAATATAATAATATACATTACTTGTGATACAAAATATTGTAAAAGTGGTAGACTGAATGACTTCCCTTTCAATGGAGTCTAAAGGACACCTTTTTTCATTTTTATAACACTACACACTCAATTATAATGCCTGTTACTGTTTGTCTGATCAATTTCTAATTTTAAAACTAATAATTTTCTTTCCTTGCATGTGTAATAATCTTATTTCCAATATTAAAAAGACCTGAATGACAAATAACTGTCTTTCCTGACAGCCTCATTCAAATGATTCAGAACTATATCTATATAACATATAGCACTACATGTACATAATATTTAGTTTGCTTCATAAAATATTACCATACATCAATATTATGAGAGAATATTTCTACTAAATTATTTCTAATGTTTTTCCTTGGTGACTCATAATTCAAATTTATCTTTGTTTACTTTTGTTTATAACTTGCACAATCTGATTTATAACCTGTTTTAACATGACATCTATCAAATGACATCTACAATTCAATACATCAGAAAAATAAGTAATGCATTATAAATAAACTGTGGAAATGGAGAAGAATAAAAATGTTTTTTTTTCACTTCCAAAGCATGCTCTTTCTTTCTGATAACAGTAAATGTTAATTACAGTATGGTAAATGTAATTTAAGACCAAAGATCATTATCTCGGAATAAGAGAGAAATGTTATATAATGTTACAAAAATAAATCTGAGCATTTTATTGCAATGGCACTATGCATAATTACTAAAAGGCAATATATTACCAACAAGAAAAAAATTGCTTACTATATACTTTTTCCGTCTAAAGTATATATAATTTGTTACTGTTGGAAACAAAAAGACCATAAAAGCCGTAACAGGTTTTTAACAGTTAGTGGTCAAAGTAAGAAGCTAGAGTCCAGTAATATCTTGCAAACAAGTATAAAATATTCAAAGCTTTTATGATATATTGTAAACATTCATAATGTTATTTCTCATGTTTTTTCCAAGTCTGATCTATTCAAACAAAATTGATGAATAAAAATTAAAAAAAATTTTTTATACCTTTGCAAAAAAGAAAACACAGCGATGCCAAAATTAGATAACATTTGCTACATCTGATTAAAGACTACAATGTATATTAACAATTTATTCAGTATTTGAAGTAGATGACACACTTACTCTTCTCTTGTCTGTTTGGTTTTCTTCGAATTTCTCAGTTCATCAAGGTACTGGGCAATCAGAAGGTCCTCATAGCTGACTAGCCCACCTGTGCCACCATGTGTCTGATTCTTTAGATTTATTTGTTGCGTGGTCGTCACAAGTTTCCTTCCCTTAAGACTCTCTGCCCACCGCACAGTCGACATGTTTTGACCTGTAAATGAAGAAAATGATATTACAGGGTTGGCACAATCTAATTTTGATTTATGCAGGCATTGCAAAATATTTTTAGAGTCACTCATTTGGACGAGTAGCTTCTAATCCAATGTGCAGGCAACGTTTTTTCTACTCATCCTGCATCAAATTCTCTTAAATTTTACTGGTAATTACAAGCGGACAAGTGGAATGTTCCATCTCTGAACTTATGTGCCTGTTTTTATCTGAACCACTTCTTAAATTGTCTGTATGATATATATATAGAAAATTCTTGAAAATTTCAACTGTCTGTACAGGCTGTAAGACACTGAACTGAGCAATAAGAACAATTGATTAATTTAGTCCCTGTTTCATAAGAATTTCTTCTAATTCCTCTTATATTTTACTCATTTTTGGACATTAATCAAAATTTTTCAAAATATTACTGAGGATATACATGTATATCACATACAAACCTCTTCATTTAAATTCTTAACAACTTATAGAAAATATTTTGTGCTCAACTAGAAAATAATTGACCTGCCATAAAAAATAAATAACGCCATATTAAGAGCAGAGTGTACATTAAACCATTCAAATTTCTGGACTCTTTTTTATCTCTGCATTATTATGTAACAGTAGAGGATATTTTAACCATTGTAATATCCATAATTTATTTTCCATTAAATTGAAACAGGATATGCAACTGTTACCATTTTCTTTCAAAACTCAGTTATGAACTTATCCTACAAAGTAATAAACTCTTAAACATGTATGTGTACATTCATTATGTAAATATATCTTTATCATTTCATAAACTTGTTAAATTCCAATATTCACATAACAAAATACTTAAAATTGGAATAAGGTTACTATATAATACAACAAATTTGAAAATGTTGCAGGTTTGGTTTCATTGAGCATATTGATGAAGGGTAATTAAATAGAAGTGAACAAAACTAATCATGTCCAAAAGGTAGCACCTGCTTAAGTCTGAAGTAAATGTTAATTTGTTGCATTAATTGAAATACCGGTATAAAAACACTTAAAGCTGCATGCCTCCAGATGATCCAAAAATTTTCAAGAAAATTAAACTCGAAAAAAATGTACTAAGATTTTAAGAAAAGTAAAAAGATTAAAGATTCGAGTAATAGTTTGCATGAATAGTGGGAATAAGAACTTATTTTTCAGTATCCATTATTATATTTTTACTGTATTACTAACGCAGTAAGGGCTTACAGTATTAAGGGCTATTTTTGCTTATTTTGACCTGTTTTTGGTCATTTAAGTGGGTTGCAAGTGTTCCTTGCAATGTGTAAATTATTTTCTTGGCTCACTTCACAATACTTCAATTTTTAATACATTTTTAAAATTATCATGAAAATTAGCATGAATCTGGAGGCATGCTGCTTTAAATCTAACACAGAACATAGACTGTCAAAAAGAAAAATCTTTAAAGAAGGCTTAAATGACACAAACACACATTTCAGTTCAGTTCACAAATTTCATTATTTGTATAAATTTTTGATAGATGGGAATTAGATATACAAAAAGCAATCCAAAGTAAACATCAGATTTATTTACTCAATTTTCTATTAAATACAAGTGGGTTGTATGCACATATATCATAATGTAAGACCAAAATTGCTGGTTAGGCTCAGGATTGAGATGGAAAGCAAAATGTGGGACGTTTACATTATTTATTCAAATGTTTTTAAAAACAGGTGTGGATTGCACATTCAAGTTTACTCATAACATAAAATAATATTAATCATATTACTACTGTAATATAAATATCAAAGGTGTTCTGTTCTGAAATGTTAAAAAAATATCTATCCTTATAATCAAATATTTGTTGTTTTTTTACATAACAATACATCATGTGCAACTAATATGCAATTATAATAGATAATAAGATATTTTTATTTAAACATTAATTACTCTTCAAACTTAAACAATGGACACAAGCAGTTTAAGGTGTTTCGATATGAAGATATTAAAATTAACCATTAGTATGGCATTTGTCGCAAAGGAAGCTATTAATAGCTGACCCTATATAGGTGAAAAAGCAGCTATTAATAGCTGACACTATACTTGTGGCAAAGGCAGCTTTTAATAGCTGACCCTATATAGGTGAAAAAGCAGCTATTAATAGCTGACACTATACTTGTGGCAAAGGCAGCTTTTAATAGCTGACCCTATACTTCTGGCAAAGGCAGCTATCAATAGCCGACTATACAGGTGGAAAAGGCACCTATTAAAGAGTTAAAACCAATAAGAAGGAATACCTTGCTTGCATTTCTCATTTGAGACATCACGTTGGTTAGTTGGGGACTGAAAACGAACATGTTTTCTATCTTCTAGTATCCTATACACAGTCATAGACTCCATAGTTAGTCCAATCAACACTAATTACACTTATCACTTAAACCACTTTAATATTTTCCATAAGTATAGATATTTTATGTGTAAAATTTTTCTTTCTCTTAGACGTCTTTATACATATTGTATTTCAAATGCACACATTTTTTCCCCTTCCAACGTTTTAACATGTTATTCAAATATTATTCCTTGTTTCATTGAAGAATGATCTCTAACTTAACATCTTCACAGAAATTATTATATATCTGTATCCTTTTCTATCTCATTATGTAGTGTTTTTATTCATCTTGTTCTCCTTTACTAAATTCTGGTATAAATTCCATCATCATCGGCTTTTTAAATAAGCACTACTTTTAATAACCATTATACACCTTACAAATCCTATAGAAGCATTATTTCGAACAAATAAATAATAAAAAGAAAAATACAATATATTTCTGAGAGTCGCAAAACGTATATATGGTGAGATATATGATCCATTAGCTTGGTTTAGAGTATAGCTTGTATATATTTAATACTTAATCAATAATGTCATGAAACCTTTAATCTAAGGTGTTGACTGCTATAGATAGGGAGTTGTTAACTTCACAGCAACTGTCAATGACTGGATACCGCCTATAATCTAGGTGTTTAAGGTACAACATCCAGTCATAGTCGTTATTTACAACTTTGTCACTCAATATAATTATGTAGTCTATAACAATGCATGATTGTGTGTGAGCATTGAATTTTATTGAAAAATTGTGATGTTCATGTGACCTATAGAGATGGCTGCTGCAAATTTGTGAATTTATTTACCTTAACTGAAGAAAGGAGAAATTTTGCAGTTTCATTAATTTGTAACAATGACTTTAATACGATTGCTCAGACATTGCAGATATTTCCCTTGTCTAACAGCTGTGGTAATATAATCTTACATGGCCATTTTTACTGTACATGTACCATATTACATGCTATAAAACTTATTTTTTTAATACTACATGTTTGAAACACCTTTTCTTATTGGTCAATTCCAATATTTCCATATTTATATTTTACATATTTGCTGATTGATGTATTTTTATTATTCTGAAAGGAAAATTTTAATGATTTTGTAGAATTATCAATTATTTGTTAAGACATCATTTAGGGGTGCTGTAAAATGCTCACCTTGCACAGGTGTGATTATATAAGCCTGCTCTATCATTTATACTGACCAGAAATATATGTAACTAACTATAATGATACAATAGGAAAACAGCAAGTTGACAAGATTAATGTTTCAGCTCTTTTATTACATATATTAAAGATATACATCTTTAGGTGAAATACTTTTATTGCAGATATTCATTTAAATCTGGGAAATTCTTTCTGAAATTGCCTAACTTGAATAAAAGATTGAACTATTTATATCAATCAAACACGAAAAATAACAAAAGGTGAAGAACTTTCACTAACTTATCTACTTTGTTATACTTTAATTACCATATGTTTTACCTTAACAATCTCACTTCTCATGAAAAGCATGGCTTAATAAATCAATTTTCATCATCATTAATACATAGCTAAGTGGGTGTGTCAACACATAAAATTTTATGTAAAACATAATTATATAAATGTTTATTTTATATGCAGTTTTTTTACATTAAAATAGAGGAAAAAAGGAATCCCTAAAGAATGCCCAAAATGGCAAAACTTAAAATGTTGCAGGCACTGATTAAGCTTGTTCATGGAGGGTACAGGAAAATACAAGCCATCTTCCATAATAAAAATGAACACTATTTTAATGTTTCCCTAGGGTAGTGCTATAATTTACTATTTCATAATGTTCTGAGTGGTTTTACCATGAAACATTCATAACAATACATGACATGATTTAAATGCAAGGAAGTGTTGTAAATTGTCATGCACTTAAGAAAAATTATGTTTTCCAGATATATCAGGGTTTGATATATATCATCAACTAATTATTTCATACCAGTATAATTAATAATAAATACCGTAATTAATTATCAATTAAATGTCATCTGTTTTACTTTCCACTTTAATGTCATTATGTTACAATAGTCATGCAATCAATCCTCAGTAAGAAGGTTTAATAACAATCATGCACATTTCAATTTCGGTATCATCCCAACATTTATGACAGTTGATTACCAAGGCTGTGGAATTTGTTTTTTATTCTCAAAATTTAAGAACCAAATATATGTCTAGGTCTTATAAAAATGTTACAAATTACTTTTATTTATATCATATAAATGAGCTTTTTTTTCAAATTACAACAATTATGTAGGTGACTTGGGAGATATTGCTTGTTTTTTTATTCATACCTAAAATCAATATAAATACTTGGGATGTAACATCAAAATGAACTTAAACTAATGGTTTTCATATTCTGTCACTGATCGGCAATGCAATCTAACTGTTTTCATACTTTGTCGCTGATCCGTAATGCAGAGTTTCACTTATTAAACACATTTCCGATTTAAGCTATTGAAAGATCAGTTGGGAGTCAAAGATCAATTTTTCGATTTAACATCAATTTACTCTTAACTGAAGATTTAGACCATATCTACAGCAGTGGGTATTACTGGTGAGATAAACTAACACTGTGACATTCAGAAGTAGTTAAAGCAGCATGCCTTGACATTCAGGGTAAATTTCATGAAGATTTTGAAAATGTATTTAAATGTAAAATATTGTTAAGTGAACAAAAAAAATAATTTACAGATTGCAAATGGCACTTAGTTATAGAAAAATACCAAAGTAAGTCAAAATTAATAAGCAAAAATAGTCCTATAATGTTAGTTACACAGTAGAAATACAGGGATACATACAGCAAAATCAGTCATTTAAATAACACATGAATTAATACTTGAATCTTTTTACTTTTCTTATAATCTTAGTACATTTTTCTCAAGTTTAATTTTCTTGAAATAGTTTGGCTCATCTGGAGGCATGCAGCTTTTAATATCTAACACTAGTAATTAAATACCATTAAAGTCTACAGTTACATTACTTAAAGATGACACAAAAATACAAGAAACAGACTTAATGGTAACTAAGCTCATAAATTAATCCTTTCACATTAACAGATAGCTTTTTCCTTGTGAGAAAACAACTAAATATTTTGTTGTCATAAAAAACCAACAGAATGTTGAACTGCTTAAATAATATTATAGTCCCACTTTTAGTACTGCAGTTAACTTAAACATCTCTAGTAGTAACACATGAACATCATATAAACTGCAATTTGACACAATGGAATAATTATCCTTAACTTTTGTAACCCAATCTTCTTGAATTAATTTAAAATATAAAGCATTCAAATATCTAAACACAAAATTCCCCAAGTGCTCAGTTTCTTTAAAATCAACAATAAGATTTATAAATGATTATTCCTAATTTCAGTTAGCAGCATTGAAATGCACCGCATGCACAATATTCAAAACTTTAATTTATTTAAAAGTTTATACCACACATACTCATATTCAGCATTAACCATGTTTTCAGACTTGTAATTTGAATTAAATTACAAACTGTGTTTACAAATCCAATTATTTGCAATTATTTTTTTTAGATACATCTATCATTTCAATAATAAAAGGGATCTGTCTTGCAAAAGATTTTATCAATATTAGATTTAAGTTGATTGAGAAAATCTTTTCATTACATTTGATTTATTCCACAAATTTCTTAATGTTAAAGAAAAGACGAAAAACAAATATATCCAATGCTGCTATTTTACATAAAAAGCCTACTATTACACATATTCCCACTTAACACAAAGAAAACGAGTATCTGCAGGTATATATCATTATTTCATTGACCACTTTCTGTTTCATTAAAGTAAACTCGATGATGTTTTAAACAAATATGATTAGCAAATATTGAAGCAATAGTCAATAATCCTCAGCTTGTGCTACTTTCCGACAGAAGATTTAACCAACTGTCGACAGTTTATATATAATTATCAGCTAAAAGGGCGCTTTGTTTACAGTTTCTATAGAAATAAGAATATCATCGGTGAATCCTCACCAAATTATCTCCATTAGTTGTAATTAATAATGCAGGGAACAGACATACCTCAGCGAGACACGGTCACTCGGGTGCTTTTCATCACAGCATTATAATGATTTATGCACACTGATCACAGCCAGGTGAAAACACAAGGTTTAAAAAATATTACTTCAGTTTAACTGAAAAATACCAACTTGTTTTGCAGTTAATTATATTTTAAGTTTGAAATTATTTTTTGTCTAATAATAAGTAATAGAATTGCGGTATTCAAATGAACCATAACACATTTACATTGGTAAATCAGCTGAAATTAATCATTGTAGTAAATTGTCAGTTTTAATAAACACTAAATTGGTTAGTGTTTTTTAGTCATCATTTACAATTTTGAAACAATTTTGCATTGATCTATGCATCATACTTCTACAAGCTCCTCCACTATTAGGAATAAAGCATTGATGAAATGCCTGATGTCTCATTGAATAGCAGTATAATGGGCAATCTCCTGGATGTATGATGCTGTAATTGGACTCAATCGAGGGATTGAGATGTATGGTGATCAGATACTGGAACTGTACAATCAAGTGCAATGTAAGCCATACTTTTAAGGTGTTTCGTGTGAATTCTAATTTATTGCCGCAAGAAGTGTAGTGACTATTTTACAATATATTATTATTTTATGAATAATTCATGTATGATTGACTGTGACACCAATTAAAGATATTTTGCAGAAGAAACTGATTGTAAATTGTATACTGTGTTGGTATTAAAATGTACCGTTTGTAATCTGGATAACTTAATTGGCATTTTGAAGGATTAAATTCCATTTTTGGACTCACATCTCAAGCTAGTGTAATAAAAATCTGGAGAGGGGTTCACATCCTTTAAGAGCTATTGAAAATTGCAGACTCGGTTTTATAGAATCTGTTGATGATGAGATAATGGAAAGTGCAATACATGTATATCTCTTCAAATCCTGTACACTAAAAGTACTGGAATCAGTGATCCTTGAAGAAACATAAAAATATAAGAACAATGATTTATAGGGCAACTTTTTACAGCTGCCACACAGCACTAACACCTTCCTTTGCCTGTAACCAGTACTATTGTTGTAAGTGGTAGGAGTAAAAAGCCATATGGAGAGAAAGAGAGATACACAGCTGTGTCATCTGAGGAAAAAAAGTCAAATTTTCTAGAGTTTTACAGTCAGGGAGATCAGTTATATATATAACAAATAAGAGAAGTCTTAGAAATGAGACCTGAAAAGACTGGGACAGTGGTGAGACAACATTAAATAATACTGGCCATGACTTACTGTATAAGAAACAAGAGCTGTCCGTAAGACAGCGCGCTCAACTTTTTTATTGCTTGCCAATAAAAAAAGTTTTTGCAGTAAAAGGCAATACAAGAATCTCTGTATTTTTAAAGTGAACAATGGCCATGAGCATTAAGATATTTAGTGAAGAATTATTTTACTGAATTGTGTGATACCCTTGAACACTGCAGCAAAGTTTGAAATGTTTAAGTCAAAAGAGGGCTGGTAAGAAAGAAAAAAAAACTGAGTTGAGCCTTAAATAAATTTAATAGTATGGTAAAGTGAACAAGTGGATAGGAATGAATTTTTTTAGATTTTTTAAGTTTTTTAGTGCTTGCCTATAATACAAAACATTGACAGTTAAGGGCCATAATTCAAATAAAATCTTTGACAGAATTACCTTCTCCTGGACATGTTTGGGAATCATGATTGTAAACAAGTATTCCAACTTTCAAATTAATATCTCAAACAGTTCAGTCAAAAAGTGGACTGGTACTAAAAACTTAACCAAGATTCTAAGTCGATAAAAGGCCTTAATTTTTAAAACAAATCCTTGACAGAGTTACCTTCTCTTGCGTACAGATGGGGGTAATGATGTGAAATAGCATTAAAAGTTTCAAAGCAATATCTCAAAGGGTTAAGGCAATAAGTGGATTTTACCCATATTCAATGTATTTTCTAAGTCAAAAAGGGGCATAATTCTGTCAAAAACCTTGACAGAGTTATGTCCTCTTGTCTGTTGATGAAGGTCGTGATGGTAAACAAGTATGGTCAGTTTCAAAGCAATACCTCCAATGGTTTTGAAATAAAGTGAGGTGGTACAAAAAACTTAACCAAGCTCAATACACTTTCTAAGTCAAAAAAGGGCCATAATTCTGTCAAAAACCTTGACAGAGTTATGTACTCTTGTCTGTAGATGGAGGTTATGATGGTGAACAAGTATGGTAAGTTTCAAAGCCATACTTGTAATACTTCTGAAATAAAGTGGGGTGGTACGAAAAACTTAACCAAGGTGTGACGCCAACGCCGACGCCGGGGCGAGTAGGATAGCTCCCCTTTTCATAGAAAAGTCGAGCTAAAAATCATCAATTTGAGGGTTAGCCTTGGAACATTATTTCTGACTTTGATCAACTTTGTCAACCTTGTATTTTTACTGTTTTAAGTTAAAACGACACTGTAAGTCACAAACTGACATCCTGGTTTGATCTCAGGTGCCCCTAATCTAACATTATTTACAGGCTCATGTATAAAATTATTATTACAAACCTTCATAAGCTAGCATAAAACTAAAAGGATGTCTTGCAAGTCAGTAACCTATATCATTTAACACAACAGGTCCCTGTCAATTTAAGTTTCATATTTTGTATTGTTTATAAACAAGACTATGAATTAAGAATTGTATGAAGAGAAATGGGTTGAAAATTCCAATTGTCTACAATTTTTTATCGCATGACAATTAAAAAGACAAATCAAACCCTTGACATCTAACACTGTAAAATAAGACACCTCTTAAGGACCAATGTGGCTCCACAAGTAGAATATGCATCTGAAGTCTGGTCCCCCATAAATTGATCAGACTGTCCTACGATCTTCATGTTGGGTTTAATCTGACTTTGGATAAAAAAATTCTGGTGTTACCCAGATGCTAGAGTCACTTAAATGGCACAGACTATATCATATTGTCTGTAGGCTCTCCATGATTCACAAAATAACTAATGATATAGAGCCCATATTTTACCCCATTAGGGAAAGCCTCCCAATATGCACACATGCTGAGCTATAGATTTATCCCAGCCAAGACAGACTACTTTAAATTCTCATTCTTCCACTGGAACAGCCAACCCCATATTATTGTTTCATTGCTCACACTTAACCAGTTCATATTGAGCATATCATCACCACAACAAATTACTTGACTGCTTTTACGCAAAAAGTCTGAGCAGGGCCGAGGGCTTCGGTAGGGCTGTAGTGCTCTTAGAAAACATGTATGACGTGTATCAATTCAAATAAAAACAAATTAAAAGTAAATGAAAATTTCAAAAAAATATATATCCTATATCCGATGAGCTGCGAAAAAATCCTTAGATAACTGGGTGCTGCCATTTTGAAATCCTCTTGAGCTAAATATAGATTGATGCGCTTTTAATGAGCTTCTACATAATTCAGACTATTGCTAGCAGCAAATGCTAAATAACACTTCCGGTGAAAGAATGATGTACAAAATCAGAAAATAAACATGCATTTCATTGACAAAAAATATAGTAACGATTATAAATAATATGAAATTAGGCAAAGCCTATGAACGGGGAAGTCGTTAAAAAAATCCTTTCATTCTTTCCGTTTTAAAGGTGTCATTCGATATTACATACACCGCTTCCGTTTTCACTCGGAACACTCGACGATTATTACTAATCCGAAAAGTTGAGATTTGTTCCGTTATCGGAATACCCCGCCTATTATCATTGACATACATTGTAAATGGCGGCACCCGACTAGAACTGACACTGAAAATTTCATTGATAGGTATAGAATTCTATATATTTTTTATTTGATTTTCTTTTAAATATTCACGTGTAGTCTAAAGCCGGGCAAGCCAAAGCCCGGACCCGCTTCGCGGGCCCGGTCTTTGACTTCCCCGTATAAAAAAGTTACTTTAACATATCCTTTTTGATAAATAAGCGCATTAAAAAATAACGTGACCATGTTATACTAAAAGCATTATTCATAGGAGCTTTCCCCGCCATAGGTAGCGCCTAATTTCATATTACATTTAACAACAATTTACATTTCCGACTGTTCATTTAATATATGTCTACATCTACATCATACTGCCTAACAATCAATTGTGATTATGACTAGCAGGCCATGTATAAAATATATGTCTTCTTTTACTTCACTTTTTAACATTTCTCAGTGGTTTGACGTGCTGACTGTCTACACGGCAAGTGGGTACTGACTAAGGGTTAGTGACATTTTACAGGCACTATTCCTGCTGGCTGGGGACCTAGAGCTTTATTGTAGAAAATCATTTGCTGAGAAGGCTGACATGCAGTTTGAATGTCATCTCTTTAAAAGTCATGTCATAAGCTATTATTTTGAAACAAAAATATCATCAAAGTATTATCAAAAACAAGTGCATGCAAGCACCTGCTTATTTCAATTAACTGTGATAAAGGCTGTTTTTATGCAAAATATATACTTTATGCCGAAATGAAATATGTTGCTGATGTTCTATTAAATACATCTTACTTACTTGTTATGTTTTATTCTACTTTTCTTCTTTGTTATCCAATCAAAATATAAGGATACAGTAAAACAAAAGTTAATTGGAAAAATTGACAGTGTCGGCCATCTTGAAATATTTGGAATCACCTTGGAGATGACGTCACAGCATTTCTGCGGTGAATAATTAAATTTTGATAACCAATAAATCAAAGTAATAAAAATCACTTCAAGTTGAATATGATATTTTTCATTTTTAATAAACATATTTTTGATATTATTCAGAATTGTATAAAAATTTATTAAATAAAAGTGGGTGTACATTGCAGCCTCGTTTTCATCATAATCAAATTGCAAATGGCTGCCATTTGTGAAGGATGATACACCTCCCACTAAAAATTTTGCCGAATTTGTGAAGTTTCGTTACTTTGATACATTTATACTTTTTGAAAGGGTAAGCCTAAAAGTATTTTGATTAAAGGAAATCAATGACACTATGCACTTGATTGTTGTCTTGCAACTAAGCATGTTTAATAATATTCATAATTATTTTATTTTTAAACATGGTTTTAAAGAAGATGACACATGACAAACATTTCTTTAAAACTACGTGTCACTTCATCTCCCGATTACTGTTACATCCCTTTTTATTCGAAATAATCTTAATAAAGTGGTGTAATTTTGTGAAGAGTCTTCAAGCACAAAGTAAATTGCAGTCAACCATATTCAAAATGATAAATTTATTGGAGTTGTGTTGTTTATTTTATGCTTTTAAAGTGCTTATAAAGCTGTTATCATCATCAGCTAATTGTAACCTGCCCCACATCCCTGGGAATAGCAGGACGTTACGATCATTGAACCCTTGGCAAACAGCACATCTCTGGAACATCATTCCTCCCCCCAGCCCCCATAAATATTGTCTAACTAAAAATGATACCAGTTGTAACAATTCTAACTGTTTAGTGGCAACATATAGGGATCACCTCCCCTTCATCTGTGTATGTCAATCCACAAAACTTTCGGACAAATGTGCATTTTTAACGTAGAAAGTACAAAGAGTACACAAATTTTTCAAGGTCTGTGCGTCCAAAACGCACACTTTTTGCCGATGGGGAAATGAACAAAATCAGCAATAAATTGGTGGCCCGCAACCTATACTGTATGTAAAATAACCAAAATATGGTGGTCGTTGACTTAAAACGCTTGACAAATTCGAGCACTTGCGTGTTACGTCATAATATTGTAAATCATGAGGGAGAACCAGTTAAAACTATCTATTTTTTTAAGAAACACAACAGTAAGTTAGTTCTTTACTTTGCAAAAGGGAATAACCTGTAATAATCTCAAATATATATATAAATTATGCACGGATGTAAATGCAAACCAAAGTGTGGCAGACTGATGTATTTATGAACAAAAATTTAGTCGGCCGTCATGGCCTAATATTCCTCCGCGGTCAGGCGAAAATATTAACTGTCAGCTGACATGTCACATGACCAATGATTTACGTAAAACTTGATGTCTGTCTTCATTTTAAACGTATAAATACTACATTGTTATTGTTTGAAAAAAAAATAGAATCTAATTAGAACATACATTATAATGAAAAAAAAATAAAATAAGAAAATTATCTATTCAATCCCATTAATCCAAATAAAAAATAATTTTTTGTTACTTTTGGTAGAATTAGCAAATTTCTATTTTTCATTTTTATTTTATCTGATCTCAACAAAGTTCTGATTGAGTACTATTGTAAGAAAATGCCAAAAGAACAAAAACAGACAGTCATATCAAAAGCAGCTGAGGCTTTCAAAGCATAAAATGAAGCTAGGAGCATTGAAAGTATGATTGTTTGCATCAAAACATTTGAATTTATTGAAATCTTGATTTAAAATGTGCTTTTCTTGTGTTTTTTCATCATTTTATTTCTCTGGAAAAGTGGTACCCACATTTTTTATACTGAACCCACTTTTTTCAAAACAGGTGGGTCTTGTACGGGTCCACTTTTAAAATTATCAGTGGCCTGGGCATGCAGAGATAAGTACTAAAACCAAGTCTAGTTGTGCATATCGTTGGCTTTTTATTTCAATAATTATAGATTGTATGGACTACTCCTAATTCAGAGTCTGAGGGGGAGTAATGGGGTATTTGGGTACAGAAACCAGAAATTCCTGGGTAAACAATAAAGTTATAGAATAGGATTAAACAAATGCATTTTTTTTTATCATTTATAGATTGATTTTGTGCAAATAAGCATAGTTTGATCATCTCAAATTGGTTGTTTTCAGGAGCTTCTGGAGGGTTACGCGGAATAATTAGAACTAAGTCTAGTTGTGAATGATGTTGTTGTTTTCCAGTTCTGTGATTTTTGTTAAAGTTAAGGCCTTGTGTGACTAAAATGGCTTAAAACATGAAAGGAAAAGTAACATAAGTACCATTTTGTAAGTGTGTCCGTCCGTAACATTTTCGTGTCTGTTCAATAACTATGTCATTTATCAAAGGAATTTGAAATAAATTTGTAATTTTTTTCAGGATTAAAGAATAAAATTCCAGGATGCCTGCAGTAAAAGGAGATGGCATGAGAGGCTTGGCAGTCTTCATCTCGGATATAAGAAACTGTAAGTACATGTACTGAGGTTAATACTGCTGTAAGAAATTTGCAATTTTTATAACAGTGTGTTCTTGTTAGAAAAAATAAAAAGGCAAATTTATATAAGCCTTTTGTTTACATGGGGAAGAAACTCAGAATGTTCATTATGATAAGTAAAAAACCTGATATAAACCTTGAGTTTTTTAGTCTGACTATGCGAAACATACGGAGAACTATTGGACACACTCAGTCACTTAGTTTTTGCATGAAAGTTGGTATCTCTAAACCTACTGAAGGGAATATTTTGAAACTTTTCACACTTTTTTTGAGAGCATAAGTAAGGTCACTGTTTAAAGTCGATAACTCTAATATGGATTTTGACAGAATTATTGTCCTTCTTTGAAATATGAAAATTCTGCATTATTCTCTTGTTTCTTTAAACCCCCAATGATAGTTTAGGCAGCATTTAATTTTGTCCTTAATCTTATAAATAGACACTTATTTTACCAATATGAGACATTGTGTCTCACTATAGGAAAATACACGTCATAGTGAAACTTCTACATAGGTATTATAGGTATTACATAGAGAGATTGTTACATTATTTGGCTCTATGCTCAACACTGTCAGGCATCGTTTTTACTGAAAACTTAAGGTCCATTTTGCTAAGGTCAGGTCATGAAGAGGTCCGAGTTCAAATAAAGAAATGAAAATCTGGGTATTAACTTTTTAGTTGTGAACTGTGAGATTTTATTGTAAATGTTTACTATTATAAGACTGAACATTTGTAATTGGTGACAAATTGGCACCCTTGTTCCAAATTTTAATAAGTTAAAATAGATTTTTACATTTTTGCTAATACAGCCTTTATTAATTGATCAGTGTCTTTCATATTTGTAAGGAACATTCCTCTGTAGGTCCTTTACCTATTTGTGAAGTAAGGAGTCACTTGTATCAAGGTCATGGGTGCTGAAAAGAAATTTCTGCTCTTGCTAATACAGCCTTTATTTATCGTCAGATCTTTTATATCTGGTTGTAACATAATAATCAAGTCCCTCTAGTCTAACTTTGTAAG
Organism: Ruditapes philippinarum; assembly: GCF_026571515.1. Taxonomy (NCBI): domain Eukaryota; kingdom Metazoa; phylum Mollusca; class Bivalvia; order Venerida; family Veneridae; genus Ruditapes; species Ruditapes philippinarum. The sequence continues at coordinate 65,249 of NW_026865326.1, forward strand.
GAGTTAAGGGTCACTGGGTTTAAGTTAAGGTCATAGGCACTAGCAATTGTTTTTACATTTTTGTATATGCAACCTTTACATGTATTTATTGACATGTGCATTGAAATACAATGACAAATGTGCAGGTTCAGGTTGGGGAGCATCTGTCACAGTAAGTGATATGTCTTGCATTGACATTGATTATTACTGAAACATGGTATTCAGGTTGTGATGTTAGATCAGAAAACTTCATTAGACAGTCTCTGGTTAAATACTTCATGGGTACAAATTGCTATACAAGAATATATGTAGTATGTCCTTGGGGAGGTCAGTTTTTCCAAGGTGTTTTACCAAGTATAGATTAGAATTGAATAACATTAAATGTCACACCATGTATATTTAAATTGAAAATACTGTTTACATATTTACACATCTGAAATATTTGTGAGAGGATGGAACAAATTAACTATGAGTGTTCATTTTGTCATTTAACCTGATCATAAAATAACTGGATGTTTTTTGGTTTTTTTTGAAAGAACAGAAAAAATAACTGATGTCAATTAATTATTCCTTAACCTGCTGAATTTCTTAAACTTGTCCAGCTTCACCGCATTTATTAAAAGTGCAGGCTGGCCTGGCATTATACGGGTGGCAAAAGCTACATGTAGTCACTTTTCAGGAGGGTAAGGGTCTAAATTATATAATTAAATTTCAGAGTCACCAAATACCGTTACATTTAATTTTTGTGTCGCTTTGAAAAGGCGACATATAGGGGTTACTTTTGTCGGCGGTATCGTCCCCTTAAGCTTGTCCAGAGCATAACTCAGTCACTGTATGTGGGATTGACTCCAAGCTTGGTATGCATGCTTCTTTCAATAACCTGAAGTGCAGTGCACAAGAATCGTTACACTGAGCTTCTTAAATTTTGAGTTATTGCCCTTTGTTAATTTTCATACTTTATTTTTATTCTGGCCATTTCTCCTAATCTATGAAAGCTATGGACTTGTAACTTCATAGGATGATAGATCTCATTAAGAATAGGTGCAGTGCACAAGAACCGGTACTCTGTACTTCATGATTTCAGAGTTATTGCCTATTGTTTATTATAATGCTTTATTTTTGTCTGGGCCAATACTCCTACACAATAAAAGCAATTAAAGCTACATCAATCCTGATGTATCATTTTACAATCATTTCAAATGCCACTAAAGTTCAAGGTACATGTACATTGTAAGAGCAGTGTTTATAAATAACCTATATATAAGAAGAAAATGATGCCTAAGTGACAGCTATACTGTTCACAAGGCAACACATCCCACTGGCAGAGTTCTAGTTAATATGTGTTTAATTTCTCAGTGTCTATTCTAGGACGCGCGATCGCGCGATTCACGCTTATATTTCACAGATCGCGCACAATTCAAAACCATGTGCGTGAAAATCGCGCATCTATAAAAAAAGTTAATAAAATCGTAAAAAAATTCTGGAAACATAGTGATCCCTCGGAAGCATAATTCCATCTCGCATTTTATTTGATTGTTTTGTTTACATTTACACCGGAAACTGAAGGGAGGTAACTGTAAGCTAATTATAATAATTTAGTACCGTATGGTACAGGTTATGTGAGTTGACGGAAATTAACGGAATGTTCCGTACCGACCGGAACTAGTGTGCTAGGTCTGACAGTTGGGCGCCATTATAGTGTAGTAAATAATCAAGAAAAATAAGACAATTCCTAGCTTGGCTACGATCTAGACGTAAAAGATAGGTCGATTGTTTTTATTGTCAGTCCCTTGATAATCAATCGCGACAGTTCTATAATAATTTGTTTTCGTTCATAAATTAAGGGAGGACAACTTCTGCTGCCTTAAATGAATATTTTCGTTTTAAATTTTTCATCGGTTGAACGCCTCATTGTAAACTTAATGCAGACGATTTAAAATTGGCAGTTTATATTGGCACCCCTTGATTTTGAAAATCGCCCCCTTTTTTGAAATAGAGGGGGGAAAATCACCCCTATTTTTGAATTCCTAGAATAGACACTGTTTCTATGTTTATTTCAAATGAGTGAATAAAATCAAAATTCCCTTAGCTTCCTTGTAAGAACAAATTTACTTTAATATAATTTAGTAATTAAAATAGTTACTGCAATTTTTTAACAAATATCAAATTATTATATTATTTTCCATGAATGCTCTATGTAAAAAGTCTTGTGAGTCTGCTTTAACTTATATTGAAATTTTCTTTGACAGACAAGTTGGCTGTTGAAATCCTATTTTGTGTTGTTGCCCACATTCTAAAGATGTTTATTGAGTTAAAAGTAAACAAGATTATCCCTGCAGATTTAAGAAATATTCTGATTATTTACGGACTTTTCTCCCTGGTAAAGGGGTGAAGGACTTATAAATTTTTATCTGATCTGTGAAAAAATATAGTTCCAGTGAAAGAATGATAAACGTGTCTAGATATTGCTTTTGTAGTGTCTTGGAGCAGTTTTAATAGCCGAATAATACTCAGAAGTTTAAAGGTTCCTTGATTTTAGTTTGTATACATAGACTTTCAGGATGGTTTAAAAAATAATGAAACTTTGAAAGTTTACAGGACCTGGTTATAGTTGGCATTTACTTGCAGCATTTTACATTGATTTCAGTCTGTCCTTTGGTGAATGCTCTAGGGCAAATGACCCCCTTAAGTGTATATGATTTAGTGATTTTTAAATCTCTGAAAGTAATAAAGGTCCGTTTCTAAAAAGTAGTTAGGACATGGCCAGTATGCAATCTCTAGAAGTTCCATTTTTATTTATAAATAAATTTCATTCTAGCTGTTTATGTTCTGTATACATGTAGTTTACAAATATTGGACCATGTTCCTGTGTTTATGTTAGAGCCCAAGATCAATATACTGATTTTGTTTAGGAAAGTAATCATAGTACATGTATATATTTTTATATAAAATGCATGAGATTTCTAGAATATTCTAAAATGTAATCAATACAATACTGCTCTGGGGTTAACATCTCTGGATTTTTCCCAATATGTTAGTAATTAAAAACGCAAACAGTAATATATTTTCTATAATAGCAAGTAATTAAAATGTGGACAATTTTCAATTCCTATTAATTGAATTCAAATAAGAATTGTAAATCAAGTTATAAATACTGTATCAGAAAGAAAAAAACCTGCATAGAAAAATCAGTATGTTGTGGAGATGGGGTTGTAGCTTGATGTTGTTATGAGTTTTATATTTCTCTGCCTAATTTGCATTTAGATGAAAATAGAATCCTCAGTTGTTTCAGAGATAACATTTTGTTGTTTTACATAATGATTGTCATTTGTGTTTATATTTTTAATTGGTTAACGTTTATTTGGCTGAGTTAGTGTTAAGATTAAATGGACTTAGAATTGAAAAGTATTGAAATGAATATAAATTATACAGCCAGCTGTATAGTCCAGTTTAATTGCACGGATGTGCTGACTGACATTAAGTCCTTTAATTCAATTGTATATTTTTTTAGGCTTAATAAATGGTAGGACTCATATTATTTTAACCATTGTAAGAGTAGGCTTCCTGGAAATAACCTACGCAATGGTGGTCTTTGCAAGCAATCAATGTTGCTAAAGTTTAAAGCCTTAAATAATGGTAACAATTTTATAGACACCAGGTAAAATGTTAGAAATGAGTATTTATAAATATGATGTGTGTGAAATGTTACAAATAAGTATATATCACAGGGGGTAAAATGTTACAAATGAGTGTAAATCAAAAATTTATAAACTCTAGTCCTAGTGGGTAATGTGTTTCAAAAAATGAGTATAAATTCCAGTTAGTGACATTTTATAAATGCACCTTAGTCTCAGTGGTCTATGCTTAATATAGTGTAAAATCCCAGCAAATTAAATATTCCTATTACAAAAGATTTATACTGTATATAAGCACTGTGTATTTTACTCCTTATGTTGGAGAAAGCCGAAAATCATTGGTTGGGTAATAGTAGAGAGTTTGGCAATTCTGATGATTTGTATTGATCAGTGTTTTTGTCTGGTTGTACTTCTCTCATAGAAACCATTGATCAGTTCAAATCTTCTCCAATACCAGCACCTAATTAAACATCACTTTATTCTATTTCATGGAATTGTAAATGTCACTTACTATATGTCTTACATTTATTGATATTGTCATGTTTAATTGACAACCACCATGGCTTTTTTTTTCAAGGGGCATTTCCCCTCAAGAAAAATTATTTAAAGTCAAGTTTTTCCTCCCCTTTATGATTTTTCCCAAATGTCTTTCACACAAATTTTGATAAAGGCAGGGCCTTTTTACCCTTCTTTGCTGTAGCCGGTATCCGGCTACTTCCCCAAACCGACTTACTACCTTTTTTCCCCAAAAAACAGTCTAAAATTCCCCTTCTTGCGAAGATTTCCCCTTTCAAAGAAATGTTAAATTGAAGAAAAAAACTTGTAAACAAACTTTCTTGTTTAAAAATAGATCGTTGTTTTTGTCCGATGAAAGCTAATTATTCAATTACCCACTAGAGGGATACCTTGATTTAATACAATAGATGTTAACTCACAGACTCGGTCTGAGTTTGCAACTTTTTAAAAACAGCATGCCAGGGAAAACTTTGCTGTCATATTTTTTAGTGCACATGTGATATTTTACAACAATATGGCGACCAATTTACAATGTCGCTTATGTAAACAATGTCACAGAACAAGAAGAAAATACAATTGAGTGATGTTTGTAATTGTTTACTAAAATTTAACGAATTGTTGACCTTCCTGTAAGTGCAAGAGTATCCAATACATGTATCCCCTTGCAAGTTTGTGTGTCCAAGTAGCACAATATATGGCCAAGTGTGGGAAATGTTTTACACTTGGGAAATAGTGAGCCTAGCACAACAGTGCCAGTAATAGTGATACAGTGGTAACTGATAATAATGTTCCTTCTGAATCAAATCAAGAATCCTCACAGTCATGTCCTACGTAAATTTTCTATAATTAGGAAATATTAGTCAAGGTATTCTTGGGCAAATATAAACTGGCAATAAAATGATCTGGAAAAAATCCCTTTTACTATGTTAACTTATGTTGGACAGAAAGCTCCTTAAGTGTGTTTGGAGGAAAATATGCAAATATATTATGATATTTCCCCCAAATGTGTAATTTAAATAAGTATTTATAGTATATCTGGTTATAAAACAACACACCGACTGCCTGTGGAAAATATATTTTCCCCAAAAGTATGAAAACCTCGCATTTTTTCCCCACAAAAAGGGCTAGGGCGCCTTCCCCAAAACTAGTGAAAAGGCCCTGAAAGGAAATACATGTATATATAACTTGTACTTATCTCTTGTACACACTTTCTAATTAATAGGGAAAAAACCCAGAATCTGTCAAATAATTTTGTTTTCGAGGAAAATTGTTATATACTTAGAACTTATTAGTTTGTTGTCATAAAGAAGCAAAAAGCAATAAAGTTCTCTACCACATGGTGCTTTTAGATTGAAAGTCAATAAATTTTTGTGGATTTGCAGAGCTTAGAACTATTCCCCAAAGAAATAGCAAATTAGTATATATCTTTATTATTAAATCAGTATGTGATACAAATTATTGTAGCGTGTTGGAACAAGTCTTTGAAATGTGTTTCTAAGTGAAAAAGTGGCAGAAAATCAAAAGTACTGTAAAACACTTATTTTTCGCGAGAACCTTATTTCGCGAATTTGAGGCAAAATGTCCAAAATATTTATTTCGCGTCAACATGAATTCGCGTCTTCCCGAAAAATGTAAAACCGGAAACCAGATGTCATTCGGATATTTTCTGTCCTGTCCGTTCACTAACTTTGCGTCGTTTATTGTGCGACGAATGGATTTATAACTGTATCGATTTTTCTGATAGCTTGCGATTACTTCTTGTTAAGTGAAACCGTCTGTCTAAAAATGTGTCAATAAAGTGTGATAATTATTTGATATGTGTTCACTGTGTTTGTCATGTATTCCTGATTAGCCATTCAAAGGCAAGCAGACGAAAATCAATTAAACAGTACTGTAATTTGCCTAACCTGTAGTAAACGATTATGTTTACCCTCCGGCTTAAACTGTAGTACGATACAATAAGATACAATAAATAGATATGTTACAAACAACTCGCAGGTGCTAAATTATTTGTACCAAATACCGAAACAGTTATTCTGAAAATCGTATTTTCTGTTGTTGTTTTTTTTTCATACTAGTAATCTGTACTATATGTGTATGCTGCAACAGTTGAATAGCTACATGATGTAACTAGAACTGGTTTCGATACTTTCCCGCAGATATATATCCATGTGTACGCATTTTCGGATATTGTTCATTAACGGACAAGTGTATAGACAAAGTGAAATATTCGCGAGAAATATGAATTCGCGTCTTAGAAAACTCGCGAATATTAGCGAAAATAAATTTCTCGCGAATAATAAGTGTTTTACAGTAATCAGTGATTGGAATGTTTACCATGGTAACAGTCTGTTTGTTTTCAGTTAGAAATTATTATTGAATAATCTGGAGAAAATTAAGTTGGTTATAATTCAACTTATTTGGTTTCAATGTAAGTTTGAATTGACCTCTTTCTCTTTGTGGGGTTTGAGATTAACAGACTGAAGGGTCACTTAAGCTAAAATATTTTTTTTCTTATTTCATCCTGAGAAAGCCTTCATTTGATTATTAGTTATCTTAGGTACTTTTATGTAGTTTCCTTGCATTGACCTCTTCCCTGCCTTTGAGACTTGTTGACAGGGTCAATGTGAAGATATCTGACGCCATTACTGAATCTAAAACACCCCTCTAATATAAACGCCCCCTCCCCTTTTTGACAAAAATCCAAGGAAATTAGAACTATTTTGACATAGCTTCCTTGTGCTTCTAGTTTATATAATCTAGTGTAAAATAACACAAAAAACAGTATTAAAAAACTTTGACAATTGATATATAAAAATGTATTTTATTCAACACCATCTCTTGTCAGTTTAACTTTTGTAAGGACACTGAAGTTTGACAACTTCACAAAAGATCCCTTACAAACAAACATAAATATCAGGATCAAGTAAAGAAGGGTATTTTTATTGTTTCAGGTAAAAGTAAAGAAGCCGAGATAAAGAGAATAAACAAAGAATTGGCAAACATTAGATCCAAATTTAAAGGTTAGTAGTGTGAATTCTATACTACTGTATACAATGTACAGATATGTAAATAACAATGAATGGTATGATCCAAAATACAGTTGTTTTTTAATGCAGCTGTTTTGAGCATTTTACCAGAAAACAATCAATGAAGGTGTTAGGTGAAGAGTAATTAGTCTTGTTAATAAAAACAGAAATTGATGATTAGCTGATGATTTAATTCTTTAATTTTTCTGGGAAAAAGATGAGAGTTTTATCAATGTTGTTTACCATTTAAATTGATATTTATCTTATATTGTATTGTGTCATGTTACTATATATGGTATCAACTGTTGTCATGTTGAGTAAGTCAGATAATAACCATTAATGGTATACATTTAGAGTTCTAATGTTGTAATGTAACAGTATTTTAAAAATTGTACATTTAATGTATATACATAGTTTTTAAAAGAAAAAAAGATTAGAATGAAGTCCATGATATAAAGTTTTCCTTCTTAACTTGGAGTTCTTGGATCAATGCTTTTCAAAAAAGGTATTATCCTAAAGGCTGATTAATAAAATCTCAAGGGTATAACTGTTTAGTTGCTTATTGTAATTTAATATCACAATTGACAAGTATTTTTTCCTTGAAACTTGAAACAACCATATTTATAGAAAGAGAATTATTTATTGTTTATATAACCAGTAGGAAGTATTATGTTTTATAACCAGAACTGAATATTATTTGTTATTTATATGATGTTCAGGAGACAAGACATTAGATGGCTACCAGAAAAAGAAGTATGTGTGTAAGCTCCTGTTTATATTTCTCCTCGGACACGACATCGACTTCGGTCACATGGAGGCAGTTAACTTGCTCAGCTCTAATAAATACACTGAAAAACAGATTGTAAGTTCTTGATACTAGTGATAATAATATCTTGTTTATGTCAACTATGTAGTCAGGCATATGTATGTACTAGAATATATGAGCTGTGTCACGACAAAATCAACATAGTGCGTTTGCGACCAGCATGGAACCAGACCAGTCTGCACATCCGTGCAGTCTGATCAGGATCCATGCTGTTCGCTTACAAATCCTTTTACAAGTAGAGAAACTGATAGCAAACAGCGCGTATCCTGATCAGACTGCGCGGATGCGCAGGCTGGTCTGGATCCACACTGGTCACAAACGCACTATGTTGGTTTTGTCGTGACGCGGCTCATATGCATTCTGACCTAACTATGTATTGCTGCCCACTTAGAGGTACTCCGCTGAGATTTTTTTATGTGAATGCACTAGAAATATTTTACCAAGATTTATGCACCATGTAGGTCTAGACCAATAAATTTTCTACACATTTTCCCAGATCATTGCCTCGCTCTAGTTTTCCGGAATAATCATTTTCATTGTGGAAGATGGCTCCAAAATGATGAGTTGCACCACTAGGCAAAGAGTTGCACAAAAATTGATTTCAATTTAATTCTAAGTAAATTTTTTATATTATCTAATAATCTTTGGTAGATTTATCCATTTTAAGTGATTCAAGAATCTCAAAGTTTATGTTCTTAGGCTTTTTTTTACCTCAGTGGAGCTGCTTTAATAATAGTCTCCAATAGATAGTTAATACACTGAACAGCAAATAAGTAAATTTCCTTATGGCCAGGAAAGCGTGAATACTAGTACATTGTTGCTTAATTTGAGACCATAGCTACAATAAATACACTGGAAAAAAAAAATTTAAGTAGTTTTCATGATCCGACTGGCGATTCTTACTTCCTTTTATCACCATTATAGAGTTAGGCCAGTGTGCATACATTAACAAGTGTTATATGTGCAATTAGACTAGACTATAATGCAGGCCACTTAATAGATTTGGTAGTGAAATCTTTTGAATTAACATTGGACTGTATGTATGTAGGAGAAGCACAATGGTTAAAAGTAGTTGTAAGTACTTGTTAGTAATGGAGTCAAGAGGTAACAGCTACTTGACGGTCATTATTTCAAAACAATACAGCAGTAAAGTGGCAGTCTATTTATATATAACTGCTGTTAATTGATGATTATAATACTCCTTGTTAATTACTTAGTTACTAATTTAAGTGTTGTATAATACACTCTAACAGAAAGTGTTGTCATTCACACATAAGAGGGCTACTATTCTAATTATGTGAAATAAAAAAAGTTCAGGTTTTGTTTTAGAAACTCATGAGTTTGTGAGTTAATATTTTCATTTTGCAAGCTTTCTTGCAAAATTGATGTAATGTATGAGAAACTATTGATGGTATAAAGCCTTGCTTTATAACCAATTTTAACTGAATCATTTCTGCACAATGATCTTATAAGATTTTGATGAAAATATAATAAGCAAAAAACCTTGTTTGATAAGCAGAATTCTAATAAGATTTAATGAAACTGACATGTTGATATCCAGAGATAGAATTATATGGTACAGTATTATTTTGTTCATTATTAGGCCTTCAAAAATCATTTGGTGCTTGTGAATGTTATTTAACAAGCTTAAATGGACTTCCTATTTAACACTTGGGCTGCTAGCGACTGACTTTACCCATGGGACCAGTGCAGACTGAAGATTACTCATTAGCGTGCACATTCATGCCAACTTACAAGGTCTTGAGTGTTTGCTATTCAGTCAGTACATTTTTTGAAATTTTCCCTAAAAATGATTGGATATTTTTTTCCAGATTGAAAGATGGACAAGCCATTTAAGATATTTAGCAGGGTAAGAATTACATGCTAATGTCACAAAAATGATTATCTTTTTATAGGGTTACTTGTTTATATCTGTGCTTATTGGAGCGACTAATGATTTGATGAAGTTGGTTATACAAGCTATAAGGAATGACCTTGCTAGTAGAAACCCTGTACACATTACCCTGGCTCTACAGTGTGTGGCTAACATTGGCAGTAGAGAGATGGCAGAGGGTCTTAGTGTTGATATACCAAAACTTCTAGTCTCTGGGTAAGTATATCAAAACTGAACCAAAAGCGTTAAGCCTTTGCCACCAGTATAGAGCCAGGCCAGCCTGCACATCCGTGCAGTCTGACCAGGCTCTATACTTTTGGCTGACAAACTTTAAATATTCAAATTAATATCCCTAAAATTGATAATGGACAGTCCCAAAATGGAAGTGGGACAAGTCCATTTAAAATATTCAACATGTTAAGGGTTAATAAAAAGAAAGAGAATAGTCTATGTCAATATTCATGATAAAATGTTTCAGATTACATCTGGCTTGGCTGTGTAACATGGGTTTGATACTATCCCCACACAGAGTTGATATTTTTATTCATAATTTTTGGGATTGTAGAAGGGACATAGGGGGTGGGTAGGGACTACACACTGTGTTTAGTATCAAATCACAGCATCTTGCCTGTGTGCTGTAAAGTGTTCTGTTTATCTATTTAAAGATACATGTATATTTTAATCACCTGGCAATATGTAATGTAATGTTTTTCTATTGAAGTTTTGTTAAAAATAGATAGAACGGAAGGAAAAATGTTAACCATTCTGTTTTTCTTTTCTAATGAGGGAATTTGATTTTACACATATTGAATGCCCTCTAGCTTACTGTCACATGGTATAATCTGTTATTTGTTTTATAGAGACACAATAGATGCAGTGAAGCAGAGTGCTGCCCTGACATTGTTACGTTTGTTGAGGTCATCACCTGATATTATACCAATGGGAGAGTGGACATCTAGAATTATACACCTACTCAATGACCAGCATATGGTAATTGTATACATGTTATATATGTTCATACATTGAGCATTGAATAAAACAAGTCTTTTTGTACTGTCAGCTGTGCTTTGATAGAGTAGTTAGATCTACAAAAATACACTTCAGCGAGAAAGTCTTACTTTAAAGTTAGGCTTTTAGCATAATTCAACAGAGTTACTACTTGAAGCAAGATCCATTGTCAATAGCCTTTCAAGAATTTATTCTGAAGAAATATACATTAATCAGACAATTTGACATCTTGCTATTCTTTCTCATTTTCCATATTACAAATAATCTTGAGGTCTTCCTTCACCAATAAAGCTGGAAAGTCGCCATATGACCTATACTGTATTTGTGTGATGTAAAATCAAACAAACGAGAGAAAAAAGGTGTGAAAAAAAGAAATATTTTACCAAAATTTAAGACAGCTGCGAACCCTTATCACTTTAAGAAACTACATTTAATATTAAATACAGTTAAAGTGAGTCACTAAAGTAATGTGGAAATATATCACATTTTCCTTGATTGTATGCCAATGTTACAGATTGTAATTTACATTTAATTTATATTTCAGGGTGTAGTGACTGCAGCTGCAAGTTTGATAGAAAACCTGGTGAAGAAAAATCCAGAGGAGTACAAGGGCTGTGTCTCTCTAGCTGTATCCAGGCTCAGTAGGGTGAGTGCTAGATTTATGTCTGTCTGCTTAGTTTGAACCTGGGACACTGGGACATTTGCCTTGTATGTGAAATGCAGTCATAAGCTTATGTTACAATAAAAATGCAACAATAAATGCATTATTATTATTGAAATAAATGCATAATGATTGAAACATAAGCTTATAGAGTGAATTGTATGTACATTTTGCAGATGTCCAAACTGGTGAGTGGTGACAAATGTGCACCTTTACTTTTCCACTGGGGAGGTGGGGGGAGGGCAAATGTATGTAATGTATACTGCTTAGCTCATCAGGAAGAGCATTAGGTCTAGATTGGTGACATTTCTCTATAACTCAAATGGTCATTTGTCACCCACCTTAAATTTCCACCTTATGTATATCCTGCTTCATTGCTGATATATAATAAATAAAAAAAGAGTTTTGATCCGTTAAATGGCCAGTATAATAGGTTATATGGCCAATATAATCAGTTGTAATCTATTACACCAAAATCAATAGACATGGTTATATTTGTATACACTTTCAAAAATCATTATACAAGCACTCTTCCTTTATTTGTGGAAAACCAAAAATGAGTTTATAAATTTACAGCAGCATTGTATATAGATCATATAAACATTATGGAAATGAATTTTTGGTAAAATAGATGCCATTGTTTTGTATTATAGTTATATAATGTATGTTTCAGATTGTGACATCATCATACACAGACTTACAGGACTACACCTACTATTTTGTTCCAGCTCCCTGGTTATCTGTGAAACTTCTTAGATTGTTACAGAATTACCCACCACCAGGTGTGTAGCATATAGATTCTCGTGTATAATGAAAAAAATAAACAAGATTTGCATTGAACATGGCTTAACATCATTTTATGGAAGTAAATGACAGTAGCTTTAGACTTAGTCTTTATATATAATTCAAATATAAAATTGTACAGCATTGCTTTATTGTATCATAGTTTTCAGACCTTTTCATTTGAAAAAAAGTTTGAGTTAAATGATAAATCCGTAAATGCACAGTGTGTATTAAGTGAAGTGCAGGTATTAGTTAGGCCATTATTTTTTGATATTTCGGTTTACAGACCCGCCGACTCTGTATTTTGGGAAAATGAAAAAAAAAAAAAAATCTGCCCCCCCCAAAAAAATTCTGTGTTGTCTTGAAATACGCTGCTAATAATACGACTTGTCAAAGAAATGTCGCGGTAAGTATTTTAATTAACTGTTAAACCTACCACATGCCAGACTATTTTACCTACGATTTATACAGTGAGATACGCAACCGGTTATCTTTACTCGAGAATAGCCTGTCGTCTGCTAGTTGGGCAAAGTGTTTATTGGTGTATTATGAAAGAATGTCTGTTAAATGGGGTCAAGCCATTCTCACAGAATTATAATTAGGCTTTGATCATATTTCATCAATGCATTGAAGGTCGAAATGCGTAAAAATGTAAAACAACCAAACAACCAAACAAAAAAAAAACACGCCAAATTACGTAAGCAATTAAGGACAGAGCGAGAGAAATCTGCTGCAATTGACAAGATCAGTATTTTCAGATTTAACAAAAAAAAAAAAAGTCTTTAAAAGCAGATTGAATACAGGTTTCAAACAAACAAAATAAAAAAAAATGCCCGCACTTACTTTTAATAGATTTTTATGTCAAAAATTGACCCGCTAATTATCCGATAAAAATATTTTCACAATGGGCAAAATTTAACATGACTTTGTGTAATCTTTTCTTGACAGTTTTTTTTTAACATCTGATCTATAAAGAAATGAGTGCAAGTCAGCTGATTTTCGGCACCTTTGATGATTCAGATTACACAGCAGTGTGTAAACATCAAAGAATAACAGATTCTTTTGAAGAGCTCGCTTACCACTTGTCATAAGTCATTGTGTGTAGATTTCATCTGTGTTTTTAAACAATGGCAATATGAGCAAAAGTTTTTTTTTGTGTATTTAAACAATCTTTGGAATAGACAATCGGCGATGTATTTAATTTCATTGCTCTAGTAAGTACTATGTATATGTATGCACCACATTTATAGTTATGAAAACTTTTTTTTTTTTTCCCGCCGCCGACCCTACCTTTTTTTGGAAAAAATCAGTAAACCAAAATATAAAAAAAAATTGGCCTTATAAACACTCCAATTATCACACTGTCTGTCAGGGGATAAAAATAGATCATGCTCGTTGATGGACCACATTTTTCTGGGGTTTACAGATTTTGACCACATGTTAAATGTTAATTAATGCCTATTATACAGAGCATTAAAACACTGGGCTATCTGATTTATGTAGGGGGGGGGTGGCTATGCCGCCTTGTACAAATCAGGTATCATGTTTCAATGCTCTTTCTATTATTTAATAATGACCTTGAAATAATTTGAATTCATTATGTTTGTTCTGTACAGAGGATCCGGCTGTAAAAACTCGGTTAACCGAGTGTTTGGAGACGATTCTAAATAAAGCCCAGGAGCCACCAAAGTCAAAGAAAGTTCAGCATTCAAACGCAAAAAATGCTGTACTGTTTGAAGCAATTAATTTAATTATACACATGGACAGTGATCCTAACCTTCTAGTCAGAGCATGTAACCAATTAGGACAGTTTTTACAACATAGGGAAACTAATTTAAGGTAGGTAAAAGTTTTAAAGGTTGACTCTATATTTGTATAGATCAATGTAACATGTTGTAAATGACAGGACTGTAACCTGGAGAAATGGAAATTTTGATATGGCATTGCTCTGAACACTAATGAATTAGTTTGGAAATTTAAGCTCTTAAAAAAGCTGTTTAGCTTTTGTCATTAAAACTTTGAAGCTTTTCATGTGCAATCAGCTAGCTTATCTCTACTTAGGTGCTCACTCATTAATGAAGTAATACTTAGTGACATCTGAGGTCTTTCTTCAGCAGTAGGTCTGAAAAGTCGTCCTATAACTGATCAAAATTAAAGCATGGGGAAAAAAATAATGTCGGGGCGTCCGTGGCCGAGCGGTTAAGGTCGCTGACTTCAAACCAATTGCCCCTCACCGCTGTGGGTTCGAATCCTGACAGGGATTTTGGATTCTTTCATGTGAGGAAGCTATCTAGCTAGCTTACGGAACGTCGGTGGCTCTACTCAAGTGCCCGTTTGTGCCTGAAATAATGCAAGGAAGGGCACCCGAGGTCTTCCTCCACCAGTAAAGCTGGAACGTCGCGATATGACCTATACTGTGTTGATGTGACGTAAAACCCAAAACAAACAAACAAACAAAAATAATGGTTAAATTTGATAAGTAATTCACCAAAAAGAAAACAGAAATCTTTTCCTACTAGGACTAAGGAAGTATCTCATAGTTAAAGTGCTGAAATTTTGAAAGAGAATCAGTTTAATATTTAATTTACATTATTCATAAAAGCTTTTCCTTTTCTCCTTACATTATTATGCATGTATTACATGTATATGTATATTGTCTTATTATTTCAGATACCTTGCATTAGAAAGTATGTGTTTGTTAGCAACATCAGAATTTTCACATGAGGCTGTCAAAAAGCACCAAGAGACAGTCATCACAGCTTTAAAGGTATGTTCATATTTAAATGAACTGTCATTGATTTTAACAGTGTACACCATTGAGTTGTATTTTGAAGAAATTCTTCAGGTAATTGAACCATTCTCAAGTCACCTTCCAGGAACTAGTCACCTTCCTGGAACTAGTCACCTTCCTGGAACTAACAGTCCTGGTGCCATATGAGGAAACATTGTTGTGACTGTTGTATGTGAGATCTTAACCTCCATCTATATCATTGCTCCTCTTTTTCTTTTATTATGCCCCCTCATTAGTGGGGAGAAGCATATCTAGAGATTTGGCCAGGCTGTCGAGGTGTAACACCATCCTGCTAATGACTTGACAAAAAAATAGAAAGTATCTATGTCCCATTTCTAGATTTATACTGAAGAAAGTGGACACAACTGATTTATTATATTATATTTCCAATAGCTTGCTTAGAACTGTTATATGACATAAGCCTAATATCATCTCTTATCACAGTGTATTGTTTATGACATTGATGTATTGCATGTCATACTGATATCACATTTTCTCTGCTGACGGATGCTGATGTTGTGTCTATTTTGTTGTTATTATTCTGAAGAAGCCTTGACAATATTCAGCAAGAAAGTTTAATGTTATTAATCATACTGATCAAATTACAAAATGTCATGAATTTAATTATTTTGAAATTATTATCTAGGAAATTGTTATTAGTCTCTAAGAAACATTCTATGCATGTACATTGATTTTAATTAAAAATGACAGTTTACATTTATATTAAGGTTATTTATGGTATCACAATAAAGTACAAACTCTTTTAACTGAAATTCTATTATTAGCTTTTCTGTTTCAAATTAAATGCCAGGCTATTATGGAGTCATTTTGCAAATTTTTTAATGTAGCCCATTTCTTAATTACTTTAAAAGGTACATGTATCAACTTCAAGCTTGGCATATTCACTTTTCATAATCAGACATAGTAACTTTGTAAAACAAGAGAATTATGCTGAAAGTTAATTTTTGGAGAAATGCCACTTCAGTGGAATATTTGTTAAAATTACTTAGTGGAACTATCAAATGTTTTAACATGAAACTTTGAATATTTGCCTGTCGTGACATGGCACTGTTGTAAGACAAGGAGTATTACCCAAATGTTATATTTTGGGAGTTCCAGAGTTATGTCTTTTTTAACAGAGATTTATGATCAAAATTGCTCCTTAAACAGAATGAGATGAAAACTATAATAAATATCATGAAACTTGGAATACTTGATATATTTTCAATATCAATGCATTTAAACTCATTCCCTAACACCATTCCTTATCCTTTTTTCTATTTCATATATTGATCTGTCAGAAATTCAGTTTAACACAACTTTAAGACATTAACAATATATAATAACCTAGCCTTTTCTGTGTACAGACTGAGCGTGATGTAAGTGTTAGACAGAGGGCTGTAGATTTACTGTATGCAATGTGTGATAGAACAAATGCAGAGGAGATAGTTGGTGAGATGTTGGAGTATCTAGAATCAGCTGACTATTCTATCAGAGAGGAAATGGTACGTATTGTTAATATTTGCATTTGTGAATTTTCCGTGCCACCACATTTAGTATCCTATTCGTGAATAAAAAGCAGTTATTTCAAGTTCTGTAAATTTTTGTGTTTGTAAATTTGTAATGCCACTACATTCAGTTTGCAATTTTTACATTTAGTTTCTTGTCTGTGATTAACATTTAACATCTATGAAATAAAAACCAGTTTATTTCAATAAAAACAAACAGTGCTTCTGACTTTGAAAAAGAACTCTTTTGAAATCGATCTATAACTGGTATTATTATATAATCTATAAATAGCTTTGAAATGCCTTTCCCTGATTGGCTAACAAGCAACTTTTTGTAAAAAATAACAGGTCAATATCAGAGTATATTCACTGTTTTTTTCCCTAAAAATAGATTTTCAGAGTATATTCACCGTTTTTTCTTCTAAAAATAGATTTTCTGGAAATCCCACTAAAGACGCGAGACTATGACGTGACGTCATGTTAAGTTTGTTGTTATAACAGAATAAACATTTAGTGACTCGTATATAAGAGTCAAATAAGTCTATTTTAGTGACCAACAACAATACAAATAAGCGTGTCAATGCGCTTATTTAAAAAAGAAAGGGCCAAACTATGGAAAAAGTAGACAAGATGAAAAATGGCAGATTTGATAAACCATATAAAAGCTATTTATAAATTATATAATAAAACAGATATGTACTTTTTAGCTGTTGAATATGATGTGATATGTACTGAAAAATTAATATTGACCTCGGCTATCGCCTCGGTCAATATTAATTTTTTCAGTACATATTACATCATATTCAACAGCTTAAAAGTCCATATTTGTATAATATTGGCTACACTGAAAAATAATTTTCAAGAACGGTGGACTGGTATGGAGGTTCATTCATTAAAAATAATTCTGGTTTTTGTAAATAACATGTTTGAAGTTATAAGTCGCTTAAGATGAGACTAAACTAAATTGTAGAGTATTGTTGAAATTGGCATACATGTTTAAGATACCCTGTTTTTACTCACAGTGATTTGTTGCTACATATTTGAGGCTGACAGCACACATTGAATCATAATAAAATGTAACAATGTAAAACTGCAGTGTCTAAACATTTTGTCTTATACAGGTATTAAAGGTGGCCATATTAGCAGAGAAGTATGCAGTAGATTATACGTGGTATGTAGATGTGATCCTCAACCTGATACGTATAGCAGGAGACTATGTGAGCGAGGAAGTCTGGTACAGAGTTATACAAATTGTCATCAACCGGGATGATGTACAGGGATATGCTGCAAAGACTGTGTTTGAGGTGAGAGGTCAAATTAGTCTGTATTTTAATAAACATTTTTAAGATATAAGTATTTTTAATAAACATAATTTATTTAAAACTCAACTTTGAATAAGTATTACACTCTTGAGTATTTTAGTATAAGACTATGGTATATCAGTAACTGTATAATTGGGTTGATGATGGGAAAGTTCAGATAATATCAGTCACTCATTGGGCATCATTTTAGATAAACAATTTCTTGCATATCAGACTGGCATTTCGGTTAGTTTTACCTGTGCTGGAAATTTCATTTCATACTCTGTTGTAAGAAAATAGTAACAGGTGAAATGACATTAATTTCCATGGAAAATTGTTTTATTAAGGTTGTGAGTTAAAATATAATGTTATAATGGAATATGATAGAATATGCAAAAAAAAATTGACATGTTTGCAGTTCGGATCAGAATAAGCATCTAGCGAGAACCGCCCATTGGGCGATAACAAGGCCTGCCACAACATATGACAGATATTATTAAGAAACCTAAATATATATGATTAATTATTAAGTAATTAGAGCAATTTGATTTTTCTTATGGATACATACTTTCATTGAGTGTTTAAGTGTTACTTTAGATTAAAAAATGATATTAAGTTTACTTTGGGAAAGGAAAAAAGCAAAAAAAAACAAAAAAAAACTTTAGACATAATCATTTTACAATTTAGTAATTTGTTACAGGCATTGCAAGCCCCAGCATGTCATGAGAATATGGTAAAAGTTGGTGGCTACATCCTTGGTGAATTTGGTAATTTGATTGCAGGTGATCCAAGATCAAGGTAATTAACTCCTGCTCCTCTTTATCATGTTCTAATTGCTTATAACTGGTCTAGTTGCTGTTTTATGTAATAAAGTCTAATCTTATATTGATACATTAATGTTTGAAGGAGCTTATAATGAGTTTAATTATTTTAGCAGCTTTCGCTTAATTATTAGTCAGTGGTAAAATTTGCTTTCCCCAGAACTGGAATTTTAATGGATTACTTCACTTAATTGTTTCATGTGAGGAAACTATGCAGCTAGCTTACAGAATGTTTGTGGTCCTACTCAAGTGCCCGTTTGTGCCTGAAATAATCCCAGAAGGGCACCTATGGTTTCCCCCCACCAGAAAATCTGGAAAGTCGCCATATGACCTTTTCTGTGTCGGTGCAACATAAAACCATACAAAAAAAAAATATGATGTAAAACTTTAAAGTATACAGACATTATTTTAGCCATACTAAACATCTCACTTGTATTTTCAGCCCTCTAGTCCAGTTTCAACTCCTACACTCGAAATACCACCTGTGTTCTCCATCTACAAGGGGTCTCCTTCTTTCTACATATATCAAATTTGTCAACTTGTTCCCAGAGATTAAAAACACAATTCAAGACGTAGGTTACTTATTTTTCATTTTCACATTGTCTTTAAAAGCTTTAATTAATACTGTAGGCTTTAGTTTTAACAATCAGTATATGATTGTTGATATATAATTTATGTAATTGCTTGAATAATTGCTTGTAACTGGTCTGTTTGCTGTTCATTATGTAATAAAGTCTAATCTTATATTTTCACATTAATGTTTGAAGAAGCTTATAAAGAGTTTTAACTTTTAACTATTTTAGCGGCTTTCACTTCATTTTTGTCAGTGGTAAAATTCACTTTCCCCAGAACAGGAATTTTTAATGGGATTACTTCACTTAATTGTTTCATGTGAGGAAACTATCCAACTAGCTAACAGAACATTAGTGGGTCTACTCGGGTTCCCGTTTATGCCTGAAATAATCTCGGAAGGGCACCTGTGGTCTTGCTCCACAGAAAACAGTCATCATATGACTTTCAGTATTGTGCAACGTTAAAACTAACATATACAAATTGATTTTTGGTAAAACTTAAAGCTAACAATTATTTAGCCATATTAACATTTCATTGTTTTTTCAGCCCTCTAGTCCAGTTTCACTCCATACACTTCGATCACCTGTCGTTTCCTCTCAAGGGTCTCCTCCTTGTCTACATATACAAATTGTCAACTATTCCCAGAGATTAAAAACACATACAGACGTAGGTTACAATTTATCAAAATGTCTGTAAAAACTTATAATATACTGCAGGTTTAGTTTTAACAATTCAGCTATATATTAGATTAAATCATGTAATTGTTCGAGTAGAGCCCAAATTTTAATCATTAATCATGTAAATTGTGAATCTTAATGCACCTTGACTGCACTATTATACAGACAGACCTGACAGGTTGCAGTCAAAGGATTAACCTTTTACCTGCAGAACTTGTAAAATGGTCTTGTTTTGGAACTGTCCATTATCAAATTTTGGATATCATGATGAAAATTTTAAGTTAGTCAGCCAAAGCAGTATAGATCCTGTAGATGCTGATGTTATGTAGGGGCTTGCTCTATCTGGTAGCAAAGGATACACACAAACTTGTTCCAGGTAGTTAAGCATATGCACACTCAGTGATTATTAAGCGCATAAATATACAGTGCTAATACATTTTCTTTTCATATGAAATGTGCTACATTTTTCAATCATTGATTTGAAATTTGAATTGTTGTGCTCAGACGAGTAACAGTCATTAGAACCTAAAATGTATATAAAATATTTCATTTTATGATGTTGTTGTTTTAAAGGGTAAAATATTAATTAAACTGAATACATGTGACTTAATGACACAATGTAAGATGTGGTATTTCATCTTCCAGGTATTAAAAAGTGATAACAATATGCGTAATTCCGATGTAGAATTACAACAAAGAAGTATTGAGTATTTACAACTTAGTTCTATAGCAACTGCTGATGTTCTGGTAAGTGGATATGTTTATCTTTGTCACAATTGTTCTTTTGTTAACTACTTGTGTTCCTTGAGTGTGTGTGGGAGGGGGGTGTAAGTTTATTAGTGGAAAATGATTCATAAGTCATTTTGTCTGAATAATTATGCTATATTATGTACCAAAGTATCTCAAAATCAAAGTTTCATAATTATGCATATGTCTCTACTTTACTCAGTGACTATATGTTTTGCAGTCAAGTGCGGCGTTCTTTGCTCATTTTGTAATCCAGGGGTGGATGAATTGTTTTCGTGGCAAGACGAAAATTCTACATGAGAATTGATCTTGGACATTGGGTCAAACTCGCCATGGATTCAGAAATTATGTTGCATTAGTAGTCCTGTCATTTATGAAAAAATAGCTATCCAGAGTAAGACCAGAATATATGTTAAAGTCCGAGATAACTTTTTAACCAAACCAAACAAACAAACAGATTTGCAATCATTTACAAAAAAACATTGGGTACACATTAATGATTATTTACAACATGAAGTTTTCTTGGTGTGATACAGATATTTCATTGATTTACTGTTTAATCTGTCTCGTACTAAATCTCATACTAAATTTATTGGCATGTTTATGTAAAGAGCATGTATTTTAGTTTTCAATCTTGATATATGAGTTATCTGTCACCAGGCAACGGTATTGGAAGAAATGCCGCCGTTCCCAGAGCGAGAGTCGTCAATCCTTGCTAAACTGAAGAAGAAGAAACCATCGAGTGTACCCGAAGGTAGCGAACAGAAGGAACACACAGCGACCAAGCTTCCTCAAGCTCAGATGTCCAATAACGTAGAATCTAACCCACCTACTACCATCAATCTAATGTCTCAGGTATGTCGAAAATATCCTACCTTGAATACACATGCTTATGACAACAATTTTTGTTGAAATTGTCTTGGAATATGCATACATGTATACAGTCAAAAATCTACGATATGTTGAATTCATCTTGCCTTGAGCATGTATAATTCAATGTCTTATGAATATCTCTTCTAGAATTAGTGTTTTGAATGCATTTTGCTGTCTGATTTCTCCTGTGTTATGCAATCATACATTCAGAATTCATTCTATATAGTAGTTACTTAACCATACTTTATTTAGGAGGAGTTTTAACTGGAGAGATGTAGCGAAGCCTTTGTGTATAATTTACCTAGGTTGTAACAAATAACATATGTTCTATTTCATTTTATTAACAAAATTAAATGTATATATAACTTCTGGAATAATCAGTAATTGTGTGGCTTTTCTCAAAATATCTTGGCTTACTTTGTTGGATGTTATACTGTGCTGTTAGTTTGTAACTGTAACATAATTATGCTATACATGTATTTAACAACTAAATGTACTAATAACAAAAATTGCTTCCCCTTGTGGCTGAGGGGTTGCCTTTAAACATTGAGGCATCAGAATTGCAGCCACTGTTGGTAACACCTGCGGTTAGTCAAAATAATCTTTCTTGTTTTGGTGCCATATGACTTAAATTGTGTTGGTTCGTCATAAAACCAAACAATAATTACTAATCCATCAATAAAACTATAATATTGATTATAACTCATTTTGATATTTGCTATTTCTATCATGAAACCACATAATAATGTTTATAAAAAAGAATGTGTTGTCCTCATGCATCTTGATAAGGGATTTATATATGCCCGAAAGAATTTCGGGCATATTATGTTATACCCCCTGGCGTCCGTTCGTCCATTAGCAATTTGGTTTAAGGAGCATAACTTAAGTTCCATTTGGCCCACAATATTCAAACTTCATAGGGTGATTGTCCAAAATACGTGGAAGATCCCTATTGATTTGGGGTCACAAGGTCAAGGTCACTATTACCTTAAAACTGAAAACAGTTTCAAAAGCATAACTTAAGGTCTATTTGGCCACAATTTCAAACTTCATAGGATGATTGTCCATATTGGGTAGAAGACCCCCATTGATTTTTGGATCGCAAGGTCAAATGTCAAGGTCACTATTACTTTAAAACTGAAAACAGTTTTCCAGAACATAACTTAAGTTCCATTTGGCCCACAGTGTTCAAACTTCATAGGATGATTGTCCATATTGGGTAGAACACCCCTATTGATTTTGGGGTCACAAGGTCAAAGTTCAAGGTCACTATTACCTCAAAACTGAAAACAGTTTCCAAAGCATAACTTACTTCAAACCACTTGCCCCTCACTGCTGTGGGTTCGAATCCCGACAGGGACTTTGGATTCTTTAATGTGAGGAAGCTATCCAGCTAGCTTACGGAACGTCGGTGGTTCTACTCAGGTACCCGTTCGTGCCTGAAATAATGCACGGAAGGGCACCTGAGGTCTTCCTTCACCAGTAAAGCTGGAATGTCGCGATATGACCTATACTGTGTTGATGTGACGTAAAACCCAAAAAAACAAACAAACAAAGCATAACTTAAGTTCCATTTGGCCCACAATATTCAAACTTCATAGGAGGATTTCTATTTGAAGGAGGTAATACTTTATTTAATTCCCATATCTTACAAATGCTTCACCTTACAAAAAAAAAAATAACACTTTTGGGCATATAATGCTCCACCTAGCGGTGCTCTTAATTCTTCGAGCTCTATGATCTGTTCAATGTTTCCTTATATATGACATCAGTACTGGTTAGTTCCAGGAAGCTAAGCTGAAAGGCATTTTATAATGATATAAGTTTAACATAGGGTAAGTAATAATTTGATTTAACTATGAAGGCTGATGCTCTAGCGTCAGTAGACAAGCCTTTGACAGCTTTGACAGAGGTCACTTTAGCCACTGGTGATGAGGCTGTAGGCGCTGCCATTTGGGATTTCACAGAAACCCCGTCAGAAACCCCGTCAGTTACTCTGACCACCTCTACAGGAATTACTCTGGAAGGGTTTGATATTGTATGCCAATATACAGCTTTATAAACAACCCTGTAGCAGTCCATGTTTCAAACATACCCAGAGCCTTATAAGATGGAGTAAAGAAAGAAACCTTTTGTCTCCAACCATCATCATTAATGGAAATCCTCTGTTCATTTCATGATTCAATCCACTTCTCATATAATTATTAGTGAAAACCCTGCTCATGACATATCAAATTAAACCATATGCTCCTTCCCATCATGCTCAGTCAAAAGCCAGTACCTAATACTCATTTCAGACACAAATAAAAACTGTGAGCTATGAACAGTCAGTTTTAAATATGCTCAATAAATAATTTCCTTTAAGGACTTTAAGTTACTCTAAAAGCTTTGAATAGCCTAACCATCAGCCCCATCCCCCTCCCCCCCCCCCACCATCACCACCCCTCATTCATCCACCAGCACTTCAGATTTCAATTAAAAAACAACATTAATAATGTCTGAATGTACTGGTCGCTAGCCTCAGTAAGGAGAGCATCAGGTTAGTAATCCAGGCATCTCTGATACGATTCCTTCAGCAAGACGTAATTTCTGCATGCACTTCAGTCTAATGGCCATTTGATTAAGAAATCATGTGAAATTAGTAGTTGGTTATTTGCGAAGAAATTGGTAATCACTGGTTAGTTATCCAGTTAAGCCAGTTTGGTGGATAGGCTGCAGAGATAGGACCAAAAAAAATGTGTTAAAATCCGAGTAAAAAAAAAATCTGGCTGGCTTTTAATCCATTTTTGCTTTGTCTACCATTGTCTTCATTCATATCCAAAAATGTCTTGGCATAGAAGAGCTTCTTAACCAGTTTAATTCATTGGATGATGGTCTGTCCCCATGTCATAGAGGTGTGTGTTTGTAAAACATGATAGAATATTTATAGATGAAGAATTTGTTATTCATTCTAATGAGAATTTTAGTTCGCTGCATCACAGAAAAGTTGAAATAGAGAGAGACTCTCATAAAGGCAAAATGTATTTCTTCTGTAGTCACCCATTATAAAATTATAGTAAATCTATATTATATTTATACTTTACATGTACATCTTTTGATGTATTCCTAGCCTACTCTAGTAGCTAATGGCATTAAAGAAATTAAATATTGTGAAATTGTAAAACAGAATCAAAGTTGTCACCATGAGTATTCTTTGTCTTCTAGGTAGTGTTTTCAAATGCAATAGTATGCTTAATAGCTTAGTTCAATAATTATACAAATGTAGACATTATTTGATACAAATAGTATATATAAAAATTCTCTGTGTATCAAAATTTTAAATACTAATACTATAATTAACATGTAGATATTTTGAATATATTATATTTCATAGATATATGTACATTAGAATTGTAGAGAAATCATTAGCATGCAACTGTTTGAAAAAATGATATATGATCAAAAATTCTACACATTATTACAATGCCGCAAAAAAGTTTTGTTGACCTAAATCACTCCTACCTAATTTGTGTAATTTACTTACTCTAACATAAAATCAGATTAAAGTAAGGGCTTTCAGTTTCCAAATGCTATAAATAAGCTTCCAACAGTATAGAGTCTGGTCAGACTTAACAGATATGCATTGTATTTTGTAATTAGGGGTTATTGGTGTGACCCTCGGGGGGGGGGGGGGACAATTAATTTAGACATTGAGACTAATGATCAGTTAACTGTCATTACTGTAGAAATCATTTGGTTTTAATAGTCAGTCACTTGCGGAGAAATTTGTAATTACTGTATTGTTATCCTGGAAAGCCTTATAGGGGGAGCAGCCCTGATATGACCGGAAATGTGTTTATGTAATATACATGTGTAATTGGCTTAAAAGAACAGAGTAACAAATCTGCAGACAGACCTACATCTATACTATTCTATATCATCGCTAACCTTTCAGAGAATTTAAGGTCATTTTTCAAGTTGCATGCTCATGGTTGATATAGTGTTTTACTAATGTTTGGGCATGATATGTGGAATATTCCATTTTTCACAGGGGGAGAGCAGTACAGATGATGTTATGGAAAAAGTATGACATTAATTATAACCCCAGAACACTTACTCCCCAATCATTCTGAAAGTCAGGAAGTTATTTGTTGACAATCCTAGAGATAAAAGAGGAATGCCACAAAGCAATGTTTTATAATACTGTCTTAATTGTTTAAAGGGGAGGGGACAAGAATATGTCAGACACCAGGGTGTTGTGTTTTGAAGACTGTCTATTTTGGGATTAGCCTGTTTTCTATTTTCTAAGATATTCAGGAGGTCACTTAGTTATATGTACATGTAGTTATATTTGTAAGGCTATTTTTGGAACAAGTGTGAAATTTGAACTTGAGCTTCCGTGTGGTGTATATTGGGAGACAATGTTTCTATAATTTTGAACCTGTAGCCAGTTGAAATTGTGTTCTGGATTTGCCCTGCTTTGAATTTGGAATCACCTATATAAATTGCAAGGAAATCCAGTATCAAAATATAAAAATTGAGCTTCAAGCTGTATAGAATCCAGTTGGCTGTATAAAAGAGTCTACCTTGCTCTATAATTGGTGGCAAAGGCTGATCACTTTCAAATCGAGCAAGTTAAAGGTTAAATTTTGAAATGTTATTTTAAAATAAAACTCATGTTAAGGTTTGTCTAGAAAGCTTCCTGACTTACAGAATGTTTGTACACAATTCACCCACCTATAAACAGATAATACATGTATGGTCTCACTATTAACATAGATGTTTTTGTGTGTATATGTTTGTTTCTTTGTTTTTAAATGATTGTGTTAGTGTTAAGTGAGTGTGTGTAAAAACTGCACATCAGAATTGGAGAAAAACAAACTCTAGAACAAAGTTAGGAGATTGGTATATAAGTTTAACAAATATTCACAATATAAGTTTAATTTTAATGTTTCTTATGTGAAATATGGCACAATTTCTGATATCATAATTGTTCCACATAATTAATTGAGTAAAGACTACTAGTATTCTTCCTTGTTTTGATTTATTAAATAATTTGTACACTTGTCACAAGCTTTGCTAATTTGAACAATTTTGAATTATGTTCAAAATTGAATGAATGAATGAATTGATTGTTTGATTGATTGATTGATTGAGCCTGCCTTCACCTGCCTTATTGCTTGCAAGCTATCAGCATGATTAGCACCAGGGATACATGCATACACTAGTCAAAAATAATGTTACAGAAAAGATGTTAAGCCAGATTGAAGTTTAAGTAATTTTGTAAGGTATTAATCAGAGAGGTACTGTTTTGTGATTATGTTTTTCTTCTTCATTATTTGCCTAGAAAATGTTTACAGATTTTTAATTTTTACCATGATTTGGAGCTTGATTCCCTATATGTTACACATAAAGTTGTAGAATGACATTTCTATAGTATTTATTTTATCAATGTATTTTGATTTGGAAAAGTAAGAAATAGCTTATGTAGCCTCTAAAATAGAAATGTAAATGTGTTTTGAAAACTTTAAGATAGAGAATTTATATGTCACTGTATATTTTTATTATCACAAAACATTTATATTTACCTTTAGCTCTGAGCTGTCTTTGAAAAATAAAAAGAAATGAATTGTAAAAGTTGATTTTCATCATTGTATAAATACTGGGTTGATATAATTTCAGGGATCCCCAGTTGGTGGCTCAGCAACAGTTGATCTACTTGGACTTGGCACACCAACACAAACGGCACCTAGTGCAGGTGGTAACGGTGATGGCCTACTTGTAGACATGTTTGATACACTGACAAGCAACAAGCCAGCACCTGCCACAAACGGCATGGACTTGGGCGGACTCACAGGAGGAGCAGAGGAGGCTTTCAAAAGGTAATTTGAGCTGCACCATGATTAAACCAACATAGTGCGTTTGTGACCAGCATGGATCCAGACCAGTCTGCGCAGTCTGATTAGGATACATGCTGTTCGCTATCAGTTTCTCTACTTGTAATAGGGTTTTTAAGCGACCTGTGTATATCTCAGAACAGAAAACACTGGCTCAGATCTGGTTATGGTCACTATTAGCGTAGAAATATTAAAATTCTAAATATTATGTAGCATTATATCTTATATTTTAAGAGGCAGAAGAAGGTTTGAGCTTGTGTCCGTCCATTGTAGTGAATGGCCAAAGTATCAAATTGCAGTTTGCCCCTATTTTAGAATGAAGAATTAATAAAAGAGTCTAGCTTATTATAACAGTGATGTTCTTATCTTTCTTCAGGCCTCTTTTGATGATTTTTACACAAATCTTAATTAATGTTGAAAACTTGACTTCACCGGAAGTACTGCAACAGTTGATTTGAATAAGTTATTGTTTCCGCTGTCAAGCATGACTGGTAAACACAAATGTATGTATAGATATAGTGCATGCTCAAGTCAAATAATAAACCGCAACATTACATCACTTTGGTAGTGATGATTCTCTTTCCAGGTTTATATGTAAGAACAACGGTGTGCTGTTTGAGAATGATCTTCTACAAATCGGTGTAAAGTCCGAGTATCGTGAGGATTTGGGCAGGTTGTGGGTGTTCTATGGTAACAAGACAACATTCCAACTTAATGCATTCTGTGTGGATATCAGTCAGCCTGGAGGTCTTACTGAAAGTATCCTTCTCAATTAAATGATCTTTTTGACTTTAAATACTAATTGTCGGAGTCATTGAAATTGACAATCTATTTTACTTTCCGTATCTAGTTTTTGCTGTAACAATGAGATCTTTTTTTGCTGTGTCTAATCCAATCGATATATATCTGATATTTTGAAATTCTTCTCTACTGTGAAAGGACTCGCTGTGAAAGTGTCAGATCTTTTTATAATAGTTTATTGGTAAGCAAGCCAGAAAATCAGTGTAGTACATCAGACATTATTTTTGTTAAGTGCTCAGTGTAAAATATTGTCATAATATTCAAATACCTTATGAATATGCTGTTTAAAAAATCATTGTTGGGCAACACTTATTCAAATTATATAGGAAAGAGTTTCAGAAAAGCTTAAAGTTTTCTTCTGAAACCAGATTTCAATTTTTGTGTAGTGTAATATTTTATTATACATTTATAAGAAATAAATATTCTTAAAACCCAATTAATTTAAAAAGAAATGGTTAAAAGAGGTAATTGTAATAATTTCATAAATGTCAAATGATATTATTTTAAAGAAAAAGTTTAGTTTCCTTTACCAGTGTAAGGTTTGAGTATACAACAGAAGCCAGTTGGTGGTGAGGTAGAGGCTGGAGCACAAGTTAAACAACAGTTCAATATGGCATGTGTGCAAGAATTTGAAGATGCTCCTATCATGAGTATACAGTTCTTGTAAGTCAATTTTAAGGCTGTGTAGTAACTCGCCACCTTATCTAGTGAAAATAAAATACACACAGTACTGATCTGTTTATTTGTACGCCTGCTTAACTCAGTAGGGAGAGTATCGGATTTGTAATTCAGGTGCCATTGGTTCGATACTTGTGTGAGGCACGATTTCACTGGGACAAACAATCTCTAACATTGAGTCTAATGGACATTAGTCCCTCACTGCTGATTAAGAAAAACATTTGTGATAACCAGTCAGTCACTTTTGGAGAAATTGGTTATTACTGGTTAGTTATCCAGAACAGCCTGTTTGGTGGACCAACCACCAAGATATTTCCAAAATTTTAGATATTTTTAAACAAGTCTAAAAAGAAAACAGACAAGCAGAAAGTGCCTCAGTGTTGCTTTGATTGCTAACAATAATTAATTAGTTAATACTGTATATCTATTCAGTAATATTTCTTCATATAAAAATGATATGTAACTCAAGCAAGAATAGAGTATTTGTGTCCTCCTAATTAGATGGGTCTCTTTGATCATGCTGTTGTCAGATTCTAAATACTGTTTACAGGTAAAAAAGAAAAAAGAAATATTCTTCAATTCTTTTATCATTATAGGTATAGTGGTGCCCAGCAGAAAATCGCACTGAAGATGCCAGTGGTTCTAAATAAATACATCTCACCTACAGAGATGGATGCCAGTACTTTCTTCAACAGGTGGAAGGCACTTAGTAGGTAGGTACAAGTTTGGACATAACCATGGTTTCGGGAATAAACTAAGCAGAGAATACTTATTCCTAAAAAAATACATTAAATATTCCATGTTGCTAATAAGCTTTTACTACAAGGCTTTTGAATTGTCTCACATTCATCATTACAGCTAATAAATAAATAAGGTTAAAACAATAATATTATATTGACTTAAATTCCTTGTTTTGATTCCTGAAGAGGCATGGAGCAATCCCTGCGAGAGCAACATCCTTTGGGGAAACAAAGATTTCAGTTTGTTTCCTGAGAGTTGTTGGCCTTAGAGATATTTAAAATTATTGTGAAGTCTAACTTTGTAAAGAATTAAAACTGTTGTAAAATGTTAATTGCTCATGTAAAGAACGCTCTATGAGTGTCACACTGTAGTACATATGGAAAGTTAATTAACGAGTTAATATTTTATGCTAAAATGTTTTATTTCAGCCCAAGCCAAGAAAGTCAGCAGATATTCAAAGCAACATCACCCATAGATACAGAACAGATAAAAACTAAGGTATGTGACTCTTTCTTATATATAGAAGTTAAATCCTTAACCTAGGGGCATCTGTGGGCAAGAGCTGAATGGTAAAGGTCTTAGACTTCAAACCACTTGCCCTTCACTACTGTAGGTTTAAATCCTGCCAGGGAGTTTGAATTCTTTCATATGAGGAAACTATCCAGTATCCAGCAAGCTTACAGAATATCAGTGTATTAAATATATACCACCACCCCTCACCCACAAATAAAATCCAAAAAATGTTTTATAAACTTATCACGACTCCAAGACTCACTAGATGTATAGCAGAATACATTGTGTATACTTGAATTGTTTTAATGTATATATGGTATAACAATATAGTCACCTGTGTATTTATTGTGTATTTTAAGTTGATCGGATTCAGTGTAAGTGTTCTAGATGGTATAGATCCAAACCCGGAGAACTTTGTGTCAGCCGGAGTACTACATACTAGAAACCAGCAAGTTGGTGTTCTTGTCAGATTGGAGCCAAATAAACAAGCACAGGTATGTTCTAGTAAAACTTTCTTACATCTTAATGAACAGTCTCCAAAAGTTTTTATATAAAATAGATAGTTGATGCATATTATCATCTTGAGGAAGTTGAAAAGAAATATAACACAAGGGCCGACTCTCCTAGCATCCAGTCTATAGTTGGGTTTTTATACCCCCGCACAACAAAGTTGTAAGGGGGGTTTACTGGAATCAGCTTGTCCGTCCGTCAGGCTGTCTGTCGGTTTTTTCTTGTCCGCCCAATAACTTAAGATTCCTTTGACCTACAGTTGTCATATTTGGCATGGAGGTTAGTCATGATTAGTAGATGACCCCTATTGATTTTGAGGTCACCAGGTCAAAGGTCAAGGTCACAGGGGCCTTGACTTCAAAAAGCTTGTCCGCCCAATAACTTAAGATTCCTTTGACCTACAGTCTTCATATTTGGCATGGAGGTTAGTCATGATTAGTAGATGACCCCTATTGACTTTGAGGTCACCAGGTCAAAGGTCAAGGTAACAGGGGCCTTGACTTCAAAAAGCTTGTCCGCCCAATAACTTAAGATTCCTTTGACCTACAGTCTTCATATTTGGCATGGAGGTTAGTCATGATTAGTAGATGACCCCTATTGATTTTGAGGTCACTAGGTTAAAGGTCAAGGTCACAGGGGCCTTGACTTCAAAAAGCTTGTCTGCCCAATAACTTAAGTTTCCTTTGACCTACAGTCGTCATATTTGGCATGGAGGTTAGTCATGATTAGTAGATGACCCCTATTGATTTTCAGGTCAAAGGTCAAGGTCACAGGGGCCTTGACTTCAAAAAGCTTGTCCGCCCAATAACTTAAGATTCCTTTGACCTACAGTCTTCATATTTGGCATGGAGGCTAGTCATGATTAGTAGATGACCCCTATTGACTTTGAGGTCACCAGGTCAAAGGTCAAGGTCACAGGGGCCTTGACTTCAAAAAGCTTGTCCGCCCAATAACTTAAGATTCCTTTGACCCACAGTCTTCATATTTGGCATGGAGGCTAGTCATGATAAGTAGATGACCCCTATTGATTTTGAGGTCACCAGGTCAAAGGTCAAGGTCACAGGGGCCTTCACTTCAAAAAGCTTGTCCGCCCAATAACTTAAGATTCCTTTGACCCACAGTCTTCATATTTGACATGGAGGTTAGTCATGATTAGTAGATGACCCCTATTGATTTTGAGGTCACTGGATCAAAGGTCAAGGTCATAGGGACTTTGACTTCAAAAAGTTTGTCCACCCATTAACTGAAGATTCCTTTGACCCACAGTCTTCATATTTGGCATGGATGTTGATTATGACTATAAGGTGACCCCTATTGATTTTGAGGTCACTGGGTCAAAGGTCAAGGTCACAGGGACCTTGACAGAAAAGCTTTTCTCTCAATTGCTAAAGAATGTCCTGTCCGCAATGTATTGATTTTGACATTTTCACATTTGAAGCATGTAGAATACATAACTTAGCAATGCACTGGCTTAGTAACCTCAGATTTGGCAGGGAGGTTGTCCTTGAGCTCTAAATGGCCACTGTTGATTCTGACAAAGTGGTATGCGGGGGTATTCACGCCATGATAGTGGCAGTTCTAGTTAGCTCCAATTTTGAAGGAAAAAAATGTGGAGCTTTTGTCATGACCCTCTTGTTGTTTTCAGCATTGGTTATCCTTGTTAACAGCAATGTCTCAGAAACTAGCAAATATATTCACATTAAACTTGGTTTATTTGAACTATCAAAGATATGGTCTTTCTACTTATATATTTGCCACTGTACGTTTGACTTATATGACTATTAGTAAAATATTTTTCCGACATTTGTTCTTGCATTTGTCGGGCACACAAAGTTTCAGCTTTTGCTAGAGATTTTTCAAGAAATATATGTATACTTACATAATACAATTTTACATATATAATTATTCTTGAGTTCTCATACTATAATTATGTGATTTCATAGGCTTTGATCTCATTGTGTTAAGTTTGAATTCTTCTTTTAACTGTTCCAGTTTTTAGACAAATATTGTAAGACACATTTTTAAGCAGTCACAAATTGCTTTTATGTCTTTCTGCTATTTTATTATGCCCCCACTTCAAAGATGAGGGGGTATATTACATTGCATTGTTCTTACGGTCCGTTGGTCCGTAGACCAAATGGTTTCCGAGTGATAACTAAAGAACCCTTAGGCCTAGGAACTTCAAACTTGGTATGGGGATTGGTCATGACCTGTAGATGACCCCTATTGATTTTGGGGTCAAAGGTCAAGGTCACATTGACCTTGTAAGTAAAAACGGTTTCTGATCAATAACTAAAGAGCGCTTAGGCCTAGGAACTTTAAACTTGGTATGATGATTGGTCATGACCAGTAAATGACCCCTATTGATTTTGGGGTCAAAGGTCAAGGTAACATTGACCTTGTAAGTAAAAATGGTTTCCGATCAATAACTAAAGAACGCTTAGGCCCAGGAACTTCAAACTTGGTATGGTGATTGGTCATGACCAGTAGATGACCCCTATTGATTTTGGGGTCAAGAGGTCAAAAGTCAAGGTCACATTGACCTTGTAAGTAAAAACGGTTTCTGATCAATAACTAAAGAACGCTTAGGCCTAGGAACTTCAAACTTGGTATGATGATTGGTCATGACCAGCAGATGAACCCTATTGATTTTGGGGTCAAGGGGTCAAAGGTCAAGGTCACATTGACTTGAAGTTAAAAATGGTTTCCACTCAATACCTAAAGGACGCTTAGGCCTAGGAACTTCAAACTTGGTATGATGATTGGTCATGACCAGCAGATGAACCCTATTGATTTTGGGGTCAAGTGTCAAAGGTCAAGGTCACATTGACCTTGTCGGTAAAAACAGTTTCCGCACAATAACTAAAGAAGGCTTAGGCCTAGGAACTTCAAACTTTATATGATGATTGGTCATGACCAGTAGATGACCCCTATTGATTTTGGGGTCAAGGGGTCAGTGTCATATTGAACTTGTACTTAAAGACGGTTTCTGACCAATAACTCAACAACTCAAGTTGCCTTGGTTGATATTTTTATATTAAACTAAAAATGCTTTTGGTATACACATTTGAAGGTCTTATAACAACTAGGCAGTCAATAATGAGGCCTACATGATTCATAAAATTTATGCATATATTAAGATTTGTAATAACTTAAATTGCTGCACACAACCTATGGGGTCACAATAATTATTACCTTGTGACTAGTCATGACCAGTAGATAACCCTTATTAATGTTTTGTTCACTGGGTCAGAAGTCATGCATAATAACCTGATCACATGACTAATTGGTTGCCGATAGGGGGCATACATGTTTTATAAACATATCTTGTTATTCTTTAGTTTTACAGTTATTGTGATATTTGATTTTAATTATGTTGTATAAAATTTTCAGATGTACAGACTAACTGTTCGTGCAAGTAGGGACAGAGTGGCCAAAATTTTATGTGATTTATTGCAATCACAGCTCTGATTTGTGTGAGCACTATGTGACATGGACCTGTTTGTAAAACCAGGATAGTTTGTGTCTACAAAAAAAATGTAATAAGGACTCGTGTATGGAGTCTTAAATTAACATCAACTAATTTATCAACATGGAGTATTAAATGCTAGGGAGTGAAACATGTTTGAAATCAATTGAACAAAGTGTGACAGGGGAAGGTGCTTTAAATGCGGCATTTTCTCGAGAGAAACTTAATGCAATGAAATGTTTCTGAAATAGAAATGTACTTATTAATTAAGATTTTTATCTGTTCATTATTTAACATATATTATAGGATAACGTATGTTCATACTGAAAGTTTGCGAAACCATATTGTTTGAAATAAAAAAAAAATTCCTTTTGCATAAAAAAAAAAATAATTTCATTCAGTAATAATCATTTTTTGGACGGGTTAAGTACATGCTTTAAAGAATGTATATGTTACATTTTCATCGTTCGCATTCGAAATGGGACCATATATATAGTAATCTAGCAAGTAATGAAATGTTAATATATATAGGTTAGTAATTTTTCTGGGCAGGATGACAATTATTGGCAAGCTGTGAGGGGTTAGGTTTATACAACATAGATGTGTGATAAATTTTTAGAAGATTTAGAATTTATAGAATGTAGCTTGTTGTGAGCAGGTAGAAATTGTTCTCTTTGTAAGGAATATTTTTATGTTGTGTCGACTTCTGTGCAATTCCATTCTCTGTTTTATCATAATTCTTGTATTGAAATATATGCCCATATTTATGCCATGTTGATACAATTTTTTTCTGATGCCATTCATCTGTTATAGTAAGATTTTCAGCCATTTTATTTTCATTGGTGATGTTAAAATTGATCTATATTTAGAAGAGCCTGAAGTAAATTAAGACTTGGATTTCAATTAAATAAGTTATTTTATACTTATGATGTAGCAATTTTCAGATATACAATACAGCAGAATTGTATAGAATTGTAAAATGACTGATTTTTGAAAATTTGAAAGGAATATAAACAGATGGATAAAAATATCAGTTCTTAATGTATGGAAGGAATATGGAGTCATAATGAGTTACAGTCATTAAAATGTTCAACAATATTCATATTTAAAGGGCACTTTCTGCATTGCCAATTTCGATTATTGTCCTGTGTTTTAATTAAATGTTTAGGTTATGAATATGTTTGAATGTCATACTGGGATTACAAGATAAAATTCAAGATAAGTTTTTACAATGAAATATAAACAATGCTATATTTGGAATGAGAATATTAATTTGATTAATTTGATGTTTATATTGACCACAAATCATGCTTCTTTCAAAGTATATAAGAGGCCAATGGAGCTCTTCAATAATAAAAAAATGAGCATCTGTGGGTGCAGAACCTAGTCAAGACTGCTTAGTTGTATAGACCAACATGGTTGTATACTAATGGCACTATGAGACACTATCCCTCATTGCTTCCAAAGATTTAATTGTGGGAAAAAAATAATCAATATCCTTATTCGGAAATGTACCATTGTGTGTTTGCTATTTATGTGTATATATTTGGTTAATATTGAAACTAGAGCCTGATTAACAGAAAACAGAATTTCAGTCATATATTTTAAATTCCTGTGATTTTGTTTAATGGAAAGAGTCTTCATGTTGTATTGAATACAGAGGTCACACAACATTTCTCAACTTGAAACAGCTTAAAACTGTTTAAAGATTTGACAATTGACTTAAAATGAAGCTTTAATTGGATGTTTTGTAATTTTTTCCCCAGGTTTTCACAGAATACTGTTAAATGTTTGTGACCCCTGTATTTGTATTTTATTACATACTTCATATTTACACAGAATCATTTCATTTCCCCTGCTACTAGCTTCATATGCATTCCATGTAACACAACCATATAACAACCCATATAGTATAACACATATATGAACCTGTTTTATACACAACAACTCATATAGATAGTTCTAATCTTACTACAAGTGCTATGTAATTGACAGCTATATACTCTGTGTTGTACTTTCTTTGTTACATTGTAACGCTATATTTCTACAATATTGAAGTTTAGTCGTCTTCTTTATTCCGTGACCTTTTCCTGAAGGCTTAACAGAAATTAACAAACATTTTTGAGCCCAATAAAGATGTACATTTTACCTTAAGGCTATCAAGTTTGTTTTGACAGCATTTTGAAATATAACTAGAAGTGTGAACGCGTTTTTAGTGTGTCGAGTGCATTCCGAAAGTTGCTTGAGTGCTAATTGATTCTTAATTAGTTTATGTGATAAAAGCTTTCTAGCCTCCATATAACTGTGTATGGCTTCTCATTAAGATATACTCACTTGTGTAAATTATGTAAACTGCATATTTTATGATAATATTGTACATAGTAGAATATTAAATTTACCGTATACATGCTGAGATGATTGTAATTTGTGCATGTGTTGTTGGTGTTTTTGTAAATGCTAAAGTTATATCGTAGATTGTATAGAGAAATGTATTATAATTGTGTACAGATAGATTGTTTAGTGATTATTTTAACATATAATATGTAATGAACCGTTTTTTGTTGTTGTTTTTTCCACACGTGTGAATATGTGATTTTTGCACAAACAATGTTGAAGATGAATTTCAGTATAGTTTTGTAAGCAAATTTTTTTTGTAAATCGTAAAATAAAATATCATACCTTTTGAAAATTGTAAGCTATATTAAGATATTTAAATAGTGTAAGATGTATTGTTATCTAAATGTCTACATGTAATAACACTCAGTTTTTTGGTTTTCATTTTTTGATACATATAAATTGTCTCCATGTTCAATGGTAAGAAAGTTGAAACTCGCATATATAATGGTTTTGATAATGACAATTAGTTAATCTGTGTTTGATTATATTATAAACATGAGTATACATATTGTATATTAAATATCTATTTATCACTATTAAACCAGCAATGTTTTAATCATTTATGGAAACAGTAAGACGTAGCCATGTTTATTCTGAAATTCGTATTTTATGAAATCAAATACAGTGAGGCTTAAGTCAGTGTGTTAAATGGCAGATAATGTGTAATAATACGAAAGCTCATCTAAATTATATAAAGTATAAAAAGTAGTTAACACATGGAGAAATGGTGTTTGTTCTGTGTTAATCTATGTCTATCTTTATGGCAATTAACAAGCAAGTTGGTTGTGAAGCTAAAAATAACTCATGACAGGTTTTGTGTCCTAAAACAAGCAGAAATGTTAGCAGTGAAAGAGTCTGAGATGTGAGCTTTAGCTGAGAGTTGAGCTTTTACAAGGCTTTGACAGCAATGCTAGCTTTACAAAAGTTTAGCTTTACAAAAGTTTAGCAGAGATTAAAGATTTTACAAAGCTTTAGCAAAGATGTGAGCTTTTACAAAGCTTTAGCAGAAATGTTAGCTGTTGCAAAGCTTTAGCAGAAATGTAAGCTGTTGCAAAGCTTTAGCAGAAATGTAAGCATTTATTAAGTTAAGGCAGTATTGTGAGCTTGAAGAAAGCTTTTGCAAAAAGTAAGGTTTGAGAGAAATGCAGTGATTGTTGTGCTGGTTTGGTTTATAATTGTGCAATAATCTATATCACCTCAGCTTGTGTGTCTCTTTGTTCCTTCATACATCATTTTGTTTTCCTTTTTATTCAGTATTTGTTGATGAAAATAGCTAAAACCATCTATCCTGCTGAATTTGTGTAGTAATGAGCTTGTCCGGTTTCCATTTTTGCAACTGTCCATTATCAATGTTGGGGAAAATCGAGATGTAACTTTGAAGTTTTAACATAAACTTGGTCAAGAGTATAGAGTCGGTTTAGATTGTACAGATGTATAGACTTGACTTTACACTGCCGACAAAGGCAAACCATCTTGTTTCCCACTTGGTAAGGATTAATATAGTTCTAGTGTACTTTGTATAACATTGAAACGCAAACCCATTTAAATTCAAATTCATGAGGTTTTAGTGATGGATTGTAGTATAATTGAGGGTGGTGGTTTTACCATGATGCCCATTATTACTGGAATTTTCTGCAAGAATCCTCCTGTAAAGGTTTTTTCTGAACTATTAAAAGTATATTTCAGCTTTATATCAATAAAATTTGTCACCTTAGTGCAGTAACAGATTAACTCCTATTATACTAAATTAGCAGTTAACCCATTATTGCACTAAGGTGAGGAAAGACTGTTTGCCACAATTGCCCCAGGCTATAATCGGAATTCTCATCCAGTATAATTTAGGTGTCTCCTTTAGGGTTATGGCATATGTTCACTTATTTCTAGATAGGTCTGTTCATGAACTACCAAGTTATTGTGGGTCCATGGCCCTGCTGAATTATTAAAGACAATATCATCATGAACTGTGTTAATGTGTTAAAGAGTTAAGATACTGTGTTAAATGTTCGAGTTTGTGTAATTATTTTGACAATTAGATAATTTCAATCATCTATTAACCCATTCTGTACAGGTGTTGTTTTTATGGAATATATAGGTGGAAGAGTGAAAATAAGTCATTTTCTTTTGTAGGATATCAAGTACAGGTAAATGAAGAGGAGACTGTACTTGATAGAAATTATCCTTTCGTTTTTAAAGTATGAAAATGTTATGAAATAAATAAAAATGTCCATATCTGTATACATTTTGTTGTTATATTTAATGGTTTATATTTTTATTATTTCACGGTTTTTACGGTAAAGCTATAACAATACTGACTGTCCATCTCTCATCACTATTGGTTTCAAATGACATGAGGATTTTTCTTTGCAACTGTACTGAGTTTGTTCAAATGATAACAACGTGGTCGAACTTGACAAAACCATAGGGGTAACTTGATTTTACATGGTCTCGTTAAAAAAAACCAATAAAAATATTCTAGAGCTTATACATGTAGCATTGTAAAGTGGACAGTACTACTGATGCTTCCGGGGTCAAAATTACCTGCTCAGGGTCACTGGATTGATTTATATATAGTCGATAAGAAAAAAAACTTCCCTGTAATACAAAACCATTCGAAGGATTACGAATGACAGGACGTCTGACATTAATACCAGCAGCATGCTATCTTATTGTCTGGGTAGATACCATAACGAAGAAGCCTTCTGATAACCATTGCGCCGGTCATGATCAACAATATATCGGTATTGTAACATACCAACCCAGCTCTTTTCATCTGGTGGGACGTGAGCCGCCTTTTTAGATTTTGATTCATTATAATAAATGCTTGCATAAACGCTGGATTGTGAATTTTAAACGAGGTCACAGAAATTCAGACATGTGCACTCAGTGTTTTTAGGTTCAAGAAGTCGTAGTGCTTCATCTGTCGTCATACATGTACAAGTCAACAATTCTCTTGCATTGCTATTACACAAACGCTATAAACTTTATTTGTCCCTGCTCTACACATTCTATAAACGACAGCCTACTGTCAACGGTTTAATGCTTACTGGCAACAATTACGGCTTAATGCTTACAGGCGACTGTCTACTGCTCAATGTCGGATACCCTGATTAAATGCCTACAAGTAAATGCCAATTTTTTACACCATTCCTCCAAATGAGTTTTATATATGCTACCATTGCCCGACATTTAAAACAGGCATCCAAAACTAGGTGTATCCCCGCGCTTCTATTAACAATAGTCATGGTCTTACTATAAAGCCGATGTCCCATCTGTCGGTGATACATGAACACACCAAGAACCAGGGTCGCCTTTAAAATTGGGCAACTACCGTCTCCAAAGAGCCAGAAGCACTTACAGTGTTCGTTGATGTCATAGATATGGGCCGTCAAAACGCAACAGTAACTAAGCTTAAAGAAAAAAAAGAACCAGTGTCGCCACTTCTGTCTCAAAAGAGCCAGAAGCACTGACAGTGTACGTTGATGTCAAAGATATGGGCCGTCAAAACGCAACAGTAACTTAACCTAAAGAAAAAAAAAGATGAATTTCCAATACTTAGTTCACAAAATAATTCATGACACGTGTAACATTACTCGTGCTCTGCTAGTCGTTTTGCTCAAAATTCACGCGCTTGAATTACATGGCCAGTTTAAATGGCCAAGGAAAAACACTGTTTTGGAGACTATAAGTTTAGTCGTTTAAATGGCCAAGGAAAAACACTGTTTTGGAGACGAATAGTTTAGTCGTTTAAATGGCCAAGGAAAACACTGTTTTGGAGACGAATAGTTTAGTCATTTATATGAATTATTAGCAGGTAAAATGTGACTAAGACCATTTTTGCGAGGTAACGCCGATTTCATACATAATGCACCGGACCAACGCTGGTAACCTTATATAAAGTACTTGAATAATATTTATATGCTTCTCTTTACTATTTTAATGACACTTGTAGTTCGGCAAATGTCTATTGTATACCAAATTGTCTTGTAATTATTTATATCGACTGGAAATATTTGTAAAGCTGGTTAAAGTATAATGTCATAGCAACCATATGCGTTTATTCATTAATTCGATTTACGTTAAAATATTTCTTTCCCGTTTTCTTGCCGTTACACGTTTCAGCTATAGTAGCTTTGATACATTTGTATGATTATGCGTAAATTTCACATTTCTGCGTTACTGGATAAACATGACTAACTTGAAACTAGCAGTGTTACAAAACAAATATGTAACACGATTTATAGTTATATTAAGTCTACTAGGAAACGTTTAAATGACCTGTCGCTATTGAGACTATGTTTTAAACTATGTATACCTTTCATCATTTTTTTCTTAAAGTTTTTTATCAGCAAGACACATTTTACTGACATATTGATGCATTATCATTAGAACAATGAATTTGTAATATTATTTATTGCATCACATACTTCAGTTTTTGTAAAGTTTATTTTACAGAGATTGTGCGTCTTTGGTCAACATGTTTATGAATTATATTTAGCAATGAAACTAAATAAGAGTATATGAACGTTTTTGTTTAAAATGTTCTTGTTCTAACAGTAACTTATGATAAGGTCGACAATGCAAGGGATTTATTTAATTTATGAAGTCAATCATCTTAATTAGTCCGTATTTAGTGAGTAAAAAGATGGACTAGTAATCCAAAAATTAAGATTCAATAGAAGTCTTGAAAGATTTTTCACATTGTAACAAGTTAATTAAGAACTTTAATAAAACTGCTTGACTAAAATCAATTTTATAAACTAACACTTAAAGGCTATAAACTGCTAAAAAAGCTTTTAATAAAGAAAGAAACAAACAAAGAAACAAAAAACAAAGAAAGAAACGAAGGAGTGATAAAAATGAAAGAAAAAGTAGACAGAAAGAAATAAAGAAACAAAGAAATAATTAATAAAAAAGTAAAGAAAGAAAGAAGATTTGAAACAGGAAGGTTATAATCAAAGAATTATATGTCTGCATGATAAGCTGATATAATCGGGACACCACAAATCATAGACACCACAAATCATACTCTCTAAATATCTTAACTCGTTAAATCATTTTTTAACGACGAACAAAAATATTGTTATGATTTCTTCAATATATTATATATTCAATATTTAAATGAACAGAACTTTGGATTAATTGTTTAATTGAACAAGTGACTTTAACACGTTTTTTTAAAAAAATACTTTAGTGTTCGGAGAACTGTACGTTATTACCAGAACCACTTGCATGTATATAGTTGAAAATTTTCTAACATAGAACAAAAAGGAAAAATGAGCGCTACGCCACACATTGACAGAGCCTTAGATGAAGTAAAAGAAATGCAAGAAAAAGAAACTGCCCTAGATGCCAAAGCAGGTAACGTGAATGACTTTTATTCTTTTTATCAAGTTTTTAAATTAAATCAATCAAGTACAACCAATTACTTTCGTCAAATCATAAATAAGCATTCGATTTTAACTTTGTGAATTAAACAAACATGTTTATGTTTTGAATTGGAATAATATATGTTCCAGTAATAAAATGATAATAAATAAAATTGTTATAAATAAATCTAAGGGGAAAAATGAAAAAGTTCAACACTTCTTGACTATACCGTTTTTAAGTGAAGATGTTGTAAATTTTGATAACGCGGTAATAACTGAAAAAATCAATTCGTATTGTTAATTTTGTTTTTATATTATATCTAGAATGAATCTCGAATAAGATAAATTTTATATGCCTTTAGTAGCTTATTACTGATAGTGTTCATTTTCATTAAGAGCAACTGGTAGAAGAGACAAAACAGTTCCAGAAAGTCAATAACAAAAAAGCCAAAAACAAAAGAAGAAATAGAAGATATTTTATATGTTTCGGTTGTTGCCGAGACACACAAAATCAGGACTAACATTAATGGCCAAAAACTGCTACTGGCTTACAGACATAACAGGGTTAGAATATTTGAAATTGTTGTATTATATTAATAAAATAAAGTTTAAAATCAATTACTGTTAAGTAATATTTATATTTAGAAGAGAGAAATAAGAAGAATGTTTTTTTATACATATATTGATCTCACATAGTGAAACAATAGCGTTATTGAGTAAACATCATCGGTCTGTTTAAGTGGCATACCGAGGACTTAGAACTGATCTACATTATAATAATTTCATGATAAGCACAAAGATAAAGATTATTTGTTTAATCGTTTATGTGACGTAAAGCAAACAGAATTTATCTTGATGGACACCTGTATCGTGTTCACGACATTTTCATCATTGATCAGTAATGCTTGCAATAGTTAGTCCCCTGTAAATGTTCAAATATTTGCATGTGGTCGGTTTGTTATAATTTTTCGTTCATGTTTAAGATAATACTATGCTCATTATTTGGTACAAAAATTCATTGAATATGTAGGATTTTTTTCTAAATATGTTTTATTTGAATACGAGAAAACTCAAACCATGTTTGGGAAACTGCATTCCTAATTTCTCGTCAAGTTTCTTAAAAAAAAACAGCCAGTTTTTATATCGTGTTTACCTATAGGATGCTGAGTTAAAAACGTAACATGGTTTCTCAAATGATGTGTTTTTTTTATAGAGACTAAGTAGCAATGACCAGTTTTATCAATTATGAAATTTAAGCATTTATTAAGTAATGTTGCATCATGATCTTGATTATAGTTTCTCCGAAGAGAGAATCTATTGACTTTGTCCCTGAAGTTTTTTTTCTGTTTTTTTTATGACATCTTTGTAACTGCTTTACTGCTTGCCTGGTAAGATTGATTATTATCATGCTTATATTTGTAATCTCGAAGGTGAGTGTTCATTGTCCTGTGAGAAGCTGTATGAAAAATGTCCATTGTCTTGTGAGTAGTTGTATGAAAAATGTCCATTGTCCTGTGAATAGTTTTGTATGAAAATGTTCATTGTCCTGTGAATAGTTTTGTATGAAAAAAGTTCATTATAATCCTGTGAGTAATACTATATGAAGAAAGTTCATTGTCCTGTGGATAAGCTGTATGAAAGATGTTCATTGTCCTGTGAATAGTTTTGTATGAAAATTGTTCATTGTCCTGTGAGTAGTGCTGTATGGAAAAATGATCATTGTCTGTGAGTAGTGCTGTATGAAAAAATGTCATTGTCCAAAAGAGGTCTTATAAAAAATATTCATTGGTCCTTGAGTAGTGCTGTATGAAAAATGTTCCATTGTCCTGTGGTAGTGCCATATTTGAAAAGAATGTTCATTGTCCTGTAAGAAGTACTGTTTGAAAATGTTCATTGTCCGCGTGTGGGAGTAGTGCTGTATTGAAAAATGTCCATTGTCTGTAGTAGTGCTGTATGAAAAATGACATTGTCCTGTGAAGTAGTGCGATGAAAAATGTCCATTGTCCTAAAAGAAGGTCTGTTATAAAAATATTCATTGTCCTTATGGAGTAGTCTGTATGAAAATGTCCATTGTTTTCCTGGTGAGTCAGTGCCATTAGAAAAATGTTCATTGTCCTGTAAGAAGTACTGTTGTTGAAAAATTGTTCATTGTTCCTGTGGAGTAGTGCTGTATGAAAAATGTCCATTTGTCCTAAAAGAAGGTCTGTATAAAAATATTCATTGTCCTATGAGTAGTGCTGTATGAAAATTGTTCATTGTCCTAAAAGAAGGTCTGTATAAAAATATTCATTGTCCTATGAGTAGTGCTGTATGAAAATTGTTCATTGTCCTGTGAGTAGTGCCATATGAAAAATGTTCATTGTCCTGTAAGAAGTACTGTTTGAAAAATGTTCATTGTCCTGTGAGTAGTGCTGTATGAAAAATGTCCATTGTCCTAAAAGAAGGTCTGTATAAAAATATTCATTGTCCTATGAGTAGTGCTGTATGAAAATTGTTCATTGTCCTGTGAGTAGTGCCATATGAAAAATGTTCATTGTCCTGTAAGAAGTACTGTTTGAAAAATGTTCATTGTCCTGTGAGTAGTGCTATATGAAAAATTTTCATTGACCTGTGAGTAGTTGCTGAATG
The DNA here is from genome assembly GCF_026571515.1 of Ruditapes philippinarum. NCBI lineage: Eukaryota > Metazoa > Mollusca > Bivalvia > Venerida > Veneridae > Ruditapes > Ruditapes philippinarum. The sequence continues at coordinate 109,850 of NW_026865326.1, forward strand.
AAAAATGTTCATTGACCTGTGAGTAGTGCTGTATGAAAATTGTTTCATTGTCCTGTGAGTAGTGCGGGTATGAAAAATGTTCATTGACCTGTGAGTAGTGCTGTATGGAAAATGTTTATTGTCTTGTGAGTAGTGCTGTTATTTTGAAAAATGTTCATTGTCCTGTTGAGAAGTACTGTATGAAAATGTTTTCATTTGTCCTGATTGTAGTATTGCTGTATGAAAAATGTTCATTGATCTTGTGAGTAGTGCTGTATGAAAAATGTTCATTGTCCTGTGAGAAGTACTGTATGAAAAATGTTCATTGTCCTGTGAGTATTGCTGTATGAAAAATGTTCATTGTCTTGTGAGTAGTGCTGTATGAAAAATGTTCATTGTCCTGTGAGAAGTACTGTATGAAAAATGTTCATTGTCCTGTGAGTATTGCGGTATGAAATTGTTCATTGTCCTGTGAGTAGTGCTGTATGAAATTGTTCATTATCTTAAGAGTAGTGCTGTATGAACAATGCATATTGTACTGTGAGTACTGATGTATGAAAAATGTTCATTGTCCTATATGTGTAGTACTGATTGAACATTGTTTATTGTCCTATAAGTAGTGCTGAATGACCAATCTTCATTGGCCTATGAGTAGTGCTGAATGAGCAATTTTCATTGGCCTATGAGTAGTGATATATGAACAGTGTTCATTGTCCTGCGAGTACTGATGTATGGAAAATGATAATTGTCTTATGAATAGTGTTGTATGGATAATGTTTATTGTCCTATGAGCAGTGCTGTATGATCAATGTTTAATGTAATGTGAGTAGTGCTGTATGAACAATGTTTATTGTCCTGAAAGTAGTGCTGTATGATCAAACATTCATTTTCCTATCAGTAGCACTGCATGCACATTATTCATTATCCTTTTGATAGTTATGTGTGAAAAATGCTCATTGTCCTGTGAACAATGTCCATTGTCATGTGAGAATAACCGTATGAATTGTATTCATTGTCATGGGAAGTGTCGTATCGTTAAATAATATTCATTAATATGTGATTAGTGTCGAATGACTATTAATTTACATTTATTAATTATTAACATTTTGTTCTGTAAATATTTAACTTTGCTACCATGATACAATCATGCGTTTTGGAACGAAAAGCCGCTTAAAGCTTACCACGAGATAGCTAAGTCGTGGCCACGAGATACTATGTCGTGGCCACGAGTTACTAAGGCGTGGCCATGAGATAGCTAAGTCGTGGCCACGAGATACTATGTCGTGGCCACGAGTAACTAAGTCGTGGCCACGAGATAGTTAAGTCGTGGCCACGAGATACTATGTCGTGGCCACGAGTTACTAAGTCGTGGCCACGAGATAATTAACCAATCAGATTACACCATTTTATACACACCAAGAACCAGGGTCGCCTTTAAAATTGGGCAACTGCTGTCTCTAAAGAGCCAGAAGCACTAACAGTGTTCGTTGATGTCATAGTTATGGGCCGTCTAAACGTAACAGTAATTTAACCTAAAGAAAAAAAAGATGAATTTCCAATACGTAGTTCACAAAATAATTCATGACACGTGTAACATTACCAACGTAGGGAACGTGTTACAGTATCGCGTTTTCCGGTTACAGTATAGAATTTAAAAGATGGAGGATTATAATTTATGGGAAGAGAGGTAGGTGATTTTTATTCCGGTCCATACTACAAGTAGTTTAGTTTCTAAAAGATGTTTTTGTGCTTTGCTTGTAAGGAACAGGATCGAGAGACCAACGCAATTTTCTCCCATTCCGACATTATTTAAGCATGCCTAGAAAAAGTTAATCTACAAAACGTTAGTTCTTTGTGTTTAGAAACGTTTATAAACGTAACTGACTAGTTGAACCTATTTTCCCGTTCGTCAAATGCGTTTGAAAAAATAAACAATGTTACAGTATAGAGCGAGGTTAAATTTTGCAGGGTTACATCATAGACCTAGCGACTTTGATCCAATTTTGTTACAGTTTATATATACCCAGATTTCGGTTACAGTTTAGATACTTGCCAAATTTCAAACAAAGTTCGTGTATCCATTATTTTATGAAATAACTCAAACCTTTCTATTTAATACATTCTTGAAAGGTTGTATTGCTTATTTTCTTCAGCAGAAAAGATATAAGTTAGCTATTTTCCTAACTTTAAGTTTCAGATTGAGATTTTTTGCAGAATAAGTAATGTCCTAAGTAAGGACTGTTTTCACGACAAAAACAGTAACTTTTATCAAATTGTATGGAGAGAAGAAAGTTTATTGCTTGATTCCATTACACATTATAATAATGCCTATTAGTTATTAATTAGAGAAAAAACAGAATCCTTAACGAAGTCCAACACGGAAAACATGAAAATGTTGCAGGCTGATTTGATTGAGCCTGTTCATGGACGGTAGTGGTAACTGCAAGCTACCGTTCACGCCTCCCAACAACGGCTTCAGCAGAATTCACATTAAACATGAACTGGTAAACTTTAGATTTTTCAACATCTGTGGATGTGTTCATATGGCGGTTTTTATGAAGCCTTCAATGTGACACATTATTGCAATTCCTTGAAAAGCGGCATATTAGCCCCAGGTTATAAATTGCGTGTGCCCTAAACGAGAATACAATGAGTGAAACTAAATAAAATTTAATTTTGAGAGGGGATTGGAGGTTATGAAGCTTGCATACCACAGATAAGCTGTCAAAAGACACAGTTAAAAGGCAGGGAATACCCTAAGGGTGATTCAACAGTATTTAAGTGAGAAATACTGCAACCTTAAAACTTATTTTTAGTTGGAATTTCCATCTACAATTATTCATTTTGTAAGTATTTATAAAGGGTTTGTTACATTTGGCTTTCTCGACACTGAGATCATGTGAAAACATTCCTGCTTTAGTGTAAAGAAAGACCCCAGATACCCTTTGTGAAACATTTCAAACACAGTCGGGCACCTAACTAAAACCACCGACCTCCCGTAATCTAGCTTGATAGATTCCTCACATACAAAGAATCCAAAGTCATTATGGGATTTTAACCACAGCAGTAGAGGAAAGATGAGTTTAAGTCGACGGTCTTATCCCGACTGTGCCACTATTATGTACATGTACCTCCATCAGGCTCACTGGAGAAGATATTGTCTATAATTTTAAATATTATTTTCTTTTTCAGAATAATGAAAACTTCTATATAGGATGTCTGAAATAAAATAAAACGACTTTTAATTTAATAATGACACATTCGAAATGACGCCATGATCATAATTTGATTTGAATGCTTTTTGGTTCGAGAGGAGATAGCTCTTTAAACATTGCCTTTTTTAAAATCTATATTTTGCCTTTTTTTAATCTATATTTTGGGTTTTCGTATCCCCGATTGCAACCGAAACTATTTGAACAACTTTGGTAGAAAGTCATGTAAATTTTATCACATTCAGTCAAGAAGTTACTGAGTGGATGAGATTGCACACACATGTGTACGACAGACGGACGAATAGCCATCGGGCCAATAAGCTCACCAGTTGAGTTTCTAGATGTATCATTCATACAATTTACCTAGTATATAAAGAAAATATTGAGGTCTAAGCTGTAACCGAAATCTGGGTATAAACTGTAACAAAATCGGATACAAATCGTTAGGTCTATGCTGTTACCCTGCACAAATCACCTCGCTCTATACTGTAACATTGTTTATTTTTTCAAACGCATTTTACGAAAAGGAAAATAGGTTCAACTAGTCATTTACTTTTAACATAAAAGACTGACGTTTTGCAGATTTACTTTTTCTAGGCATGCATAAATAATGTCGGAATGGGAGAAAAATGCGTTGGTCTCTCGATTCAAATTTTCAATCCGTCAAATCTGCATATTTATGAGACAATATAAAGATAAATCTGCGGTTCAGGGTATGAATAAATAAATGACTAGATACCGGATTCTGTTCCACAAAAACATTTTTTAGAAACTAAACAATTTGTAGTATGAACCGGAATAAAAATCACCTACCTGTCCTCCCCACAATTTATCCTCCATCTTTAAAATTCTATACTGTAACCCGAAAACGCGATACTGTAACACGTTCCCTACGGTGATTACGCGTGCTCTGAAAGTCGGTTTGCTCAAAATTCACGCGCTTAAATTACATGGCCGGTTTAAATGGCCAAGGAAAAACACTGTTTTGTAGACGAATAGTTTAGCCATTTATATGAATTATTAGCAGATAAAATGTGGCTTAGAACATTTTTGCGAGGTTACGCCGATTTCATACATAATGCACCGGACCAACGCTGGTTAACCTAAATAATATTTATATGCTTCTCTTTACTATTTTAATGACATTTGTAGTTCGGCTTCCCGTTTACTTGCCGTTACACGTTTCAGCTACAGCTTTGCTACATTTGCATGATTACGCGTAAATTTCACATTTCTGCGTTACTGGATAAACATGACTAACAAGAAACGTAGCAGTAAACAACATGAACAAATACTCGCACGATTAATAGTTATATTAAGACTACTAGGAAACTTTTAAATGACCTGTCGCTATTGAGAGTATGTTTAAAACTATGTATACCTTTCATCATTTTTTCTTAAATTTTTTTTTAAAACATATTTTACTGACATATTGACGTATTATCATCCAAAGGATTTATTTAATTTATGAAGTCAATCATTTTAATTAGTCAGTATTTAGTGAGTAAAAAGATGGACTAGTAATCAAAAATTAAGATACAATTGAAGTCTTGAAAGATTTTTCACATTGTAACAAGTTAATTAAGAACTTTAAATTTAATAAAGCTGCTTGACTAAAATCAAATCAAAAACTAACACTATAAGGCTATAAACTGCACAAAAAGCTTTTAAGAAAGAAAGAAACAAAGAAAGAAACAATGAAACAAAAAAAAAAACAAAAACAAAGAAATAAACGAAGGATTGATAAAAAGGAAAGAAAAAGTAGACAGAAAGAAATTAAGAAACAAAGAAATAATAATTAATGAAAAAGAAAAGAAGAAAGAAGATTTGAAACAGGAAGGTTATAATTAAATAATTTTATACCTGCATGATATGATAAGCTTATGTAATCGGGACACAACAAATCATACTCTTTAAATATCTTAACTCTTAAACGATGAACAAAAATATTTGTTATGATCTCTACAATACAATGTATTTAAATGAACAGAACTTTGGATTAATTGTTTAATTGGACATGTGACTTTAACACGTTTTTTTAAAAAAATACTTTTGTGTTCGGAGAACTGTACGTTATTACCAAAACCACTTGCATGTATAAAGTTTAACAATTTTCTAACATATAGAACAAAAAGGAAAAAATGAGCGCTACGCCTCACATTGACAGAGCCATAGTTGAGATAAAAGAAATGCAAGAAAAAGGAACTGCACTAGTGGCCCAAGGAGGTAACTTGAATGACTTTAATACTTTTCATCAAGTTTTGAAATTAAATCAATCAAGTACAACCAATTTCTTTCGTCAAAGCATAAATAAGCATTCGATTTTAACTTTGTGAGTTAAACTACAAACATGTTTATGTTTAGAATTGGAATGATATATGCTCCAGTAATAAAATGATAATAATTGGAATGGCTATAAATTGTAATATAATCTAAGTGAAAAAAAAGAAAAAGTTCAATACTTTACTATTCTGTTTTAATGCAAAGATGTTATAAATTTTGGTAACGGGGTAATAACTGAAAAAAATTATTTCGTTATTTTAAATTTGTTTTTATATCTGGAAGAGAATTTTTACATGCATTTAGTAAATTATAACTGATATCGTTCATTTGCATTTAGAGCTCCTGCAGGACCAGGCAAGAAAGTTCCAGAAAGTCAAAAACAAAAGAAGAAATAGAAGAAATTTATGTTTCGGTTGTTTCCGAAACACACAAAATCAAGACTAACTATAATGACCAAAAACTGCTAATTAATGGCGTATTAACCCGTCAAACGGAATAACTGGGTTTGAATATTTGAAATTGTTGTATTATATTAAAAGATAAAGTTTAAAATCAATTACTGTTAAGTAATATTTATATTAAGAAGAGGGTATAACAAGAATGTTTTTTATACATTTATTGATCTCACATAGTTAAAAAATAGCGTTATTGAGTAAACATCATCGGCCTGTTTAAGTGGCATACCGAGGACTTAGAACTGATCTACATTATAATAATTTTATAAGCACAAAGATAAAGATTATTTGTTTAATCGTTTATGTAACGTAAAGCAAACAGAATTTCAGCTTGATGGACACCGTATCGTGTTCACAACATTTTCATCATTGATCATTAATGCTTGCAAGAGAAGAAAGTCCCTTTGTAAATGTTCAAATCTTTGCATGTGGTCGGTTGTTATAATTTTTCGTTCATGTTTAAGATAATACTATACTCATTATTTGGTACAGAAATTCATTGAATATGTGGGTTTTTTTTCTAAATATGTTTTATTTGAATAAGAGAAAACTCAATCCAAGTTTGGGAAACTGCATTTCTTATTTCTCGTCAAGTTCCTTTTAAAAAAAAGCCAGTCAGTTACCTATAGGATGCAGAGTTAAAAACGTAACATGGTTTCTCAAAAGATGTTTTATTTTTTTATAGAGACTAAGTAGCAATGACCAGTTTTATCAAATATGAAATTTGAGCATTAATTTCATTACGTAATGTTGCATCATGAATATGATTATAGTTTCTCCGAAGAGAGAATCTATTGACCTTGTCCCTGAAGTTTTTTTCTGTTTTTTATGACATCTTTGTAACTGCTTTACTGCTTGCCTGGTAAGATTGATTATTATCATGCTTACATTTGTAATCTCGAAGGTTAGTGTTCATTGTCCTGTGAGTAGTTGTATGAAAAGTGTCCATTGTCCTGTGAATAGTTTTGTATGAAAAATGTTCATTGTCCTGTCAATACTTTTGTATGAAAAATGTTCATTGTCCTGTGAATAGTTTTGTATGAAAAAAAATCATTATCCTGTGAGTACTACTATATGAAGAATGTTCATTGTCCTATGAGTAGTGCTGTATGAAAAATGTCCATTGTCCTAAAAGAATGTCTGTATAAAAATATTCATTGTCCTATGTGTAGTGCTTTGTGAAAAATGTTCATTGTCATTATAAGTAGTGCTGTATGAAAAATGTCCATTGTCCTAAAAGAAGGTCTGTATAAAAATATTCATTGTCCTATGTGTAGTGCTGTATGAAAAATGTCCATTGTCCTAAAAGAATGTCTGTATAAAAATATTCATTGTCCTATGTGTAGTGCTGTGTGAAAAATGTTCATTGTCATTATAAGTAGTGCTGTATGAAAAATGTCCATTGTCCTAAAAGAAGGTCTGTATAAAAATATTTATTGTCCTGTGAGTAGTGCTGTATGAAAAATGTCCATTGTCCTTGGAATAGTGCTATATGAAAAACGTTCATTGTAATTATGAGTAGTGCTGTAAGAAAAATGTTCATTGTCCTTTAAGTAGTGCTGTATGAAAAATGTCCATTGTCCTAAAAGAAGGTCTGTATAAAAATATTCATTGTCCTATGAGTAGTGCTGTATGAAAAATGTCCATTGTCCTAAAAGAAGGTCTGTATAAAAATGTTTATTTTCTATGAGTAGTGCTGTATGAAAAATATTCATTGTCCTGTGAGTATTGCTTTCTGAGAAATGTTCATTTTCTATGAGTAGTCTGTATGAAAAATATTCATTGTCCTGTCAGTATTGCTATATGAAAAATGTTCATTGTAAGTATGAGAAGCGCTGTATAAAAATGTTCATTGTCCTGTGAGTAGTGCTGTATAAAAAATGTTCATTGTCCTGGAAGAAGTGCTGCATGAAAAATGTTCATTGTCCCTGGAATAGTGCTATATGAAAAATGTTCTTTGTAATTTTTAGTAGTGCTGTATGAAAAAATGTTCATTGTCCTGTGAGTAGTGCTGTATGAAAAATGTTTATTGTCCTGTGAGTAGTGCTGTATGAATAATGTTTATTGTCCTATGAGTAGTGCGGTATGAAAAATGTTCATTGTCCTATGAGTAATGATGAATAAAAAATGTTCATTGTCATGTGAGTAGTGCTGTATGAAAAATGTTTATTGTCCTGTGAGAAGTGCTGTATGAAAATATTCATTGTCATGTGCGTAGTGCTGTATGAAAAATGTCCATTGTCCTTTGAGTAGTGCTATATAAAAATGTTCATTGTCCTGTGAGAAGTGCTATATGAAAAATGTTTATTGTCCTGTGAGAAGTGCTTTATGAAAAATGTCCATTGTCCTATGAGAAGTGCTATATGAAAAATGTTTATTGTCCTGTGAGTAGTGCTGTATGAAAAATATTTATTGTCCTATGAGTAGTGCTGTATGAAATATGTTCATTGTCCTGTGAGTAGTGCGGTATGAAAAATGTTCATTGTCCTGTGAGTAGTGCTGTATGAAAAATGTTCATTGTTCTGTGAGTAGTGCTGTATGAAAAATGTTCATTGTCCTGTGAGAAGTGCTGTATGAAAAATGTTCATTGTCCTTTGAGTAATGATGAATGAAAAATGTTCATTGTCATGTGAGTAGTGCTGAATGAAAAATATTTATTGTCCTATGAGTAGTGCTGTATGAAAAATGTCCATTGTTCTATGAGTAGTGCTGTATAAAAATATTCATTGTCCTGTGAGTAGTGCTGTATGAAAAATATTCATTGTCCTTTGAGTAGTGCTGTATGAAAAATGTATATTGTCCTATAAGTAGTGCTGTATGAAAAATGTTCATTGTCCTTTGAGTAGTGCTGTATAAAAATGTATATTGTCCTATAAGTAGTGCCGTATGAAAAATGTTCATTGTCCTATGAGTAGTGCTGTATGAAAAATGATCATTGTCCTTTGAGTAGTGCTGTATGAAAAATATTCATTGTCCTGTAAGTATTGCTGTATGAAAAATGTTCATTGTCCTGTGAGTAGTGCTGTATGAAAAATGTTCATTGTCCTGTAAGTAGTGCTGTATGAAAAATGTTCATTGTCCTGAAAGTAGTGCTGTATGAAAAATGTTCATTGTCCTGTAAGTAGTGCTGTATGAAAAATGATCATTGTCCTGTGAGTAGTGCTGTATGAAAAATGTTCATTGTCCTAAAAGTAGTGCTGTATGAAAAATATTCATTGTCCTGAAAGTATTGCTGTATGAAAAATATTCATTGTCCTGTAAGTAGTGCTGTATGAAAAATGTTCATTGTCCTTTGAGTAGTGCTGTATGAAAAATGTTCATTGTCCTTTGAGTAGTGCTGTATGAAAAATATTCATTGTCCTGAAAGTATTGCTGTATGAAAAATGTTCATTGTCCTGTAAGTAGTGCTGTATGAAAAATGTTCATTGTCCTTTGAGTAGTGCTGTATGAAAAATGTTCATTGTCCTGAAAGTAGTGCTGTATGAAAAATGTTCATTGTCCTGTAAGTAGTGCTGTATGAAAAATGTTCATTGTCCTGTGAGTAGTGCTGTATGAAAAATGTTCATTGTCCTATAAGTAGTGCTGTATGAAAAATGTTCATTGTCCTTTGAGTAGTGCTGTATGAAAAATGTTAATTGTCATGTGAGTAATGCTGCATGAAAAATGATCATTGTCCTGTGAGTAATGCTGCATGAAAAATGATCATTGTCCTGTGAGTAATGCTGTATGAAAAATGATCATTGTCCTTTGAGTAGTGCTGTATGAAAAATGATCATTGTCCTTTGAGTAGTGCTGTATGAAAAATGTTCATTGTTCTTTGAGTAGTGATGTATGAAAAATGATCATTGTTCTATGAGTAGTGCTGTATGAAAAATGATCATTGTCCTGAAAATATTGCTGTATGAAAAATGTTCATTGTCCTATAAGTAGTGCTGTATGAAAAAATGTTCGTTGTCCTATGAGTAGTGCTGTATGAAAAATGTTCATTGTCCTGAAAGTATTGCTGTATGGAAAATGTTCATTGTCCTGAAAGTATTACTGTATAAAAATGTTCATTGTCCTGTAAGTAGTGCAGTATTGTCCTGAAAGTATTGCTGTATGAAAAATGTTCATTGTCCTTTGAGTAGTATTGTATGAAAATGTTCATTGTCCTGAAAGTAGTGCTGTATGAAAAATGTTCATTGTCCTTTGAGTAGTGCAGTATGAAAAATGATCATTGTCCTTTGAGTAGTGCTGTATGAAAAATGTTCATTGTCCTGTAAGTAGTGCTGTATGAAAAATATTCATTGTCCTGTGAGTAATGCTGTATGAAAAATGTTCATTGTCCTTAAAGTTTTACTGTATGAAAAATGTTCATTGTCCTATAAGTATTGCTGTATAAAATATGTTCATTGTCCTATAAGTATTGCTGTATGAAAAATGATCATTTTCCTTTGAGTAGTGCTGTATGAAAAATGTTCATTGTCCTGTAAGTAGTAAAGAGTGAAAAATATTTATTGTCCTGTGAGTAGTGCTGTATGAAACATGTTTATTGTCTTTTGAATAGTATTGTATGAAAAATGGTAATTGTCCTGAAAGTATTGCTGTATGAAAAATGTTCATTGTCCTGTGAGTAGTGCTGTATGAAAAATATTCATTGTCCTGTGAGTAGTGGTGTATGAAAAATGTTCATTGTCCTGTAAGTAGTACTGTATGAAAAATTTCATTGTCCTGTAAGTACTGCTGTATGAAAAATGTTCATTGTCCTGTGAGTAGTGCTGTATGAAAATTGATCATTATATGAAAAATGTTCATTGTCCTGTAAGTAGTGCAGTATGAAAAATGTTCTTTGTCCTGTGAGTAGTGCTGTATGAATAATATTCAATGTCATGTGAGTAGTGCTGTATGAAAAATGTCCATTGTCCTGTAAGTATTGCTGTATGAAAAATATTCATTTTCCTGTGAGTTGTGCTGTATGAAAAATATTCATTGTCCTGTAAGTAGTGCAGTATGAAAAAATGTTCATTGTCCTGTGAGTAGTGCAGTACGAAAAATATTCATTGTTCTTTGAGTAGTGCTGTATGAAAAATGTTCATTGTCCTTTGAGTAGTGCTGTATGAACAATATTGTCCTTTGAGTAGTGATGTATGAAAAATGATCATTGTCCTATAAGTTGTGCTGTATGAAAAATATGCATTGTCCTGTGAGTAGTGATGGATGAAAAATGTTTATTGTCCTATAAGTAGTGCTGTATGAAAAGTATGCATTGTCCTGTAAGTAGTGATGTATGAAAAATGATCATTGTCCTATAAGTTGTGCTGTATGAAAAATATGCATTGTCCTGTAAGTAGTGATGTATGAAAAATGATCATTGTCCTATAAGTTGTGTTGTATGAAAAATATGCATTGTCCTGTGAGTTATGCTGTATGAAAAATGTTTATTGTCCTATTAGTAGTGCTGTATGAAAAATGATCAATGTCCTTTGAGTAGTGCTGTATGAAAAATGTTTATTGTCCTGAAAGTAGTGCTGTATGAAAAACATTCATTGTCGTGTGAGTAGCGCTGCATGAACATTGTTCATTATCCTTTGGATAGTTATGTGTGAAAAATGCTCATTGTCCTGAGAAAAATGTCCATTGTCCTGTGAGTATAACCGTATGAATTGTATTCATTGTCCTGGGAAGTGTCGTATCGTTTAAAGAATGTTCATTGATATATGAGTAGTGTCGAATGACTATTTATTTACATTTACATTTTGTTCTGTAAATATTTAACATTGCTATCATGATAGAGTCATGCGTTTTGGAACGACATGAACCACACAAAAGCCGTTTAAAGCATAAAGGAGGATATTTGTTTGTTTTCGTGTAACAATGTTTTTACAAAATCATTTAGCCTTAGTCTTTACACGTCCCATTGCGGCACTTTATAACACGAGGCATGCAGTTAATCCTCGATTTAGGCACTGCACTTGCTTATCTTTGTTCAGAGGCTTCATTAATGTGGTACCAGTATATGTCTGCATGCTCACGTTTCTGTGTTTTAGTCAAGTCAACATCCCATTTCGGCAAGATAATGCGAATATTCGATATTATAAGACAATTCAGTAGATTAACACTTTTGTTTGACACAATAAGACAATGTTAAGGCATTTAAATACCGAATTTTGACGAAATAACATAGCAGTTTGATAAAATAAAGCTGTGCTTTGACAAGTCAACAGCAAATTTCGACAAGAAAACACTTCTGTTTCAAATGATAAGACAGTATTTTGACAAAACAGCTCCACAATTTGACCAAATAGCGCGACCAGTTGACATAATATGACACATTTCAGACAAGCCAGAACGACATTTTAATATGATAACACTACTGTTTGAAATAATTAAACAATGTTAAGACAAGTCAACATCACATTTTGAAGACATAAGACTACTGTTACGCTTAATAAGGCAATGTTTAGGCAAGTCGACAAAATATTATGGTAACCAGGGGCGTACATGAGCTATTATGATAAGTACTCCTTAACTAGGGTGGTTCGGGGGCATGCTCCCGCGAGAAAATTTTTGAAAGAGGAAGCGATATCCTGGCATTTTGTGACTATCCAGAGGCTATATTGACAACATATTGGTGATGATTTTAAACTGCTTTACTAATTTTAAAATATGTTAAATGAACAAGTGCGTTACATATACCATAAAACTGTTTTTTTATATTTATAATCGATTTTTTTGTCATAAAAAATTTGTTGTTTTGCGACCAACAAACTGATGTTATAGCAACAAATCTCCCGTATTCAGTAAATTTTAAATTAAAAAAAAACAAACAAGCTCTAGACGTCTGTTTCGTTGGTATGCCAACTTGTCCACTCGGCATTTACTACCCTATCTTTATAAACATTGATGAGGCCTAGACCAGACATACGCTCAGTCTCCAACGTAAGTACTTCTGACGTTTTAGTTCAGTTGTTGCCGTTGACAATGGCATGGCCATTAAAACCGTCAAACAATGCCTCATGTTTGGGTAATGAGTCTTGCTTCCTTACGAAAAGATGGGACCGCTGGACGGCAAGTGTCAAGTTCCCGTGAGTCCATCACATAAGCCACAGCTAACTCTGAGCCTCGGACAAAGATGTGTTTATTCACATTTAAGCTTGCGTTAAATGCGAGGTACAATGCCCCAATGCTCTCACAGGAAAGAATGTCATTCTGCACCTTCATAAGTAGCAACTGTTGTAACAATATATTATTTTAAGAATGATAATAGCGTGAACATTATGACTTATTTAGCTTGTTAAATATTTCATTACATTACAATATAAAAAATACCGCGATATATTACTAGTACACGCTAAGATATGTTAAAATTAAAAATCGTTGCGTATAACATAAATTATGTGGAGTTAAACATATAACTCACGTGAATACATGAAAGGATTCATTTAAGATATTTTGTGATAAAGTAAATTCATTAGCAGATATACGACTTTAATAATGATGTTACTTGCTTGATGACTCATCGCCACAAAGAATAATTATCTCAACTTCTAATTTTAGAATCTGGCGATTCTTTTAAATAAATGCATAAAATTGAGATGAAATTGTACATTCTTTTCTTTTTCTGCCTTTTCGTCACGGCCAAGTAATTATCTGCAGATACGCCATTTCGAAATTACATCAATTTGTTAGTTAAAAAATGAGAACAAAAATCAAACATACAAGGCGACGTATGCAGATCGCAGCCCTCTACACAATCCTGCCACACCAGCAGGGCACCCAGATGGCACCCAACCAAACGTAGAAGAGGGGGAAGGGCCGATACGGGAAATAAAAATCGCCGAATAAGAAGCACGTTGCGAAAAACATTTAGCCCATGCTTGGGGAATATCTCGGGGAATATCTCCACCAAGATAGGTCCTGAACCAGACACATTAAGCTTTACGTCACTTATCTCCGCTGAATCTGTATAAGATATTGCAATATAGATCATTTTAAAAGATATATGTTATGAATTTTTTATATAATGATAAAGTCGAAAGAGTCAGAAGGCCTATACGAATACATGTGCCCCGACCACACTACCCCCTCTGTTTTTATCACTTTTTAGAACTTTTAGCGCATGTGACTTTTTGTAATAAAAGATTGATTTGTACGCAAGGGCGTACAGAAGTACGCCTAGTTATGCCCCTGGTAACACAACACTAATATTTAACAGAATAAGACGCTTTCTGGGCAAGATTAAAAGAAATGTAACAACATGAGGCAGCTATGGCTTTCCATACATCAGCCTGTGCGTCCTTGGTCACCATGTTTATGAATTATACTTAGCAAAAAAACTAAATGAGAATATATGAACATGAACATTTCACGTGTTCTTGTGCTAACAGTAACGTATGATGAGGTCGATAATGCAAGGGATTTATTAAACTTATGAAGTCAAGACAGACAGACAGACAGAAAGAAAGAAAGAAAGAAAGAAAGAAAGAAAGAAAGAAAAGTTTTAACAGGACGGAAATAAAGAATTATGTACCTGCATGATAACCTGATATAATTGGGACATCACAGATCATTTTAGTCTATAAATATCATTTAATTAATCATTTTTGAAAATATAATGTTAGGATTTCTACAATACAAAGTGTTTAAATGAACTGAACTTTAATTGGATTAATTGTTTAATTGGACTTGTGACTTTAACACGATTTTTAATACTTGGTGTCAGGACAACTGTACGTTATTACCAAAACCACGTGCATGTATATAATTTAAATATGTCTAATATGGAACAAAAAAGAAAAATGATCCCTACGCCTCACATTGACAGAGCCATAGTTGAGGTAACAAAAATGCAGGAAACAAAAGCTGACCTAGAGGCCAAAGCAGGTAACTTGAATGAGTTTTATACTTTTCATCAAGTTTCTAAATTAAATCAATCATGTACAACCAATTTCATAACTTTGTAAGTTAAACTACAAACATGTTTATGCGTTGAATTGGAATGATATATGTTTGAAAGTGAAATGTAAGGTCGTTGTAAATTTTGATAACGGGGTAATAAATGAAAACAATATTTCTAGACTAGTTTGATTTTCAGAAAAGACCCTCAGTAAGAGTCTAACGGCATTTTTAGTACAAGTAGGTAGTCAATCCTTTTTACATAATTTAGGTACGCTGACTCGAAGTCCTTTGCCTTCTAAAGGTCAAATAAAAATGACCGTCATTGACCGTTACTATTTGCTTTCTGGTTCTTAGCGTAATGTATTCCCGTTTAACCACATCCAATAAAGTTTCAGAGTCTTTTATGAAATGATTGGCTGATAATTAAACAAGATTTACTTATTGACTACAATGGTGGCCATCTTTGATTTCAAAATGGATACCCTTTTCTAAATAAATATAAGTGCAGTGAGGGTCTTATTCAAAAATATGGTAATGATGAAATAAGCAATATGTCATGTAGAATCGTACACAATGTGTAGGTATACTGAATTTTATCATGACCTCAAACTATTTCAGGTCATTTTTTCTGGACAATTAATCTATGTCAGGTATCTGAGACCCCAACACAATCTGAACGATGTAATTTACCATTAGATGTTTAAGTCTTTAATTTTGATATAATATCATGTGGTGTGTAAATCTTTATGGAAACTAAATCACATTATAATTTGAATGTCAAAAGTCAAGTTCTGAACGCCAAAATTTTAAAAATTGCCTTTCATCTGCACAGGCCAGAGACTATGTCTCTGTGCCCGCATGTCATTTCAACAACACGGAACAACACGATTCAAAGTAGAAAAACAGCATCCCTGAAGAATGCCCAAAACGGCAAAATTGAAAATGTTGCAGGCTAATAGCTCGGCCTCATAGCTCACGCGTCAGCAAAATTCGACATTTAAACATGAAAATTGTGAAATTTGGAATTTAAAACCATCCGCAAACGTGTTTTTACATACTTTCTGTTAACCTGAGCCTACAAAAAAAACGTAAGTTCGGGTTTTAGATATTAATTTTGTTGTATGGTGTAGCTACTGTATAAAATGTCGTCTTGATTTCATTACATGTATAGATTTATACATCGGCATGGTTTTGAAATACTAGTAAACTTAAATAAATGCAAATGTCATTTAAAGCTTTATTATCTTTCATTTTGGAAAAAAAATGACTCGTAATCAGCGGTTTTATTGTTGAACCAGAAACAGCCTACGGACTTGTAATGTCTTACGGAGTAAAATACAGAGTAAACAATATTTGTTTGTAAAACATGTATGCCCCCTTTCGGCAGTCAAATAGTCATGTGATCAGTTTATTATGACTGACTTTTGACCTAGAGTGACAAAAATATCAATAATAATATCTTTATCTCGTGTAATTTTGTGTTTTTGTTGTCATATCGTTTTGTACGTTGTATGAGAAAGCTTTACATTGGTTTTTAACTTTTCCTTTCTTCGAAATTCCCGCGAACTTTCCTTCTCCAGGTCACTTCATCTTTATTCTCTTACGAGTATAGATATACTAAGTGTATTTAATATATAAATTCTATTTGTTTACCTTATAGAATTTCTGGAAATACCGTTTTATTAAGTTATTATCTTTATGTATTGAGACGCTGTAATATGATTGGATATTTATCTCGTGGCCACGGCTTGATAACTCGTAGCCACGACATAGTATCTCGTTCCCACGACGTAACTATCTCGTGGCCACGACTTAGTAACTCGTGGCTACGACATATTATCTCGTGGCCACGGCTTAGTAACTCGTGGCCACGACTTAGTTACGAGATGAATAAAAACTCACGCATGTCACCTTTGTGCCACCGTATGATTCTCATTTGTTTTTGTATAATTTGTGACGTTTTTGCACAGACACGTGGGGTGTGGAGCTCAAAACGCCTTTAAAATCAAAATAAAATGTATATTTGTCAATCCCAGCAAATGTACTGATCATATTTATAAAAAAAAACTTTTATAAGCCGTTTACATTTTATTTAGATTTTAAAGGCGTTTTGAGGTCTACACCCAAGTGTCTGTGCTTTTTTACACCTAAAAGTTTATAGTTTTAATAGATGTTCCTGTTATGTCTTCATTAGTATATCTGCAATTTTATTTATCATAATAAAAGAAAACAAGCCTAGTAAAAAGCCTTCTTGCGCTTGTTTACGTTGAATATTATACAGTATATAGAAACAAAGGAAATTGTCAGCCATTTTTAAATCCAAGATGGCTGCCAAATCCAATTTACCTTTTTTCCCATTTATTCTTCTCGCTCACACACCAGCCGACTTAAATAAGCAAAACTTTCAATTAAATTTCTAAAAGATGTGTTTTTTCTTGCCTATGGGAGAATTATAGTAAAAGTAAAAAATAAAACCAATTACGGCCATTTTGAATTTGATTTTTAAGGTCAAGGACTAAAAATAAAGCCGTGGAAGAGCAAAAAATGAAGTCAGCGTTCTCAAAAAAGGTAAGTAAGCACAACTATACCTGCTTGTATTAAAAATGCCGTTAGCATGAACATTTTCCCAAAATCAAACCAATCTATTCGTAGTTTTTATTTGTTTTTATATCTATCTTGAATCTCGGATAAGAGAATTTTACATGCATTTAGTAACTGATATCATTAATTTTCATAAAAGCGTTCCTGACGGAAGCGGCAGACGGACAATTCCCGAAGGTCAAAAACAAAAAAGTCAAAAACAAAAGAAGAAATAGAAGATTTTTATGGACCGGTTGTTTCGGAGACACACAGAATCTGGATTAACTATAATGACCAAAAATTCGCCCGTGTAGTTTTGAATATTCAATAACTGTTAAGTAATATTTATATTTAGAAGAGGGTGATAATAAAAATTTTTAAATACATTTATTAATCTCACACAGTGAAGAAAATAGCGTTATTGAGCACACTGATCTACATTATAATAATTTCATTATAAGCACAAAGATACAGATTATTTGTTTAATGGTTTATTTGACGTTTAAGTTTGATGGACACCTGTATCGTATTCACAGACATTTTTATTTGATAATTAATACTTGCAAGAGTGTAAATGTTCAAATCTACGCATGCGATCGGTTTGTTATAATTTTTCGTTCCTGCTAAAGATAATACTATATATATGCTCATTTTTGGTAAAATACTTTTGATACAGAAATTCATTGAAAATGTTGGAAATTCTTTCTGAATATATTTATTTTGAATTAGAGAATGCTCAAACCATGTCTTGGAAACTGCATTCTTATCTTAAAAAAACTGTCAGTTTTTTTTGTTTATATCGTATTTACCTATAGGAGCTTAAGGTCTTCAGCGTACCCGTTTATATACTATGACATGACGTTAATGTCGCATCAGATGAAAAACAAAAATGTTAAATAACGGCTTATAAAGTTTTGAAAGCCAGAACCTATAGGAAGTAACATATTGTTT
This sequence comes from Ruditapes philippinarum, assembly GCF_026571515.1. Taxonomy (NCBI): domain Eukaryota; kingdom Metazoa; phylum Mollusca; class Bivalvia; order Venerida; family Veneridae; genus Ruditapes; species Ruditapes philippinarum. Next base: position 128,187 of record NW_026865326.1, read on the forward strand.
CTGTGTGTATTCAAAAGATGTTTTTTATATAGAGACCGTATTAATTTGAGCATTTATTAAGTAGCATATACATGTAATATTGCATCATAGATATGATGAGCTTCTTCGAAAAGAATCTATTGACCATGTGTTTTTTATGACATCTGTTTAACTGCTTTACCGTTTGCCGTGTAAGAGGGATTATTACATCATGCATATGTATATAGCAATTCTTCTCATAAGAATTAAAAGAGACTAATACACGCCCGTTTAACTCACAACGAGTGAAAAATGTCCATCGGTTAAAATGTTGTGAGCAACTTCCGTTCCTCGTTGTGAGCACCCGTCTAGGACGTTTCACACGATAAACAAGGTGAGTTTTTATATTTTTTGAAGATTACAGACATTTATGTAAAAATATCGGAATGCAGTTAGCTAGCGATGTGTTTTCCGATTATGCACATGTAAAGATCTGGCCTATTGGTCGACAATTTGATGGAAATACCGTGCGACGCAGTCACTCGGGGTCGCTGTAAAACTGGAGACAACTTCTCTCCGGACCAAATTTAACATTGAAAACGTCGATTTTGGTGAAGTTTTGTGCATTATAACCTTTAACAGATGCCCACAAGTCTTCAGCGTAAATAATTACATGAAAGTCTTCATAGAAACGAAGATATACCCTTATTTGCTATAATCCTCGTTGTGAGCACCATAACCTCGTTGTGAGCAAGACAAGCGCAGTGCGTGACTGGTTTTAATATGTTATTCAGATGGTGAAAAAGGGGGCGTCCGTGCCTGAGTGGTTAAGGTCGTTGACTTCAAACCACTTGCCCCTCAGCTCTTTGGGTTCGAGTCCCGACAGGGACTTTGAATACTTTCATGTGAGGAAGCTATCCAGCTAGCTTACGGAACGTCGGTGGTTCTACTAAGGTACCCGTTCGTGCCAGAAATAATGCACGGAAGGTCTTCCTCCACCAGTAAAGATGGAACGTCGCCATATGACCTATACTGTGTCGATGTGACGTAAAACCCAAATTCTAACACTATCGCATTTTTTTTTCTATATAAACAAAGAAGGCCCGAAGCGTGCATTATTCTACAACAATGCACTTGCCGTTCTTATTATCTCCCTGTGTATTTTCACATTGAGGACGCTATTTTGTTTGAAAAATCTGATATATGAAACAATTTTTTGTCGAATTTTGTTGTGAAAACTATCTAGAATGAAAAAAAATGGTCTAACTAAGAAAATGAACCCGAGCACAAATATCTTTAATTCAGTCGTTAACGCGGTACAGACGTTTAAAGTGTTGTTTACGTGACGTCATAATGTAGCGCCAAACAGCACGTGCAAAACAATCAAATCAAGTAAGCTATTTTAGTATCGCAAACGAGTTAAGTTTTACATTTATTTCACTTTTAAGAATTTGTATTTCGCTTGAAAAATTATAAAGTGAAATAAAATAAACAAACAAAGTTTTATCAACGTTTTTAAAAATTATAGAGTGAAATAAAATAAACAAACAAAATTTTACCAACGTTTTCAAAATTTGTTTTTCTCAAAATGTTTCTACACACGGTAGATTTATCGACAGCTTTTTTCAACCAACTGGGACAGCTGTTAAAGAACGTTTCTATGGGAAACTCTGAGGCGAAAACAAATTAAACCACCAAACATAGAGTCCAACTTTATAATAATAATTATATTTTTTCTGGACGTGTTACAATGGAAATAGATATTAATTCTTTGTGCATTATTGTATAATAATGCACGTTTTTCGTTCAAATGCTTTGTAATTAATCACTTAGGCCTATCGGCCTTCGTGATTTTGAACACAAACCGTGCATTATTCTACAACAATGCACTCAGAATTGATATCTATTTCCTAAACAAACAAAAGATGGTGAAAATATAATTTTCAATCTACCAAAGCAATTAAAACGTTTTTGCACAGCAGCATTTCTTTGCAAGACGTGTATATCCCGAAGGGAGGCATATTAGTTTTGAACTGTCTGTCCGTCAGTCCGTCAATCCGTCCAAAAAACTTTAACATTGGCCATAACTTCCTCATTAGTAAACGGATTTGATTCATATTTAAACACAACATCCCTTAGCACAAGACCTTCCTACGGGCCTGTATTTCTTTTCCTTGATCCCTGAATGACCTTTACCTTGAAGGTCAATTTGTCCTAAAACATTTAAGATTGGCCATAATGTCCTTATTAGTAAATCAATTTAATTCATATTTAGGCACAACACCTCTTTGGACAAGGCCTTCCAACTGCAGTACTATTCTTTTTAGTGATTGGACATGGGGTCGTTCAAGGAGAGACCGAAGCGAGACATCAAGTATGTACTTGCCCTGGTCTGAAACAGATTTGAACTACTAGAAAAACTGTCAGTGATGCATAAAAATCAAAAGAAAAGTTTTGGTAATGTCTCTGGCAAAAACATTTTTTTCAGTTAAACACACTGTAAAATTAGCTAACCCAAAATTGTACCAGTGTCGAAACACCTAAGAAGTCAAGAAGATTTCTTAAAATGCCACTATTTCATGATGAAAATGCTATTTAAATGTCAAACACAGACTGTCATGAGCTTTCTAGGAAAGACAGTGCAACTAAAATCATGAAAAATGCTCGTGTACAGAGCAAACAAACGCTGAGAACTATTTGAATCTGTTATTATATGCGACTATCGTTTTTCGCGGAGGATTACTTATTTTGTGTATTGTAGCTTTTAACACTTCACTAGTATATTCTTAGCTTAATAGATAATGGTAAACAAAAAAAACTACTTATACCTACAATTTTGCAGATGTTTTGGTGTTTGTGCAAATGGTGGTGAACTAATAAGGGGAGGTAAATTATGTATATAATTGCATATACTTCGTGTTGCCAGAGTCGGTGTGATATAAACATGCATGTATCTATCCTGAGTTTTATTCATGTTAGACTGGCCAAGTAATGTAGACAAAGAAGAACTATTGCAAAGAGAAACTATTGTGCAAAAGCGTTTTGATTGCTTTTGGTAGATTGAAAATTGTATTCTACCCACTTGAATTGTACATATTAAAACCAGACACGCACTGCGCTTGTCTTGCTCACAACGAGGTTATGGTGCTCACAACGAGGATTAAAGCAAAAAAGGGTATATCTTCCTTTCTATGAAGACTTTCATGTAATAATTTACGCTGAAGACTTGTGGGCATCTGTTTTAGGTTAGAATGCACAAAACGTCACCAGAATCGACGTTTTTCAATGTTAAATTTGGTCCGGAAAGAAGTTGTCTCAAGTTTTCCAGCTACCCCAAGTGACTGCGTCGCAGGGTATTTCCATCAAATTGTCGACCAACAGGCCAGATCTTTACATGTGCATAATCGGAAAACACATCGCTAGCTAACTGCATTCCGATATTTTACATAAATGTCTGTAATCTTCAAAAATTATGAAAAACTCACCTTGTTTATCGTGTCACACGTCCTAGATGGGTGCTCACAACGAGGAACGGAAGTTGCTCACAACATTTTTACCGATGGACATTTTTCACTCGTTGTGAGTTAAACGGGCGTGCTAATATGTATATTCATTATTATACACGAAATCTACACCTTCCAATTAAATACTCTGGCATTTACAATTGTAATAAATTCTTGTTAATTACTATCTTGTTGGCCTTCTATGAATTGTACAGTTTGTCTAGAAGGAATTAACGCCTGACATTGATCTTCAGCAACGAAATCTCATGTAAAGGTACAACAAGTTCTTGACTTATTTCAACATCGACCTGACATACTTGTTTGTCTAGTGTTCATGATCCATTTATCATATAATGGTATACTTAAATACATCTCAATTGTAAAATGAATGGATTTTATAGAAAAAGTGGGGTAACAAGCTTTGGTTATTAAACAGTGTTTTAATTATAACATTACTCTGCCAGTAGCGTTGCATGAAAATTATTTGTTGTCCTGTGAGTAGTGCTGTATGATTTTATTTTCTTGTCGTATGAGAAGTACTATATGAAAAATGTTCATTGTCCTCTGAGTAGTGCTATATGAAAATTGTTCGTTGTCCTGCCATTGTCCTAAAAGAAGGTATGTATAAAAATGTTCATTGTCCTGTGAGAAGTGCTGTATGAAAACTGTTCATTGTCTTGTGAGTAGTGCTGTATGAAAAATGTTCATTGTCCTGTGAGTAGTGCTGTATGAAAAATGTTCATTGTCCTGTGAGTAGTGCTGTATGAAAATATGTCCATTGTCCTGTGAGAAGTGCTGTATGAAAACTGTTCATTGTACTGTGAGTTGTGATGTATGAAAAATGTTCATTGTCCTGTGAGTAGTGCTGTATGAAACTAGAAATGAGTCCATAGGACACGGATGCCCCCACACGCCACTGTTCTGTCAATCTTATGACTCTAGGTCAAATATTTTTGGACTACATGTGCCACAAGTTGAAAACTAAAAATCAACAAAGGGCCATAATTCTGTTAAATTTGGTCGCAGCAAAAATTCCTTCCTTTACTACCATCTACACATTAAGGTTTTTCATCCCTGGAAGTTTAAGCAAAATCTGCCATCCGGTTTAAGAGGAGTTGCGTTCACAAAATTTCACATAGTATATAATGAAAAAAGTCAACAAAGGGCCATAATTCTGTTAAATTTGGTCGCAGCAAAAATTCCTTCCTTTACTGCCATCTACACATTAAGGTTGTTCATCCCTGTAAGTTTAAGCAAAATCTGCCATCCGGTTTAAGAGGAGTTGCGTTCACAAAATTTTTACATAGTATTTAGTGAAAAAATCAACAAAGGGCCATAATTCTGTTAAATTTGGTCGCAGCGAAAATTCCTTCCTTTACTACCATCTACACCTTAAGGTTGTTCGTCCCTGTAAGTTTAAGCAAAATCTGCCATCCGGTTTAAGAGGAGTTGTGTTCACAAAATTTCTACATAGTATCTAGTGAAAAAATCAACAAAGGGCCATAATTCTGTTAAATTTGGTCGCAGCAAAAATTCCTTCCTTTACTGCCATCTACACATTAAGGTTGTTCATCCCTGTAAGTTTAAGCAAAATCTGCCATCCGGTTTAAGAGGAGTTGCGTTCACAAAATTTTTACATAGTATCTAGTGAAAAAATCAACAAAGGGCCATAATTCTGTTAAATTTGGTCGCAGCGAAAATTCCTTCCTTTACTACCATCTACACATTAAGGTTGTTCATCCCTGTAAGTTTAAGCAAAATCTGCCATCCGGTTTAAGAGGAGTTGCGTTCACAAGATTTCGGGACGTACGGACGGACGGACTGACGGACGGACGGACAAGTGCAACGCTATATGCTCCCACATTGTGGGGGCATAAAAATGTTCATTGTAATATGAGTAGTGCTGTATGAAAAATGTTCATTGTCCTGTAAGTAGTGTTGTATGAAAAATGTTCATTGTCCTGTAAGTAGTGTTGTATGAAAAAATGTTCATTGTCCTGTAATAAGTGTTGTATGAAAAAATGTTCATTGTCCTGTAAGTAGTGTTGTATGAAAAATGTTCATTGTCCTGTGAATAGTGTTGTAAGAAAAAATGTTCATTGTCCTGTAAGTAGTGATGTATGAAAAAATGTTCATTGTCCTGTGAGTAGTGCTGTATGAAAATATGTCCATTGTCCTGTGAGAAGTGCTGTATGAAAAGTTTGCATTGTCCTAGAAATAATGCTGTATGAAAAAATATTCATTGTCCTGTAAGTAGTGTTGTATGAAAAAATGTTCATTGTCCTGTAATAAGTGTTGTATGAAAAAATGTTCATTGTCCTGTAAGTAGTGTTGTATGAAAAATGTTTATTGTCCTGTAAGTAGTGTTGTATGAAAAAATATTCATTGTCCTGTTAGTACTGATGTATGAAAAAATGTCCATTGTACTATGAGTAGTGCTGTATGAAAATGTTTATTATCCTGTGAGTAGTGCTGTATGAAAAAATGTTCATTGTCCTGTGAGTAGTGCTGTATGAAAAATGTTAATTGTCCTGTGAGTAGTGCTGTATGAAAAATGTTCATTGTCCTGTGAGTAGTGCTGTATGAAAATATGTTCATTGTCCTGTGAGAAGTGCTGTATGAAAAATGTGCATTGTCCTAGAAAGAGTGCTGTATGAAAAAATGTTCATTGTCCTGTGAGAAGTGTTGTATGAAAAATGTTGATTGCCCTGTGAGTAGTGCTGTATGAAAAATGTTCATTGTACTGTGAGTAGTGCTATATGAAAAATGTTACTTATCCTGTGAGAAGTGCTGTATGAAAAATATTCATTGTCTGTGAGTAGTAATGTATGAAAAATTTTCATTTCCCTATGAGTATAAACGTATGGATTTTATTAATTGTCCTAAAAGTAGTGCTGTGAAATTTCGAATAGTGTCGTATAAATAGTATTCATTGGTATGTGTCGTATGACCATTTGAGCCGCGTCACGACAAAACCAACATAATGGGTTTGCGATCAGCATGGATCCAGACCAGCCTGCGCATCCGCGCAGTCTGATTAGGATCCATGCTGTTCGCTTACAAACCCTTTAACATGTAGAGAAACTGATAGCGAACAGCGTGGATCCTGATCAGACTGCGCGGATGCGCAAGCTGGTCTGGATCCATGCTGGTCGCAAACGCACTATGTTGGTTTTGTCATGACACGGCTCAATTTTATTTAAATTACTTTTATTCGTTATTTACATTTTATTCATTTAAATAGTTCTATGAAGATTTAACTTTGCTATCATGATAGAGTCATGCATTTTGGAACGAAAAGCCGTTTCAAGCATAGAGGAAAAATAGATAAATTTATTTAGGTTGAAATACACATATACACGACACAAACACTTATGCATTCTTATATGAAAGTTATTGAAACAAACTTGTAATAAAAACTTTCGGAAGTTTGTCAAACATTAGTATCACAGGAGGCTCATTAAATAATAAATAATAACAATAATAAACAAAAAACAAAAACTAAAAAATTACATTTAAGAAAAGACCAAATTTATCTCTCTTCATTTGACTAGATATTTATCAATGATAAGGTGACTATGTAAGTGCATGAAAGCATATATAAAGTAGTGTGCAATAACCTCGGATTGCCCATGAAAGCCCGAAGGCCTATTTCCAATGGGGTCCTTGGATAAATACTTAGTAGAATATACAATATAAAAAAGCAAAACAAAACAGGAAAACAGGAAAACAATAAAAAATGGAGATCAATATCTAATCATACTAGTGAAGTTAACTATGATTTCCTAACTGTTTTAGTAAATGGACCTTTACTGAGCTTTTGTAATCTCCTATATTATTAATTTTTAATGTCTGTTGGCAAGGATTTCCAATCATTAATTGCTTTTTGAAAAAAAAGTTACATTATCTTTCCCATAACATCTTGGGACCCTAAAATTGAACTGATTCGCCCGAGTTGAATAAGAATGAATGTCAGTAACAGGTACATTTTTTCATATATGAAGGGCACTGGTTATTAACAATTTTAAAAACATGATTAAGGCGTAATTGCTTATTTCTGTTTTCTACATTTAATAAAGACATATTCGCAAGAATAACATTATTGACACTATCTCTAGGTCCCATACCGTGTATAAATCTAACAATTTTATTTTGACAAATTTGAAGCTTACTTTTTAAACGCTTGTTCAGACTCGGGTACCAAGAAGAACATGCATAATCGAGGTGACACTGTATTAGTGATGGACATAAATATTTTCTAGTCCTAAAATCTAAACAATTTTGCTAGCCTATACAAAAATTTTATACGTGAATTTACCTTTGTAAGAATACTGTTAACAATAGATTCACCTGACAAAGAATCATCAAAATTCAAACCTAGATATTTTACAGATTTTGTGGTGTCAATAATATGTTCATTACAAACAATTTTAAGCTCTTTAACTTTTTACAGTTTACGCTTGAAACCAAAAATAAGGCATACAGTCTTTCCTAGATGAAGTGACAATTTGTTATCTGCAAGCCAAGATGAACAAGACTGTATGATGTATGCTTTCGTGCAACAATGTTGTTTTTACAAAGTCATTTAGCTTTAGCCCTTACACATACCGAAATCCCACTAGGTCACTTTCTAACACGAGACATTTAGTTAAACCATGCTTTTGGCATTGCACTTGCTTATCTTTGTTCAGAGGCTTCATTAATTTGGTGCCAGTATATGTCTGCATCCTAACATTTCTGTGTGAATAAAGCATATGTCACGTATTGTTACCCACAGCAGCAACAACAAAATCGTTTCCAAAAAGGTCGTTTCTTACGTAACACTTTACCGTCTTCGCCAAAATAACGATTGGTGGTTTCAGAAAGGCTGTCTGTAATAATGAAAACATAATATTAAGCAACATTATACAAAATCTTAACGTAATATAACATAAGGAGAGCATTATCGTGTTTGAAATATAAAACGCTTTTATCACTTATATTACGAAATTGGATTCGATTTCCAGTCCAGCATTATCTTCAAATTGATCAATTTTTCAATGTTATATAAGCCGTTTAATTAAGAATGCTTTTCACGGCAGTAAACCACCGAAAAAAACCCGAGGGACGTTCACCAAAGATAATTCGGGCAGGGTGTCAAGCAGTTACATATAGTTGCCCTTTACTTTTGAAGAACTGAAATTCTGTTTTAAAGCCCGAGAAAATAAATGGGGTGACTGTAAAATGTATTTTTACGATCATACAATGAAAGGGCCCGCACCCTCCTTATCCAATTTATAATATATTTGATTATTATAGTAAAGAGACAAACAAGTAAAATTAAAAACAGGATGACTCATTATGAAACTATAGAGGTAAGCTTAAATATTGATTTTAAATTATCGACTTTTATTTATTTACTTTTTTTTACAAAATATACAATTATGACAATGCCAGGAATATTTATTGATCAAAGATTCAAGCTAATCTGGGATTATTGATATACCAGCGTGTGGCAGAAGTTCATCCACCCTGGCATCAACTCGATTTATCTCGGATATTATTTGACGCTCTAGCCGTTCTTGTTTGCGCAACAATGGCGCGCGCTCATCTTCAGTGTCATCCATTTTTGGAACGTTTTTCTCGTGTATTGTGTCAACGTAAACTCCTAGAATTATACAAAATGACTGAAAAGCGAAATAAATACACTTTCAAAACGGCATTTGTTTCACATCTGAAAAATTTGTGCAAATTGCAAAATTATTTGTTGTAAAAGTAGCAAATTACAAATAATGTAGAATTTTGACTCCCACACGAAAAACTAAATCGCTTTAACTGCGAAAACGCAATAAAAGCAAAGGATGATCCGGGTAAATGACCAGTGAGTAACTTAATTAAATATTGTAACAGGACACAACAATAAAAGGAGTTTTATAAATAGAAATAAAAGCATATATTTCTGTGGCAAAATGGACCTTTCATATAAGACTTGCAAGTTTACTAAGTAGATAATCAAATAAAAAAAACTATCCAGCTATAAATAGAATATAAAAGAATATTACCACATCTGGGAAATATTCTGGTTATGTATCTTCATATTAATGCTAATCGTGACAATTTGGAAATGATTTTAACAGTAAAATAATGTCAAGTGAACAAATGTAATAATTTGCACATTGCAATTAAACGGCACTTTTCCACGTAAATTACCAAAAAGTGGTCAAAATAGGCAAAATGAGATATTGTAAATACAATGTACTACAAAATGAGCATATAACATGTAAAGTATTACTTTAATCTGTGTGTGTGTGCGTGTGTGCGTGCGTGCGTGTGTGTGTGCGTGCGCGTGTTGTTTATTGTTTTTTTGTTGTTTTTTTTTGTTGTTGTTGTTGTTGTTGTTGTTTTTTTAACTTTTAGTACATTTTTTCTCAAGGTTTATTTTTGAAATATTTTGACTAATCAGGCTGCAGATGTTATGAAACATACCTGATCGTTTACTGGTATCTTCTTGATAATCAACATATATTCCGGCTCGTCTAGTGTCTGTGTTTCTAGAACGGCTTTTGTGTTTTCTTCTTTCTACATCAGACCTGTTATCACCAATATTTAAATGACATTTAGGATTCCTTTTGCGGAAAAACTTTCTGAATATTATAATTTTTACACATGTTCGGAATTAATTACTGTGCATACATGACATAAAACATCGTACTTAATATGAAAATAAGATCAACGTTCCGTCTCATATAAGATTCAATACAGTACTCTTCTTTATTTGTTTCAAACATCAAATAACAACTTTTCATGTATATATTGAGATATGTATGTCTTGTTTGTAAAATTAAAGATAGTTTGCAAACCTTTGCTATAAGACAGTTTTTATCCATTTTTGTATATATGCACTCAATCCATTTGTCTCTTTACTACAGATTTCGGAAATAAAGAAAACGTAAAATATAAATTCAGTACTTACATATTTTGTTTCATGTACACATAAATGCATTTTAATGAAGCGGCAAATCACATGATATTTTTATTTTCATATGACAATACTTATTACACAGTGTATTTTGTTTTCCGATACATTATAATAATTGTTAAACGCGATCATTTTACATCCTTGAAGATGACATAAGTATTTGCGGAAGTTAGCTCTCATGAAGTGTATAGTAATCATAATGACACATTTTCATATGTTGGAGTTACATTTTGTGACGTTAAAATTTCATGACGTCAAAAACACCGTCTTCAAGCCTTCAATTTATAACGTCTGATATGAAATTGTGATTACATTGGACGACATGGTTCACTGGGCATTGGCTTGTATTTTAAAATATATATCGTAGGATATGAAGTTTATATAGCTATACTTCTTGAGTAATACATTATGTAGTTGTAGTTGTAATGGTGCAAACAAAGACAATCGGGAAATTCTCAAAATAAAAAAAAATCTTCCCAAGCGGGGAATCGAACCCCGGCCGCCGCGGTGAGAGCGCGGAATCCTAACCACTAGACCACTTGGGATATGAAATTCATTGCTCCAAAAGTTATTATATATTCTATAAATAGACCTTTAGTAGATACGACAACAACAACAGAAAATGTCTGCGCCCATGGATAAAATGTTGATGCAATGAAATAACTTGAATATTTTATAAAATCTTGCCTGTTAACGTTACTATGGAAGGTGAGTTAAATTTATATTACAGTACTGAGTAGAATGACACTAGCATTTATTAAAAGTGTTAAACTATTTTCGTTTTGTAATCATATTTCGCGATATTTTTTATGCATACAGTAGAACATTTTTATATGATATTTTATTTACATCTTGCTTATCATGCAATAGGTGTTGGTATACATGAGAATTTGATCCAGGGTACAGCTGTAACTGACATTTAAAGATTTGAGAGAAACGACCATGTTTTAAATAGGTCAAATAGTCCATATCTTGGTTTGACTATACAATACTGAGTATAGTTGCTCGAGCTACTGGTCGGGGACCATCAACCGGACACTTTTTGAACATTTTTCCATACAGATTTCATTATGTCAAACCAGGAGACCTAAAAATTTGACACAGTACAGCTAGGTTCTTCTCCTAAATAACAAACTACTTTGTTTATTTCTGATTGTATTGACATGTTTCTGAGGCTCGTCCAGGAGGGTACTGGTCAGAGAGATAACTCCGACGCATAGATAACCCCGACACTTGATAAATATAATTGTTATAGCTTTGTTTTTCAACAAACAAGCACATGATCATCTAATAGTATGGGAACAGGACAGAATGTGATGATTTGTTATAATTTGGTAAACTTTTTAATGTTTTTCAAATTACCTAAACTTTTTGTAGGCAAAAACTGCTTCAAAACGTTCTTTTTACTAAATTACAATACTGGTCGGAGAGATAACTCCGACGCATAGATAACCCCGTCACTTGATAAATATAATTGTTTTAGCTTTGTTTTTCAACAAATAAGCACATGATCACCTAACAGTATAGGAACAGGACAGAATGTGATGATTTGTTATAATTTGGTAGACTTTTTAATGTTTTTCAAATAACCAGGGTTGTCATTAACATTTTTTGCAGAAGGTTTGTTTTGAACTTGAGGCGGTCATTTCTGTCTTTATCATGCATAACAAAGAGTGTTTTCTTAATTTTGAGGCGGCCCATAATGCATTTGAGACAGGCATTTTGGCCTCCTGCCGCCTCTTAATGACAACCCTGAATAACCTAAACTTTTTGTAGGCAAAAACTGCTTCAGAACGTTCTTTTTACTAAATTACAGTAAGGTAGTTAAAAATGTATTGACCACAGGCCACTGACTGGGGAAAGATTTTTGAAAAATTGTTTAAATATTTACAAAAAATAGATAAACCATATAAGATGTAAAAATAAATTATTTATGCTGATTTTCCAGTCATTTTTTACTTAAAAATTTAAGTGTCAACTTTATCTACTGTTGTGGGGTAAAAAGACCATGTTTTGTATACCTCATTCAAGACCTTCAAGAAGTACCAGATTCCATTTTCATACATAGTTTTTGTGGTGTAATGTGAAGTCTTTGAACTGAACTTTGTTTAGGTGGTTAAATATTTAAAATATACTGGAAGATAATTAAAATATTGCAAAAAATATGTGATTTAGTGTCGGAGTTATCTCTCCAACCAGTAAGGTAGTTAGAAATGTATATACCACAGGCCACTGACTTGGGAAAGATTTCTGAAAAATTGTTTAAATATTTACAAAAAATAGATAAACCATATAAGATGTAAAAATAAATTATTGGTGCTGATTTTCTAGTCATTTTTTAATTGTACATTTAAGTGTCGACTTTATCTACTGTTGTGGGGTAAAAAGACCATGTTTTGTATACGTCATTCAAGACCTTAAAGAAGTACCAGATTCCATTTTCATACATAATTTTTGTAGTGTAATGTAAAGTCTTTGAACTGAACTTTGTTTAGGTTTTTCAATATTTAAAATATACTGGAAGATAATTTATATATTGCAAAAAATATGTGATTTAGTGTCGGAGTTATCTCTCCAACCAGTATCAAAACTACCTAAATTTTCTACACTACAGTACCATGTGTCTGGACAGATAAGTACAGGACGTGATTTCATTCAGATAAAAGCTCGGGTGTTTTTCTTTTTGATTTTTAACATGATATACAATATTTCAGCAACAAATACTGAAGTTTTGGATATTCTATTGTTTATTCTGCAAATGATTATAGCTGGTATATAAGGTCAGGCATTGCTTTCTTGACGCCCAAATTTCAACGTCAACATTCTTGAAATAGACATTAAAATATTACCATTTACGGAGGTTGAAATAAAAAATTTTACTTAATTATAAAAGAAACATGCTTTTATTGTTAATAAAAAAGTCATTGACAACCACTGAACAAAGAAAATACTAAATTAACCATTTTCAGGATCTTCCGGGTTTGGTGGTTGTCTGGTTTTGGTGGTCCCCAACCAGTATGCCCTCGCGCAATATATCACATAATCAAATGCAAACATGATCGACTAACATATACTTAGTTCAAAATGACTAGAATTTATGGGTTTGTCATGGGATTAGCAAAACAACGCCTGTCACAAAAAGTGGTAATTGATTGTATGAAGAAATGTTGACCTGGTTCTTTGTAAGAAATTTATTAATGTCATGTCATAATAAGAAGGCAGCACTACTAATTCAGTTAACACATGCACACTTCATACCAAACTCGTAAATATTAAATGTTTGACTTATATAATAAGGTACAAAATTTGTCTGTCATATGATAAAGAAAGGGGTTATTTTGAAAATTGGAGTGATTTCATTTGCTGGCAAATGATGTTTTAAACACTAAGGCATGTTAATCAAGACATATGTAGTTTATTTCAGCAGATCTCTTAATACAAAATGTACATTTATACAAGGATTTATCACTGTACTTATAACTTATATTTGAATTCAGAATATAAGCAGGAACTAAAACTTGTGAAAGAAGAGTTAGAAACTGTAGAGGTACAGCTAGAAGATATTCTTCAACGTCAAAGTGACTTATTAACAAGGAGAGATGAACTTGAAGCCATTTTGAAACAGAATGAATCAAAGTCTGAGGTACACAACAAGGATTGGGAGAAAAAAGGTACTTCATCATCTTGAGAAGTGAAACATGTTAACCGTATATATTGTAATAATATAAACTGCCCAGATGATGGCCCAGCTGGCGCGTGCAAGTTTGCCAAAGATTTTATTTTTCACAATATTTCATTGTGTCTAACTTTCACTTTCAATTTTGCTATTCCCTGAAAAAAGCCCTATTTAAAGGTTGTACAGATCCGGTAGTAGGTCAGGTACCAGTAAATTTTAAAAGCGTGTGCATGACAAGTTCATCACTTCGTTTACATTGTTAAAAAAAAGAGAGGAAAAATTGTGGTGTTTATTGGGGGAGTGAAAAGAAAAATTTTGGAGATCATAAAACTTTGTTTTTTCCCAAAAAATCAAAATTTAGCTCGGGGCTCTTTGATTTTAAGTGGCTATTGATAACAAAAGTTATACCAATTGTCAAAAATCACATCCCCAAGTATTGGGGAGAAGTTGAATAGTAGCTACATGTATACTATTCAATTACTTGCTTCACTGTATTTAATATATGTTAGCTTCTTAGTTTTGGCATAATTAATTTTTCTTTACCATTCATGTAACATGAACAGGTAATCATAGATAAATATGTGAGAGAAAATTTTATTCTAAAATTGAATTCACATAAAGAAGTTAACAATTTTATATCACTTTTTTGCAGATTTTCAGTGGTCAGAAAGGCTTCAAGACGAGATGAAATCAGTGTTTGGTTTGGACAATTTGAGACCCATGCAGTTACAAACAATGAATGTTACAATGTCTGGGAAAGACTGTATACTCATAATGCCCACTGGTGGTGGGAAAAGTCTGTGTTTCCAGCTGCCAGCTCTTCTCTCTAAAGGTTTTTAATATATTTGATCTTAAAGTGTATAAAGCTATATCTTAGGAAATTATAAAATTTATCAATATAGAATGGTTCCGTTATTTAAGGTGACAACAGACACTTTCCGTGGTATTCACATAAATGTCATTTAAACCAACTTATTTTAGTAATAATTGTTATCTATTTAATCTTTGTGCATTAAATGTCGTTGATCATAATACAAAATAACATATTTGAAAAAAATGCCTTTGTAAATGATTGATTTTTAATAAAAATCCTAAAATTTTAAATCGTCATATCAAAGTCATTTTTTATTTTTTTGTCATCAAACTTTTGGAAAATGAACATACTTATTATATCTGGGGAACCGTGTCTCACATTTTTTCTATCTTTTCTCAAAAAAATATTACGTAACGTCAAACATTTTATGCGACTTTTTTCACCATACATATTACGTAATTAAAGATAATTAAGTCGCTGATTGAGCAAACAAAAATCCCTGACACGGTTCCCTCCATAAATGAATTCCCTTTCATGTGCTTTAAACCGCATGTTAATTGCTTGATTATTAAAAAAGTTATGCCGATTCAAAGTTAGTGTGACCCGCATCAAACGAAGTGTCATAAATCGGCTGTTCTCTCTCGGACCCCTACGTTTCACGCTAAATAATTGCGTAATACACAAATATCGCACCAAAGAGGGTCACAAGTTGCGGTAACATACTCTAACAACATTTTATGACCCAGTGACATCTGACCAATTAAAAAGTTGTTGATTAATATCAGTCTATAACAGAAATTTCTTCAAATCTTTACGTGATTTACTGTCCGTCTGGTATCAGTCGCACATGTCACGTGACTTTCGGTAAAATTTGAGGCACTCGGTGGGGGCAAATGGAACGCATTTGCGCACCGCTAGCGGGGTATTTAATTGTTTCACTTTTGAAGTTTATTATTATTATCTTCAGCATTATTATTATATTATACCAGTGTTACTCTGTCTGTGTATTCGTGTATGAAATTCCGTTAAAATATAAATTAAAATAACAAAAAACTGAGCTTCTGATGGTCTCTTAATGTCCATGGTAGATGTACAAATACGAACGGGATATTATATATTTTTTCTCTAAATTGATATAAATGCTTCACATATTTTAATAGAAATAAAAGGTATCACTCGATCATTATGATCTGACCTTTATGACTTCTTTTATCATCCACGGCATAGAGATTCAGTTTCTACTGGGATATACAATAAATACCATACTTTGTCCTAGGTAGTGTTCGATTTACTGGCGAACAATTTATTCGAAGCATTCACTGATAATATATATTAATATCTTTTTTTATTGATTCATAGAGAAATAATCATCCTTAAACAATCTAAAATGGTTTAGAAATTTGTCAGGGACACCTTACCACAAGTCATATAGGCGTTCACATAAAAAATAATGTCTGTTTTTCTTGTTGTTTTACTTGACATTGTTAGAAAACGAGGTTGAATGTAAAGCAAGCCCTTGAATCCGTACTAAAGTCCATAAACTCAATGAAATGTCTATCAGATTAACGGGACAGACAAATTATTTCACACATTATGGATATTTTAGCAACTATATCTTTAATCAACCCCGTGGTCGTGCGATTTGCCGCTATGCTTAATTATTTATGTTTCATACATTTTGTTACGTACATTGGCCGACAATTTTTTATTTTATAAAAAAAGGCTAAATAAAAGGTAGACGACATTCATAAAAGATGTACGGTATTTGTACGATACATGAATTACGAGTAGTATGGACCAGTATGGACCGGTAATTCACGCACATATGGAACTACCGATTTCCCTCATTGATGCCTCAACAGGGGGTGGAGCGTTATCGATAATTGACAGGTTACGCGAATAGCAGATAAAAATGGTACAGGTACCGTTTTAAAACGTTTAAAAACACATTTTTTGGACTAACTGCTTCCAAAATTAAATCACAAATGTGTTCAGAAAAGGTTGATAAATCTACTAAGCAAAACATCTCATTTTAGGTATTTTCAGTGATAATTGACTCCGTTGTCACCTTAACATACATGAAAACTGTGTAAACAGATCGAAATGTTCTGGAATGAAATATTATTCTGCCATTTTAGTTGGTTGTTAACCGTTTAGCATGGATTTTGTGCATGCGACATTCTTTTTTAGAGCAATATACTGCCATATTTCATTCATAAAGGTACTTTTGAAGTGTTCTTTTTTAAAATTTAGTCAACAATTCTGCACCAGATAAATAGCTTTGTACACTTTAATAACTACTGCAAAATCATTATTATTTGTCAGTGATTTTCCTGCTTACATAATAGACTCTGATAAAAGGCCTCTTCCCAATTGAAAATTTCTTTAAAATCATGCAGTTTTCCCAAAAATGTGAACTTAAACCTGGTTTTTTACTTCCCAAATTAGCAATTTTAGCAATTATTTTTCCCAAAATCAAGAGGCTAAGGCCTCTTCCCAATTAAGTAAGAAAAAACAGTATGTAGTGCACTTATTTTCGTGGTTTTCTTCGATCGGTCATTTCATGACTTTAAGATCCAAGAAAATCTCATTTGGTCTGGTGATAGATTATTTTACATTTTCCTTCTTGTAAAAATAGACAGTTCAGAAATTTAAGACCCATGGAAAATGTCCTTTGTGACAAAACCACATAATTTTATTCCTGCTAAATTTAGTGAATTAGTAGTTAGTTGAAGTATGATAAGTTATGAATAAGCAACATAATTATTAAATGTTATTTAGCATAACAAGTTATATTTCCCATGAAAGTTAAAAAAACTTAGACTGTAGGCAGTGAATCTACCCATGTGATAGGCTCACTATACAGTATGTTAACTAAAAAAATTCTTGAAAAAAGATACATGGCTTTGTCATTTAAAGTATAAAATGTACTACCAATTCTAGGATCCTATATTAAAGAAAAAGTTTGTATTAATTTTACTCAAAAATATTTCAGAAAACTGAATAGATGTTGACAGGTAAAACATCTTCTGCAGAACTTATTGTAGACCCAATAAATGTACTAAAATTGACCCATTTTTCATCATTTTCATTGTTTTGCAAAAGTACTTGCCAACAACATGCACAGATCCAGGTTGGGGGTCATGACTTCCCCAAAGATCTGGCTAGTATGTGTAACCCCTTTGAGATTTTGAAATAAACATGCTTTGGGGTTTTTTTTAGCAAAAAATCTCACAAAATGTATTGAAAATCAGAATAAGTTTGGCTCATGACCCATTGTTGAAAATTATTAAAAATTCTGCAAAAGATTGTATCAGAACTATATTTTGGGACATAAAGTTCAGATGTTTCTCTAATGTTATATTTTAGGTATCACATTGGTTGTCTCCCCTTTAGTCTCTTTAATGGAAGACCAGGTAATGGCTCTACAAGGCTATAAGGTTGATGCTACCATGTTAAATGCCAGCTCTGATAAGGAAACTATAAAAAGAGTCCAGGAGGCCATGATCGATCACAATGCCACTCTGAAACTACTGTATGTTACACCAGAGAAATTGTCAAAAAGTAAGAGATTTATGGCTCGTCTAGAGAAGATGTACAAGGTGGGAAGGTTTGCTAGGCTGGTGATTGATGAGGTACATTGCTGTTCACAGTGGGGACATGACTTTAGACCAGGTGATTTAATAAGGAAATCTTTTAAAAAAATGTTGAAATGTCTCAAATAAAATATGATATGGAAGGCCAGCTTTGCTCAAAAGAGAGAGCATCAGATTAGTAATCCAGGGTTTGGTGGTTCTGTTAGGTGAGGTGTAAATTCTTCAGGACAATTGATCACTGACATAGAGTCTAATGGGTATTTGTCACACATCTCTAATTCAGAAATCATGTGGTATTGGAAGTTTTCACTTTGGAAAAATCAGTTAGATATCCAGGAAAGCTGGTTTAGATGGATCGATTGCTGAAATATGACCAAAAATATTTTGTTATTGGTGTAAAACCTGAAATACATTATTTATTAATTGTATCCTAATAAAACTTTGATAGCTTTTATTAGTCAGTCAAAATACTACTGCATATATTATGAATTACCGTTACTATACCAGCTGTCTTACATCTGAACTGCATGTACATGTATGTCATCTGCTTGCATTTTTCGTATAGCCACACCAGCATAGATCATGTGAAGAAGTTGATTGTTACTTGTTGAAGTTATTTTAGTTTTAAACCCACCAATTTTAAATTAAAATAACAATGGGAAAAATTTTTGCCCCAAAATTTGTAACCCAAAAGTTATAATAAGGGTTTTAATTTTTTATAATAAATTAAAAAATTTTATATACACAATTATAACCCCCCTGATTCCAAAAATTAAAATTATATTTTTAGATTATAAATTTTTCGGGGATCCGAAGCGGGAGTTTTCCCGATGTTCCAATTCCTTGGCCTTTACAAACCAAATTTCCCTACTTCGTGCTTGAGGAGTTTTTAAAAAAATTCTAAAAAATTTAAAATTTTTTGCTGTTCAGGGGCCCCATTCAACAGACCAAAAATTTTCTATTTTTAGGTTTAGTCTAAATTAAGTGCAAATGCGAGTGTATTTACAATATTCCTATACCATGTCAGGTCATTTTCTGCATGATTCAGCAAATTAGGCAATTTTGTCAGTAATTTTATTTCAGTGAATCTGATTTTAGCAATTTTGTTAATTCTTATTTTGTAAATTTGTTTTCAATAAGGTTTGGCATTTTAGTGTGGTAAAATATACATGTATTAGCAGTTTATTTTGTGAATTTTTTTTGCAGATTCTCGAGCCCTAAATATTTTCTCCTTCACTTACACGATACTTGCTTGTCCCATTATGTTTTATGCCAGACTGTTTGATAATTGTTTTAAAGATTTGCACCTATGTACAAGACTGTTGAAGGGGCATTCTAATGATGGTGGAGTGGTTAAGGCTGTTGACTTCAAACCACTTGCCCCACACCGCTGTGGGTCCGAATCCTGACATGGACTATGAATTCATTCATGTGGACTATGAATTCATTCATGTGAGGAAGCTATACAGATTGCTTACAGAACATTGGTGGTTCTACTCGGGTGCCCTTTCATGCCTGAAATTATCCATGGGAGAGCATCTTAGCTTCCTCCATAAGAAAAGCTCAAAAGCCACCATATGATCTATACTGTGTTGGTGTGACATAAAAAACAACCAACCAAAAACAAAAGAAAAAGACTGTTATGGAATAAAAGCAGATACAATAGTGTATTTCTGTTTAAAAGAGATGCTTTTATCAGCTATCTCTGTGTAATGTTGATAATGATACGTCATTTTGATTAAGATGTCAAAAATAATCATGAGGATGTTGGTTGTGATGATGAATTCAGGTAATCAATAATTTTTTGTACTATTATAATTGATGAAAGCAATAATGCTACTAATTTTATGTTGATGATAACAGCAATTAGCAATGAAAGTGATGATGTTGATAATAATGATGATATTTTAATGCTAATGACAGCAGTAACGATGACAATGGTGATGATGATAGTGATGATGACAGTGATGATGATGATGATAATGGTGTTGATGATGATATTTTAATGCTAATGATGATGACAGCAGTAACGATGACAATGATGATGATGATAGTGATGATGACAGTGATGATGATGATGATGATAATAATTGTGTTGATGATGATATTTATAATGCTATTAATGATGACAGCAATAATGATGACAATGATGATTTCAGGTACGAGAGAAGCCATCTGTTCAGAAGGAAGTGATGGATGATATACAGAAACTGATCAATACAAAGTTCAATAACCAATCGGGTAAAACTTCAATTATTGGATACAGTCAATTATTAAAAAAATGGTCATAATGTAACAATATTTTTCATGACTTACATTTACCTTTGTGGATACAATGACAAATTATTTGTTAATAAATTGATTATTAAATGAATAAAATCACATTATAATTTTTGTTTATCAAAGAATTTTGACAGTTTTTGAATGACTAAAGTAAGGCTTCTAAATGTATGTATATGCATAAAAACATTATGATTTTAAACGCTGATGCTGCTGCTTCTTGAGAGAGAAATGTGTAACCCCTGGAACTGTCAGAAATAAAGGAAATATGTGATAAAGAAATAATAGTATTATGTTACAGGCATCATATATACCTTCTCAAAGAAAGAGTCAGAAGATGTTACATCAGATCTACAATCACGAGGTATAAAAGCTGGTTGTTACCATGCCGACCTTAGTCCTAAATATAGAAGTACAGTGCATAAAGCTTGGATAGATAATAAAATACATGTATGTGCTATTATATCCAGGTTTCTCAATAGAAAGGTTACTTTGATGTAGATCTCAATTGATACTTTGATTACTGACAGTAAATAATTTGCATACAAACTTCATCTATGCCTGATGCCAAATTTTTAGTTTCAGCTTTTTTTGTGGTTCTCATAAAATTGTAGCAATTCAAAACAATATAACATATTATTAATGACTACTCACTTGTTAGTTTAGATTCTTCATTATAATACTGCATATTTGTAACATTGCTTTTCATAGGAAAGTTGTGATGTTTACATGTTTATACCTTTGTATACCTGGCTGCTGTTAATTAATGAAGAAATCTCACGTTTTTACTCTAAAAAGGAAGTTTGCAGTATTATAAATTTGTTATAGATATTCCTGACAGGTTATATTGCTGTATATAAATGGTTGTTTGCAATATAAACAATATATTTATAACTGTTTATAAAGGACCATATAACCTGTCAAAAATAACTAATAATATAAAGGCTTATATACATGTAAATTATTATTTAAAATCTTATTAATTTATAAAGTGTGGCTTTTAAAGGTGTATGAGTTTAGATATATTATTGTATAATTCAGGTTGTCGTAGCAACTGTAGCATTTGGTATGGGAATAGATAAACCCGATGTAAGATTTGTTATACATCATTCCCTCAGTAAGTCAATGGAGAATCTATACCAGGAGAGTGGACGAGCAGGTTGGTGAAACATTTTAGTAGTGAAATTCATTTTGTCTGAAGGTTAACCAACAAAATGTTTTGAATAGGGGAAAAACAATTAAAATCATATTCTTTTCATATTTTTTTGTGTTTTATATTACAGAGAGAATTTCTACAACAACATGTATATAATATTTCAATGTATTAAATAAGTTACATTGTGCCCATTCAAGTCTAAATTGTTAGTGGACATGTAAAATCTAAATAGCTTGAAAATTTGCTGTTATTTTGTTCAAAGTTATTTTTTACTATGAAAAAATGATAATCCACTTAGTCAATGGAAATAGGTTAAGCATACCCAGGAAATTTAAAAATGGTTGTGATTGAAAGCACTGTCTTGAGATGACGACTTACTTGAGCTAAGAAATAGTAATTTGATATGTAGCTATACCAATTCAGTAATCATAAACCAGTTAATTTATGAGTTTAGTATAGTGTTCAAGCGTTTAAAAAACATAACTGGTGGATATTTTCGGTACATGTTGACGATTATGTAACCTCAGATGACATTATGTAGCCAAATCTTTAATAACGTGTAACCGCCTACACCTGAAATTTTGAATTTCATTTGTGCAATGTAGTCAACCTGCAACAACTGGAACAAGCTCTGCACCAAGAATGGCAAAATTTACCTCAAAATCGCCTTACTGGTAATATGAGTCAGGATTCCTGTTTTGCTCACCCTATGAGAGCTTGATATTTCATTCAAATTGTTCAATAAATAAATGTCTTGTTCTTCTTATATAGGACGTGACGAGAAGAAATCTCACTGTATTGTTTACTACCGTCTTCAGGACGTGTTCAGACAAAGTGCTATGGTGATGGCGGAACAAACCGGACTCAATAATCTCTATGGAATCATGTCTTACTGTACAGATCTTAGCAAGTAGGTGCATTATGATACTGTTGTAGATTTACAGTGATAGTAGATTAACCCTTAAAGTACTGAAACAGAAAATGATTAGCCTTTTAGTTTATACAAATTTATTTTAGTTTGATTGTGTTTGAAGCTTTAAGCTTATAGAAACACTCAAATCTGTTCCTAGAACCAACCAGTACTTAAGCAATGAATGTAAAGTGCTTCTTGCTGAAGGAAATAACGGCTTGCCCCTGACAGGGTTTGAACCCACATGGTCAGCAGTTCTTAGATTACTAGTCTGACGTGTTAACCACGTGTTAACCACTCAGCCACGCTGCCACTCAAGCCTTTTGCTACCAGTATAGAGCAACGCCAGTCTGCTCATAGCCTCAGCCATGCAGTCAGCCCAAGCTATAATTTGTTTGCTGATCAATTTTCAATCTTCATCTTGATATCCCCAATATTAATAATGTAAGTTCTAAAAATTGAAGCATTATTTTTTTAAACCATTGACTTGTTAAAGCAGCATGCCCCAAATAAATTTGTAGTATGATTTTTTCTGGTTTCAGATGTAGGAGAAGCATGATAGCAAGATATTTTGGCGAGGTTTGGGAGGCAAGTCAGTGTAAGAAGATGTGTGACCATTGTAATTCTGACTGTAAGTAATAAACTCATAGTTTATTCAGAGAGCCAGTAATGTACCTGGTTATTTACATTCAAAGTTTGAAATCAAGACCAGTACACTGGTCCTCACTTAAAGCAAGCCTGGATATATATGTACAGTTAGCAAACACTCCAATATAAGGAACATTTTCTTATAAATGTTTATGGCAAGCTGTTAAAATGGAATTTTCAATATCCCCAAGGAGGTTTTATACAGTTACAAGCTTGACACATAGACACTCTCCTATAGTGTTTCAACTTTGCCTGAAATCGAGGTCAGTGGTTCTACCCTGATAAATGCCTAGGCTTGAAACTCCAGGTCGGTATGTTCGTGAAGTTCTGAACTTTAATCCACATCCCTGCCTTAGCCTGTAATCCAAGTCTATGGTACTGTCTAGTTTCTTAACTTTGCCTGAAATCCAGGTCATTGCCCATATTACCACCAAAGCATGAAATTCAGATCATTGGTTCTATCTTGGATACAATATTAAGCATCAGCCAGAACTAAAAATCAAGGTATGTCCTTCCTGGATACATGCCTGTGTCTGAAATTTAGGTTCTGCACAACTAGTAATAATGCACACAATTTTCCACCAGTGTTATAGGTTTAATGTTAACATATGTCCTAAGATCATACATGTACAGTGTAACTTCCGAATTCCGGAACTTCTGAAATCCGGAAACTTCTAAAAACCGAACAATTTTTTCGGTCCCGATTTTTTCCCTTCTATTTTCTATTAATATAATACTTCTGAATTCCGGAACTTCTAAATTCTGAATTCCGGACGATACTTTTCGTAAAATTAGAGTCAAATCAATGCAATTTTACCTCCAAAAACCGGAAATATCGAAAGGTGTGAAATATATTGTAAATCGAGAATGTTTACCCTGCAGGAAGATTTAATCTCCCTATCGATTGTTTACTAATTAGCGGTGATCGTGTAATTTGACACGCGTTAAAATCACAAACTGTGAAATGGTAGAATAGAATAGAATAGAATAGAATAATGTTTTATTACCAATCATGGGCCTTCTCAGGCATACAATTACATAAAATATCAGTACATTAAATGTACATAAACAAAACAATAATAAGATAACATAAGCTAATTCTGATTTGATAACACAATTAACAAAGGACTAGTAACTATATGTATTCAACAAAGGCATTTTAAATGACAACACATAAAAGAAATAGAATTTGTAAAAAACCTCAACAATGAATAACCCACATTATCTTTTGAGATGTACATTGACAAAGACTAATTAATGATGTTAATAAATAACTACAATTACTTATTATGCATAAAAGTTCTATTATTGTATGTTTGAAGTGATGCGGTTAATCAAAGTAATTTACGGCGGTCAGTTAATTTGAAGTGTTTATTAGCAGATTAAACGACAATTAATTGGACAATGTATGCATCAAACGTCTTTAAGGATTTCATTGCATTTGATGTAATAATTAATTTACTAGCATCGGACGATAGGTAAGTTTATGCAATTAACAACATTTCTACAAACTGATAGAAATTCAAAAGCATTTGCAGGTAAGATAAAAATGTGTTCTTTTCATTCACATCTTTATCTTGATTAAAAGACTATTATAATATTATATGATATTACAGTAATGGTCACATCTTCCTTGACATTTAGTAATATTAAGTGGCTTAGTCTTGTCCACATTATCATAAACCTCTGAATTCCGGAAACCTCTGAAATCCGAACTTTTTGACAAGTCCCATGGGTGTTCGGTTTTCGGAAGTTACAATGTATATCTATTTTTGGAAAGATGAATAAAATATTTTATATTTTGCCCATGCTGCTTTTTAACTTAATTGTTTTCTACACTTGTCTATGCTACCAATTTATAGCATTGAAGTTTGACCAGACATGATATTGTTTGCCACTCAATTTTAGTATTTTGATATTGAATGTTCTTGGATTCACAACTGGGCAGTCTCAATTTCTTAGAAAGACACTGACACAACTTCAACTAAACTCTTTTGTAGTTACATGTTTAATAAATAAAACATGAGAAAACACTAAGTACAGTATATTAGATATTTTGCAGACCCTGTTGAGAAGAAAGATTTGACAGCATTTTGTGTAAATGTTCTCAAGATACTGGACAATGCTGGATCATCTGAAAATAAATTAACAGCAATAAAACTTCTAGATGCGTGGCAAGGAAAAGGTCCATCTGTAAACAGAATCAAGGTTTGTTCTGAAATCAGAAATGATTACTAAAGATATCAATTTTAGATATACATGTATTTAAGAGTTTTTTTCATCTTATGAGAAGAGGACTTTAATTGTCATCAGTGTTAATTAGGTATAACTTGTCATATATGGAACGTACATTGGCTATTGTGTATTTTATATTAACCTTTAACCTTCTGGAACTGAGAGTGAAATAGCATTTTTCATCTGACCATGATTTATACAGTTGGCTTAAGTAACTTTCTATTTTCTTCTTGATATCCCTAAAATTGATAATGAACTGAACCAAAAATTGAAGCAGGACAAGTCCATTTATGATATTCATGTGGTTATGGGTTAATATGGCATGCAGAAAGTGGCCTGCCTTTGTCATTTGAGAATATTATTGTGACAATTGACCTATTTAAATATTTGACCTCTGAGTATTTGACCTTTAAAGGTCATTGACCTTGAGTATTGTTGAACTTTCAGGGAACTGAGACAGGGACAGACCGCGAGAAGTTGGAGCGTATCCTGGCCTTCATGTTGAACAAACAATATATCAGAGAGGACTTTCACTTTACACCTTACTCCACAATCAGCTATCTTGTTCCAGGTTAATATGAATTTTATTTTCATATCAGTGATTTTTAAATGTAATTTGAAAAATGTTTTTTTTTAATGCATCAAACTTTTGTACTGAATCATGCTAATTTATAAACATGCAAATGCATGCAGTTTTGTTCAGATTGTTCGTCAGTTTCGCAATTTTGCAATACTTGTTATTTTAGCATGTCCATTTACACATTTTAAAGAGAGAAAAAAACAACGGATACTACTTTGTGATGACATATTCTTTATAAATATACATGTACATAAAAGTATTATCCTCCCTGCAAAATGCATTGTTTTTTAATTACTAGAAAATATTTCCTTTTTGTAATTTCCAAATCTAGATGTACATGTATTTAGATACAGATTCTTCTCAGCCATAAAGAAGTATATGAGACCATACTTTTAACAAAAAGATGATTTAAGGATTGATGACCCATATATGGACATTTATCTGAGCTAGAACTTACCATAATTGATATGTATAATACTTAATATATAATTATATAATTCCAGGTCCTAACGCAGGCTTGATCAGAAATCGGACACAGAAAGTTTTTATAGATATGAGAGGAAGAAGAATCTCTGATAGTGGATCTCCGTCACTTTCAAAGGTCAAAGGTCACCAATATAGTGAGTCTTCAAGTTCAAAGGTCAAGGACAGTATACCAAAACTGGTGATTGTAAACAGAGAAAATTCAGTGTTCACAAAACAAAAACACGGACATTTGGATAGTGAAACTTGTGAAAATGATGAAAAGGGTAAACAAAAATTGGGAAAAAGAAATAGTTTGAAACAAGCGAAAAAGAGGAGAATTGTGATAAGCAGTGATAGTGAGTGTGATGACCTTGACTTTGGCAATGGAGATAGTAGTTCAACTTCAAAGAAGTTCAAATCATCAGCAAAGGGAGATAAATCTGTGGGGAAAATAAATCCTAAAAATGGAGACAAAATGTGTTCACCAGTAGGTAATGGTATGACCCCATCAACTAGTTTAACAAACTCTGCTAGTACATCAGTTTTGATAGACTCAGATAGTGATAATGAAGATTTTGTTATGTAATCTTTCAGATTATTGTTATTGTCATAACATTGTTGTCATGTATAAAAAAATAAAAAGAAAAATACTTATATGGTTCATTTTTTGAAGAGTTTGATGACAACTGGTGCTGTGTCCTAGTAATGTACCAGCCATAATAATCATAATGCTAATTTGAAATTGTGTAGTCATTTGTTGAAATAGTTTATATCGTTTTGTGTATTAGTCTTATTTAAACCAGTTAAACTTTATTAACAGTTATATTCTAGGTTCTTTTAAAAAAATTTTTTTGGTCACATGTGGCAATAAATGTAAAACCATGAAGTTTGGATTCTTGTGAGAAATCTATCTAGCTAGCTTTAAATAGGGAATGTCAGAAGGGGCACTTGAGATTTTCCTCCTCCAGTAAAGCTTGAAAGTTGCCATATGACATTTAAAACGTCAGTGTGACTTGAAATCAAACAAACAAGCTTATGCCATCGGTATAGGACCAAGCTTTTGTGTTGCCCAGAGACATAGATAACATCTCTGTGCTGCCTGACCATACTGGTTTACTGTTTCTCAGGTTTCATATCTAGCGAAAGAAAATTCTAGCTTGAAATCTGGACAAATCCAGTACCAAAATACAGCAGGCTGAAGAATAAGTTGGTGAACTTTCCCATTAACATAAGATACCAAAAGCACAAGTATTTCTTTAGCTACTTATCAGTTAAATGAAAAAAGACAAATTCAGATATATTTAATTTTATGTATTTTTTTTGTAAATTTGTTACATATTTTCATGGTACTACTCCATTTCAGAATTTTGCAAAGTTTAGCTTTTAGTGAAAGCTATCTTGCAAACTTATTAGCATTTATTTTAAAGGGGGATGAGTATTATCATTACAAATCTTTATATAAACAAATGTATGCTGAATCACGTGACAATGTAGGCCTAATGCAAAATGTGTCATGTTTTTCAATACAACTACGTGTATAGTCAAAGAAGCGAAACCGTTTAAACATCACCGACTTTATAAGAATTGATTGTAAAATATATGTTATTATAATCAGATTTTTGAACTCGTTTTTATTGTTATTCTATATCTCTGGTTAATTATTATATTTCCAATGTTAATCTCCTAATTCAGTAACTGTCACTTCAAATCATACACCTGTATGTTAACATTCTGATAACATCCAATATAAAGTTTCCTCTGATCCCAGTTTACAGCCAGACAACGTGGATCTCGAATGCCGTCTTTATACTGGAGCAACACTCGACCCTTCTTGAAATCAGACGACACCAGGTGTAATGTATTATTATTATAACTGGACACTATTATCGTGCCATCAACCAATGAAGCGAGTCCATATGTACAGGACAATTTGGGTTCCGTGTAGACACCTTCAACCTCGCCGTTCCAGTCGACACATTTGATATCTTTCTTATCAGAATCTGATATATAGATTTGTTTAGTCATCTCATTTATGGTAACATACCAGGGAAATACAAAAAGACCTTTTCCAAAAGTATCAAACTTTATGGTTTGTAGCACCGTACCGTCCATGGTAATGGTTTGGACATTAGCAGGGAATGTATGCAGTGTGACGACCAGTTTTTCATCACTGTAAGCCAATCCATAACAGTAACCGCCAACTTTAATTTGTTTGACCGTTGACGGGACACCTGAAGTTGATACAATCTGTATAATATGTTCATCCGGAAGTGTGACTGCAAGTTCATCTTCTGGAAGACGAGCAAGATCCCACGGCCCGGACGACAACTTTAAACTTGATAAAACCTTATGTTGCTTTGCGTCAACGGTTTTTATTTTACTGTTTATAAAATCAGCAACAGCCAATAGATCGGTT
The DNA here is from genome assembly GCF_026571515.1 of Ruditapes philippinarum. Taxonomy (NCBI): domain Eukaryota; kingdom Metazoa; phylum Mollusca; class Bivalvia; order Venerida; family Veneridae; genus Ruditapes; species Ruditapes philippinarum. Next base: position 157,382 of record NW_026865326.1, read on the forward strand.
CCAATTATAGCTATTCCAGTAATGTTGTAAGTTGTTTTATCAGACAACATTTTTATGTTTATTTGCCCAGAGAATGTTGCTGATAATCTATCATATAAAGCTCCTACTTTCTTAGGCTCTTCTGTTACTAGTTTAATAGGTTCTATGGTTTCTATTTGAGTATTTGAACTCTCCTTGCTGACAACCTCTCCAAGACATGTGTCGACCTTTAATATTTTCTGAATAGGTGCATGAGTTATCAACATTACATCATTTATTAAAGTATTCTCAGCCATTTCACTCATCGCTGTTGAGTAGTTTTGTAGGTCAATTTCGGATTTCTTAACTCGTACAAACAATTCATTATTTCTATTGGATGCCTGCAAAGCTTTCAAATCATCTTGCAAGATTGTTATTTGAGATTCAATCTTCTTACACTCATTACCGATTGAATCAGTCTTGGAATGTTCTATTTTTAGAAGTTCTGCAGCCTCATTTTCAAGCTCTTTCTCCCATTGGTCAATTCTGTCCCTGATTTCTCGGCATAATTTTTTGATTTCCTGTCTAACTTTGCTCTCATTCTGGGCAATTTTTGTTTGGTTCTCCTTTGATTTTATCATCATTTTCTGACAATTTGTCTGTATGATCTGCAAGGATTGAAGAACGGCCTTGAACTCTTTGCTGTTGTTGTAATTTCTGGACACTTCAGGAATATAATCATTCTTGCATGCTCGATGGTCCGATGCTACGCATGAGCTGCACGCAAGTACTTTATGATCACGACAATAGTGTTGTATAATTTCAACCTCGTGGTGTTGACAATACTCTTTTAACTCATTCTGGACAGATGAAAGGCTGGTTATCTTATATTTAGACATAGTTAAGCTCCGACTCTGTGTTGTTATTAAAGTTGAAACGATTATTTTATTTTAGAATGTGATTTAAAATCTGCCTTCAGTACTTTTTGTTCAAAAACTGGACAAAATAATGTTGTCCAATGATGCCCTGTCTACAGCTTTTCTAATTATTTTATCTGTCAATCTGATATCTAAAAAGAGAAAGAAAAAGGGTTATGCAGACATATCATTACTTTTGGCAGATTCATACCAAAGTCACATGGTAAAAGATAGGCTTAGTTTGTGTACAAATGCGGCATGATATAATTGTTTGGCAATGTTGAACTGAGACATTTACTTACCCAGTGACCTTTTGTTCGTAAAATATCGTTTTCCGAAGAAAATATGATATACTGTGCTTTAAAGTACGATAAATGCTTACAAATATCATGCAGAAACGTAAATAATACATACTTTGATAAAATGTAATAATATGAAACATACTTAATAAATCTCAAGTATATTATTATTTTAGTATTCTACACACTAACCCACCGACTACAAAATTACGCAGTTGAATCGCACGTGCGCCAATAGCCTAATCGCTCGCGTTCCTCGTGTATGTAAAAAAAAATTGTAAGTCGTTCTTCCGTGAAAGACATTAATCAAAGGGCTGCAAGCTCAGTGGTATTTTCTGATCCCTGCAATCTAAATCGTACTGTATATCTGTATGTGTTTTCCTGTATAAGTTTATTTTTATGTACTATAAGTCATCTTGCAGGGCACCAGAGTTTGATAAATACGGAATTTTGCATAACTAGAGTTGCATAAAAAAAAATATGTTATGCATATCGTGGCTATTTCCTTAACAAAGACACAAAAAAAAGAATTAAAAAAATGTTGCCTCGACTGGGGTTTGAACTCCAGACCTCTCACTCACCAAACGAGCGCGTTACCCCTGCACCACGGAGAAGTTTTAAAATCAAAAGCTGAATAAAATCAAGTGATTCGAAATTTAGAATTTCCATTGCATTTCGGGTTAGGGTAATTTCGAGGCATTTTGTTCAGGGTAAATCTGTTGTTTAAAATTGAAGTAAATAATTTAGCAAAAATCTTCTCGCCCAAACGGTCCAACATGTAGAAACTATATATTCAACTACTCGGCAGTCAGATTTATTTGTGTAGTATTCGGTAATCGACATCGCTAAAAATAGCATTTTCATTGATTAAAATCATATTCATCCGCGTAATTTGTGAGTGTGCGTTTATTGACAACTCTATAAGCCAACGCTACTTTAAAAGTTTGAAGGTGTAGTAATTTGTTGGACACTTGTAACAAAAAATTGTTCTTTCTTTTAAATTGCTGGTTTTTAAGCAGTTTTGAGTGAGAACTAATTTGCGTTGTTAGGACTGTTAGGAAATTTTGTGTTAGACCGTGGATGTTAGCTATGTATTATCTGATCTGCGATCAGAAAATACAAAAATGACACGAATTAATGAGTATTAAGATTGGAATACTAGTAATTTGTGCCGGCGTCTCGGTAAAGTTGACTTGCAATACATGTATATTGTGTTTTTATTGTTGTAAGAGAACAGCATTGACGTAATCATGATTTTTATCAATCTGAAGTTATTTATGATTTATGCGAAAACAGGCTAATAAATAATGCCACGAGTGGTTGGTCACGCAATAGGTCTACTCATGTTATATCGAATAAATCACCTTGATTTAACGCGCAAAAGTGCGTGCCTCCCCGCCGCAACAAAATCTTGTGCACTAGGTTGAGATATACTTATTAAGCGTAACTATTTGAGCCGCGTCACGACAAAGCCAACATAGAGCGTTTGCGACCAGCATGGATCCAGACCAGACTGCTCATCCGCGCAGTCTGTTCAGGATCCATGTTGTTCGCTTACCAACCCTATTACAAGTAGATAAACTGAACAACATGGATCCTGATCAGACTGCACGGATGCGCATGCTGGTCTGGATCCATGCTGGTCGCAAACGCACTATGTTGGTTTTGTCGTCACACGGCTTATTTAACCTTCTGTTATGTTAGTTGCGATGAAGTTTTGTTTAACATCTGACCAATAAATGATATCAAGTAAAAAGGTGGCAAATAACAAATTTGTTGAAGAGTATATCACTAAGAACTGTACAGAACTAGCCTTCTAGGTGCCCGACCGGGAATCGAAACCAGGAGCTTTCATCATGTTTAAGTTTGTGTATGCAAATTACTCCCTGTACAACTAAATCAAAATAGATAAAATTTACACATGATTGTCATAATTATGAAAGTAAGAAAAAAAGATAGACATCTTTTTATATGATGCACCCGTTGACTTACGCTGCATAATTGATTAAAGTAGGAAAAATAGTTTTGATAATAAATCTTGTAAATTAAAAAATAGAAAACGATACTAGAACTAGAAAATAATAATAACGCGTAAGAAGTAGTTATTTACGGAAACTAGCGAAAAACCTCCCCGAAATAAAACAGCCGGAGATCAATATTGCCAAATAATAGTTAATGTGTGTAAATATGTATATGTCATATTGCATTGAATACTTTTATTGAATATACAAATGTGCCATTTAAAATTTATTGTAAATCACTATGATTTATGCTACAATTATCTTAGACAAAAAACTTGACAATAAATTCTATGTTGAATTATAGTTTTAATAAGAATTACTATATACATGTATACAGGTATCAATTTGAAATCAGCTGAAATTGCATATGTAAGATCATGTACTAAATACAGAATTAAAGTTGTTACAATTGTATATTGTGTTTAAAATACTAAAGAAAATTTAGGTAAATTTACCTGTGCTGTAGTTTTGAATTCCTTAATGATCTCAAAAGCGCTAAATGGCATAAATTCTTACTATACATGTTGTTGTAAGTAAATAGTGTTATATTGATTTATAGGGTACAATGAAACCAATAAACGTTCAGTATTTATTTGACTTGTTATGGGTAACGATCAATTTATATGTTTAGTAAAGGGAGATAGTTAAGTATTTCATAATTTTAGTTGTTTGCAAAGTTGCAAACCTTTGATATGAACGTTAAATCTTGGAGCGATTTTAGTAACAAAATACTTAAAATGTGCGGCAGAAATCATAATTATAATTCGTTTGTTGCCATTGTGCTTTCTTATTATCCAGGCCCATATATGCGCTTAAAAGACCCCAACTGAAGTTCGAAAGCCTAAATACACATGTACATAAAATTTGAAAACCGTTCATAAATGTGATGAAGCAAAAAGTGGATGCTATAAAATTTTGCTAATAATTTATTGGTTCAGGCCTACATCAAATGGTACACAAGTTTTACTTACGCCATGTCAAAATCTCTTAGTGGAGTCTTTTTCATTATTATATCAGTAACGGGGACCTTTTTTGCTGGGTTAATGAGTGGTTGACTCACAAATGTCGCATCGAATTGCAATAGTGGAATGACGCTTTGAAGTTAAATAAAAAAGCTTGGGGACAACCTGGTACTATCTAAGTGCTTACCCATGCATAAAATTATGTACAGAGGAGTATGCCTTTCAGTGTTAATATGTAGGCTCGATGGACATTGTATCATTAATGTTTTTGATGCATGTTCTAAAAATGCAAATACATTAAGTACTTTTTCCCCCTTAATCAACAAGTGAAGAAGTTACCATAAGTATGAGGATAATGTTCAGTGAAGAAACACTATTTTTTTGTATGTTTTGATTTATTACTCTGGCAAACTCTTAAGCATAATATGGTGATACGACTCAAAAGCCGGCATTTTATTTAAAGTTGGTAAAATACTCACAAGCCGGATAATTCATGTCAACAGTCACTTTCAGATTACTTTCTTGATCTTAACACAATGGACTTGTGCAGCTTCGATTTTTCATAACTGTCCATTGAGATGAAAATGTACAGGTTAATCAAAAAAAAGTAGAAAAACTGACGATACATTAAAAAACCTTTTCTGAGCTCAGTCGCAAATCTCGGGCTTTCCATTAAGTCAGTGAACATTCTATGCAGTGTTTTACTAATTAAAAACCCCGATATCTGAGAGAAAGTTACAATAAGTTCTTTATAACTTAAAACTGCTAGAAGTGCAAGGTAGCCTAACTCTATACTAGAAACAAAGGCGAACTGATTTCGGGTTCAGCTTGGTAATGTCATAACAACAGCTTGTTGTATTCAGAGTAACTTCCTCGGTCATTTATTTTGACTGTTTCATGTGTTTACTAGTTCTTAGTATTATTCAGGTATTTCTATAACATTTTTATGATTTGCCAGCAGGATACACATAACATTTTATTTGATCGAATTGTAGGAGATGCCGCTTTAATATATTCTCATATGCAATACAACAAGAATTTGTAACAGAGTTATTAACGTCCCCCGCCTTAGGGAAGTATTATATGAAGTATAAAATTGTGCTATTTCAAAAGATTGAGGTATGGATCCGGACTTTTAGTCCAAAGGCATCTAACAGTTGCGTAAGACAGGCCGTCTTATTATGCCTAAACAGAACATTTTAGCTAAGTTATTTCACAATTCGTTGATGGGACAAACAGATGAAGTTCATTTCTACATCCCCCTTTTTTCTTCCAAAAGGCAGGGAACAATTATCCTATACAGTATACAGTGATTATCTCTAATACTTTTGAAGTTATTCTCTGAATACGAAAACACAGACTATAATATCTTTTAATTGTGTGACCTTGTAAGACCAAACTCATAATGTACTCTATAACAGACTATATACATGTATATTAATATTTGCCTTGACCTTAGTGTAGGCGACTTGTTATTGCACACGACAGAATGTCTCATTATTGTGAACACTTTTGCCAAGTATTTATAAAATCCCTTGATCTATGAAGAAGTTATAGACCGGATACAAAATATATCTTAGAACAGACTATGTTAATCTTTGACCTCTAGGTGTGACCTTGACCTTGGAGGTAGGGGTGCAGGTGTTGCGCATGACACATCAGCTCATTATTGTGACTATTTGTGCCAAGTATTTTCAAAATCCAATGATCTATGAAGAGGTTATAGACCTGACATAAAATATACCCTATAACAGACTATGTTAATTTTTGACCTCTAAGTGTAACCTTGAAGAACTTAAAGGTAGGGATGCAGGAGTTGAGCATGACACTTTGTCTTAATGTGACTATTTGTGCCAAGTATTTTCAAAATCCTTTAATCTATGAAAAAGTTATGGACCGGACACAAAATATACCCTATAACAGCTATGTTAACCTTTGACCTCCAAGTGTGACCTTGACCTTGGAGGTAGGTGACCGGTTGTTGCGCATGACACACCGTCTCATTGTAAACAATTGTGGCAAGTATTTACAAAATCTTTCAAAGATAAGAAAGTTATGGACCGGACACGACATATACCCTCAAATAGGACAATGTTGACTTTGAATAAGCAAGTGCGACCTTGACCCTGGAGGTAGGGGTCTGGTTGTTGCGCATGGCACATCGTCTTATTATAACAAACATTTGTGCCAAGTTATTTCAAAACACGAAAGTGTGACGGACGGACGGACGTCCGGCCGAAATGGAATAAGGGGCCATTTCTATTGTTATTTTCTATTATTTAACAGAGGGTCAATGGCCCCTAACTCTATTGTTACAGAGTGAACTCTATTGCTCTCTTTTGTTCTGTTTACAGTTAGATGGCTCTCTAACCCTATTCAGTAGTGCGGAAAGACGGACGGACAGACAAACGGACGGAGACTTTTTTTCTATATCCCACTTTTTTCCTTCGAAAATGCGGGGGACAAACAGATACAAACACAAGATAGACAACATGTCCTTGAAATGTAGCCACTCTCAATACTGATGATTACCAATTTGTTATTCTTGTTTGCTATTGTTTAAATCTGCATTAAAAAAGTGCGGCCCTATTATACATTATCGAAATCGGCAATTCCCCTTGGGGCCCCAAGCCCAGTCCCATAGCAAGTCAACCATTTATTAGGCTTTGAGTTTGCTCAGAGATGCCCATGCAAGTTTTGAATAAGCCTACACAGACATTTCTCTCCACAAAGACAACACAAGTGACCGATTTTGTTGAATGAGGGCTCGTGGGATAAATGAGAGCGCCTCTTCTTACGGCAATATGAAGAACGTTATGCTTGCTTCAGAAAACATCGCAGGATACGCTTGAATGTTATGGCATCGGGACATGCATCTTTTTCTACATGATATACATACTTTTAACTACCTCATCCTGTATGTTCAAATCTCTCTCATCTTAGTTCCTTGGCAGACATTTTATGCTGGCTAAATACCCCAAGTTAATAACTGCCAGTCAGCATGCTATTGGACGTGTCAGGGTCTTTAGTTGTTTCAATTCGCCATCTTTTTTTTGCAATTTCCTTGTTCGGCGCATAACTTAAACTATTCCAAAGATTGACTTGAAAAATGCATGTATGTTGTAGTCATAATGACTTGTGCAGTATAAAAGAACTATTACTGTAAGTGGCGTCATATTTGTATTATCACTCTTTTTGCAATCTTGCTGCATTCTTCACACCAGATCTTGACTTCATAACTTTTCCCCAAGGGATTAACTAAACTTGAAATGCAAAAACAAGGTGACAAGAAGTGAAGTGTCAAAGGACCATAACTCTTACTGGTCCCCATTATTTAATAATCTCCCTTTTTAATTTTTCTTGTCTGCAGCAGTACTTGAAAAATATTCAATGGATCGACTTGATATATAGCAGACTGGTGACAAGCAGAAATGCAGTGATTTTTTTTTATTTGGGTTTTTATTTTAATCTCTCATTTGCAACTTTGTCACAATTTCCATGTCCAGAGTATAACCAGGGTCTTTGAAATAGAATTTGAAAAACCCTGGCATAACTCAACAAAATTGTTCCAAGAGATTGAAAATAATTGTTTCTAAATACATGTAAAACCATTTATCATTTTTTAGTGAAATTTTCAAACCATGTACTGACTGAAAAGGGTATGTAGTGCACAGTTCAGACCATGATCTTGATCTGCACTGGTCAAATGGTTAGACTGTGTTGCCACTAGCAAGCTATAGGCTAACACTTTTAGGGATATTTTGTATGCATCAGAAATAACTTTTAATGCTATAATAAATTTTATTTACAAAAGTCAATATGGATTATAACAGATGATATATACATGTACTTTGTAAGTAATTATATAACATAATACACTTGGAACACAGATATATCCTATCAAATTAATTGATAAAAAAATGCACATCAAATACAAAACTGATATTCTATTTAAATAAATGCACCAAATGTAGATCAAGATCATCAGGTTTTTTCTCTTCTTCAAGAGGAATCAGTGATCACATGTGTCGCCTAATGATGGCCAATTTCATGTTGGGACAAATTTTGTGACAGATGGAGAAGTGATCGGAGTAGTGGCGACATAAATTCCTGTAAAGTTAGGATGAAATTGCCCCAGTAGTTTATGAGGAGTAGTGGGGAAAAGTTTTGTGACAGACGGACAGACAGACAGTGCACAACTAGACTTGGTACTGATCATTCCTGTAAAGTTTGGATGAAATTGCACCAGTAGTTTATGAGGAGTAGTCCAGACAAGTTTTGTGACGGACGGACAGATGGACGATGGAGAAGTGATCCCTATATGTCGCCACTACTCCGTAGAGGCGACACAAAAATTGTGTCTTCCCATATCTTGGTTTTGAATAGAAATAATGTGTACTTTATTATGAAATTATCTTGGTTTTCAAAAAGATATCTTGTTGCTTTTTTCCTCATACATTTATTGCATAATGCAGAAATCATTATCATATCACAATTGCTTGAAGTTCCTATCTTTTGACCATAATTCCCCTCATCTGTCTGGTGAACTAAGGGAGAATACTCTTGCAGTATTATCATCTGAAGCTGTCACCAACCAGTTGCCATCCCTGAAATATTTATTGTTCTTAATAATTTAATATTTTTTTAAAAATTTTTTTGAACATGTACATATGAGCAATAAAATTTTTGAAGAGAAATTAATGCTAACATGATTAATTTGTTAAAGGAATTTGTTCAGCTTCCATGTTTTGGGGTATATCGAAATGAAAATACAGACATTTTCATGAATTCATTTATCATAGGAGACATTTTAATTTGTAAGATGACCCTATAACTCTTATTTCACCCTATTTTTCCAATTTGTAGCACTTAAATGATATTTAGAATACAAAATATTTAAAGAATCATAAAATACTACATCAATGATCAAGTATTGGATATTGAAAGGCATTCTACTTTATCAATGGTCTGATACACATTCTAAATCAAAATATACTAAGAATTGAATTCATTTCATTAGATTCTTACTTTGAAATATCAAAGCCTAGAATGGAATCTCTATGTCCTGTCCATGTTGATGTTAGTTCTCCACTACGAGCATTCCATAGGCGTATAGCGCCATCTAAACAACTTGTATATACCATGGGAGATAACTTGTCCCATTGCAAACTAACTATACCAGCCTATATAAAAGAATGAATATCTTATTAACAGAGATAAATTATAATACATGTATTTCACATTAAATATATATTTTAGTCAAAATAGTTATTTGAATAATTTTGTGACATAACTTCAGCTTGGTAAAGATAAATAGGTTATTATATCAAATGATATAATTCAACCCTTTACTGCTGAATTTCTTAAAGGGACTCATCCAGTCTATTCTTGATCAATTCTATGGATATCAAGATTAAAACTAAAGTTAAAGTCAGCCAACAATAACTTTCTAGTATATTGTATGGAAGTTTGTTTACATTTTACTACATTATGACATTAAACGCTACTTCCTTAAGGTAATGAGCAACTAACATGCTCTAAAATTGTTATTTAAACATAATAAAACTCATGTTTTTATACTTTCTTATGAAGGAAATTTTTTTCATTTCTGCAAATAATAGCAAGAGATTATATACAACCAGAATGGCAATGTTCTTCATTATGTGCATAATACTGCACATTTGTAACGTCACTTTTCATTGGGTATATCTTATGTTTATATACTTTTATAAACACAGCTGCTGTCAATTTATGAAGAAATCTCACTTTTTTCTCTAAAGAAAGATACTTGCTGTAATATAAATTGTTATAAATAAATATTTCCGACATGTTATATGGTCATATATGAAACCGTTGTTTGCAATATAACCCTCGTCTATCGGCTCAGGAAATATATTAAAACAGCTCTTTATATGGGGTCATATAAAATGTCAAAAATCTTTATAACTAATACTATAAATACATGAATACTCACATTATGAGGACACCTATGTCTACAGATCTGTGTATTTGTATCCCATATGCTTAACACTCCAGCCACAGTGCCTGTTGCTGCAAATGCATGCCTGAAAAAAATCATCATGTACTCAATTTTAACCAATCCATAAGATATTATAAATTTTATCATTTTAACCTTTAGTAAGATAAGATTTGCATAATTTTTCATATGCATTTATGTTTGTTTCTTTTTATTACTATTTTATAACAATATACAGCATTTACTATAAAAACTCTGTAAGTAATAACTATTTTACCCATATAAATAAATGCCAACTTCTCTACATAAATAATTTGAGGTAGTGCTGGCATACAAGAAGAGTTATTTAATATTGTAAGAGAAAACTTTTGCAAATCCTCAATTTCAAACAAGGTTCTCCTCATTCCTCTGTAACTACTGGATATAGACTGTTTTATTCAAAATCTTTCTACCCATTTCTAAAATACAACTTGTTTTACCTAGCCACTAATACAATTATCAAAATAAACATTATTTGTTACTTTGTCATATAAACTTGCTACCTATTTCTCTATGAATTTTTTTTTTAACTACCCTCATTCTATGCCAGGAACATTACTTAAATATTAAAATAATCCTGTTCAAATAAAAAAATGAGTCTTGGCATGGCCAAGTGGTTAATGTGTTGGAATAGTAATCTAAGGATTGCTGGTTGAATGGCTTCAAACCCAGTCAGGGGCAAGCTGTTGTTTTTATGAGCAAGAAACTTTACATTCATTGCTTAGTACTGGCTGGTTCCAGGAACTGATTCCAGAGTGTTTCAATAAGCTTATAGCTTCCAACACAATCAGACTAAAATAAGTTAGTAATTACATCATGTAAGATCTAAGTAGAGACTACCTACGTTGGTGAAAATCCTACAGTTTCTACTGAATTCTCTTCTACACCTGGAGATGAACAATCAAAAGTTGCTAAAACCTGTAAAAAAATAAACCTCTGAGTTTATGTTAATACAAATATATGCATATCAAAGCAAGACATATCTTAAAGTCAAATAACATTTTGTTCAGACAAGACATATTTTTGGAAACATTCAAATGTCTTGAAGCTGCTGGGCCTTATAAAAGAACCAAGACCAGTCCCCTACTGGATCACTTTGTCTGATTCACTTCCTCGACCAATATAAATGTGGAAATTGATGACAAAAAAATTTGTTCCAACTTTAAAAAACTTCAATTGACATGCATAATCTACATATAACCCTCTATCCACGTATCAAGTATCATCAAACATGTCATAGATATCTAACAAATCATGTAGTATAATGTATAATGCTTCAAAAGAATCTCCACAAAAGGTGAAATTTACAATTGGTAAGGGCAAGTTACATTGATTTATACCTTTTAGTATTGGTTCCTTGCTGGTTCCTTGCCAAGCATTCATAGACATTAGAAAGTTACTTTGATTAAAAGCTGCATGGCTCCAGATGAGCCAAAATATGTCAAGAAAATCAAAATTGAAAACCAAGAGCAATGTACTATAGAGCTGTCATCGATTCAGTGCAATGCATATCAACGATATATCGATATCAAGTGACTTAAATCAACGATACACCGATATATCGATAATATCCTATACTCACTTGTCTGTCATTCACTTTCATACCTGTTTCAATGATTTAAGTCAAAAGCATGTTCTGTACAGTGTTTTGTCCACTGCATGATTTTTTCCAGACAATATTTTTTGTCACCATTGCTATGATTATGAAATAATTCCACTATACAACAAAAGCATAACATTAGATATAAATAACTGTTTCTGTATATATTTTGGGTGAATTGTATAATTTCTAGACATTTAATATAAATATGAGTCAAAAGTATCGATTTTTTAAAATGTGTATCGATTATTGATCGACAAAAAAATATCAACGATACATCGATATTGTCGATATCGATGACAGCTCTAATGTACTAAGATTTTAAGGAAAGTTTAAAGATTCAAGTAATAATTTAAATGTTCACATTTATGGTTTATGGCTGATTTTGCAGTATTTATCACCATATATTTGGAAGTTTACGTAGATTGTTCAACGATTTGCAACATGTAAATTACTTCCTTTGTTCATTTCATAATAATTTACCTTTAAATACATTTTAAAAATTTTCATGAAAATTACCATGAACCTGGGGGGCATGCTGCTTTAAAGCTTACCAATATTTAAGTATTACCCCGTAACACAGAAGTCTAATACAAAGATCATTAATTAGTTCATTTAATTGATATCTTGCCTCAATTGAAACATATGCCCCTTGCTATGTTTGTTGTACATTACAAACACCAGTGGAACATTTACCTTAGCTGTAGCACCATTGATAATTTTTGCAGTGACATCAGTTGACCCAGATATGATAAGATTGTTTAATGGATTCACATCTACAGATAACACCGTTGACTTGTGAGCTGAATTACCTATTAAAACACAATGATAAATGATTGATTATCAATGATAAAGACATTTTAACAAAACCAGATTTTTCTTGCCTATGTATAAATATCAATAGTCAAAATTCTGAAAAAAATGCTAAAATCATGAAACACAAACAATATCTTCCCGTGCTTTGTTTAGTTGGTTACCATCTGAAGTCACACTGACACTTTAAATGTCATGTTATGACTTTACAGTTTACTGGTGGAGGTACATGTAGATGTCAGATGCCCCGCCATGAATTATTTCAGGCATGAGCGGGCAGCTGAGTGGAACCACTGACATTCTGTAAACTACCTGGATAGTTTCTTCACATGAAAGAATCCAAAGAACATGGGCGAGATTTGACCCCCAGAGGAAAGGAGTAAGTGGTTTAAAGTAAAAGATCTTTAACTATTAGGTCACAAACATCCTCTCTTGGTGACAATAGTTCTGGTGTCAATTTGGTTGAAATCCTTTAAGAAAGGTAGGGATTAAGCATAGAAGAAATTGTTTATGACCTCCTGCCTGCCTTCCGACATAGGCCAATGTTGTAAGTTTTTTCAGTTTTGATTTTTAAAAACCTGATTAAATTATTTTTCTGAACAACCCTACACTATTTATTGCAAATAAGGGCAAGTCAATATATTGTTACAAGTACATTTCTAATTATAAAACTGGGAAAAAGATTGGCCTTACGGCCTTAAAATTCTTTTTTTTATCTTCAGAGAAAACATTGAGTAATAATTTTAGAACATACCTGTGACACTATGTTGTATTGTCCCTGATTTTAAATCCCATAATTTAACTGAGCCATCATCATAACCTACACACATTCTTTTTCCTGAAACATAGGCAATACAATGTATATCTCTCCTTGTTTCCATGATTCTGACAGGCTTTGACTTCTTATAAACAATATTAAAAACAAGATATGTTTGTAAAACATGTATGCCCCCTATCAGCAGCCAATTAGTTATGTGATAAGGTTATTATGCATGACTTCTGACCCAGTGATCAAACAATTAATAAGGTTTATCAAGTATCTACTGGTCATGACCTTGACCTTTGACCCCTTGACCCAAAACTCAATAGGGGTCATCTGCTGGTCACGACCAATCATCATACAAAGTTTGAAGTTCCTAGGCCTAAGCGTTTTTAGTTAATTCATCAGAAACAGTTTTTACCTACAAGGTCAATGTGACCTTGACCTTTGACCCCTTGACCCCAAAATCAATAGGGGTCATCTGCTGGTCATGACCAATCACCATTCCAAGTTTGAAGTCATCTGCTGGTCACGACCAATCATCATACAAAGTTTGAAGTTTCTAGGCCTAAGCGTTTTTAGTTAATTGATCGGAAACCTCTTTTACCTACAAGGTCAATGTGACCTTGACCTTTGACACCTTGACCCCAAAATCAATAGGTCATCTGCTGGTCATGACCAATCACCATACCAAGTTTGAAGTTCCTAGGCCTAAGGGTTCTTTAGTTATTGATTGGAAACCATTTTTACCTAAGAGGTCAATGTGACCTTGACCTTTGACCCCTTGACCCAAAAATCAATAGGGGTCATCTACTGATCATGACCAATCACCATATCAAGTTTGAAGTCCCTAGGCCTAAGGGTTCTTTCGTTATTGATCGGAAACCGTTTTTACCTACAAGTACAATGTGACCTTGACCTTTGACCCCTTAACCCCAAAATCAATAGGGGTCATCTGATTGGTCATAACCAATCACCATACCAAGTTTCAAGTTCCTAGGCCTAAGGGTTATTTTGTTATTGATCAGAACCTGTTTTTACCAAATAGGTCAATGTGACCTTGACCTTTGAACCCTTGATCCCAAAATCAATAGGGGTCATCTACTGATCATGACCAATCACCATACCAAGTTTGAAGTTCCTAGGCCTTAAGGTTCTTTAGTTATTGATCGGAAACCGTTTTTGCTTACAAGGTCAATGTGACCTTGACCTTTGACCCCAAAATCAATAGGGGTCATCTACTGGTCATGACCAATCACCATACCCAGTTTGAAGTTTCTAGGCCTAAGGGTTCTTTAGTTATCACTCGGAAACCGTTTTTACCCAAGAGGTCAATGTGACCTTGACCTTTGGCCCTTGACTCCAAAATCAATAGGTGTCATCTACTGATCATGACCAATCACCATACCAAGTTTGAAGTTCCTAGGCCTTAAGGTTCTTTAGTTATTGATCGGAAACCGTTTTTTGTCTACAAGGTCAATGTGACCTTGACCTTTGACCCCTTGACCCCAAAATCAATAGGGGTCATCTACTGATCATGACCAATCACCATACCAAGTTTGAAGTTCCTAGGCCTTAAGGTTCTTTAGTTATTGATCGGAAACCGTTTTTGCTTACAAGGTCAATGTGACCTTTGACCCATTGACCCCAAAATCAATAGGGGTCATCTGCTGGTCATGACCAATCACCATACCAAGTTTGAAGTTCCTAGGCCTTAGGGTTCTTTAGTTATCACTCGGAAACCATTTGGTCTACGGACCGACGGACCGACAAGTGCAAAGCAATATACCCCCTTTTCTTCGAAATGGGGGCATAATAATCAAATAAAATTTGATATACAATGTGAAGGAAAGGCTGTCAAAGAAATACTTTGAAGACCAAAATGGACTCAAATGTTTGCTAAAACATAACATGTAAAACAGCTGTAAAAACAATGATCTGGGTAGACAATCATGCAAAATTTTCTATGGTATGGGAGAAGAGTTAAGGGACCTGTTTTGGAATTACAACATCAAGGTTTAAGTGTAAATAATCTTATGAAACATAATTGGTGAGTCCTAGTCATCGATGCATCTGTAATTCATTGTATGTATCATACTGTGGTATTAACCATAAGCAATGTTTTTGTACATGATTTGTATATAATATTTTACCAGTCATTTCCTCAATGGAACATTAATAAATAACCACTTCAATTGTGGTAATATTTTGACACAAAAGGCCACCTCTGGAATATTAAAAGGAACTCCACTATGGTTTTTTTGACATGTCAGGACTGGATTTTTTTTTTAATTTGCTGTAGATCTATAATTATAACTTTTGTGCAAAATTTCATATTGTTTCCTCACTCAGTTTTTTCTGCAGCATAATCATTTTTATTGTGCAAAAAATTACCTAAAGATGAAAAGTTGGAATGCTTTTAATCGCAATATTGTTTATAAGCCAATAACTATCCATTTTCAATTTGATTCTGAGTTTATGTCTCTAATATTAATCATTTTCATACTTGTTGGTTATAAAGCTACATGCCTCCAGATGAGTCAAAATATTTCAATAGAACCAAATTTGAGAAAAATGTACTAGGATGTAAAGAAAAGTAAAAAGTTTCAAGTAATTTTTTACATATAATGTGTGATTAATGACTGATTTTTCAGTATTTACAACTTTATTTCTACTGCGTTACTAACGCAGTAAGGCTATTTATGTATATTTTGACCACTTTTTGTAATTTACGTGGTTTGTAAGTGCCACTGATAATGTGTAAATTGCATCCTTTTGGTTACTTCACAATATATCACATCCAAATACATTTTCAAAATTTTCATAAAATTAGCATGATTCTGGAGGCGTGCATCTTTAAGTGTCCCAGTTGATGATCTGTGTAAGGGTTTAAAATTTTATGTATTAAACTTTTAAGGCTCTTGGACCTCAGTGGAGCTCTTTTAACATACTATTTCAGTCTTCGAAATTAACATTTGAAGTTACTGGCCATTCAGGCCACATTTGAGAAGTTACTTGCCCGAAACCAGCTTTATTAGCCTGAATAATTTTTTTCAAATTTTGATGTTTTTTTTCTTCTGAAGGTAAATAAAAGAAACAAAAGGAAATCCAATACAAGTCTTGTGTCATAATTTATTTTATTGTTATTCCCTGCTGTACATGAAAATAATTTTTCACGGTTACCACGATACGATACTTGACAATGGAAAACGGAACATAAACAAAGTTGGTTCCCAATAAATTACTCGCTTTACATGGCTAATGGAAGTAAGCTAAGAAACAGTAGTGACGTGGCAAAAAGTGCGCAGTTGAACACCACTGTAATGAATTTCGATATCAGAAATTTTACTCGCCCGAATTTATATTTACTCGCCAGGGCGATCGGATGAGTGCTTATTTTGAAGACTGCTATTTATAGTTAAAAATATTCTTATATATCTTATAAAGACCATTCCTTTACTTACCATCACCTAAGACAACTCCACATGATGCTGTACGACCATGACTTTGTAGAGTTTTACAGTCACCACTGGGGATCTTCCACATCCATACATCTCCATCAACAGTGCCGAGAAACAAAACATGAGAGGCTGGGTGCCATTTCATCCACTGTATTATACAAATAAATTTGCTAAATCTTAAATGTAAATTTAATGTTTTTATTCATTAACAAAGCATTAAAAGAGTGATTTCACAAAAATAACAAGCTATGCAAAATTTCATTTCTTCAGTAAAACCTCTGCTAAACAAGTTGTATGAATGCTAACGCTCAGTCTGATCAGGATCCATGCTGTTCGCTTACAAACCCTATAACACGTAGAGAAACTGATAGTGAACAGCATGGATCCTGATCAGACCGCGGATGCGCAGGCTGGTCTGGATCCATGCTGGTTGCAAACCCATTTTGTTGGTTTTGTCATGACATGGCTCAAATGTAAAAGTATTGTACAAACAATATGAAAATATTTCAAACATCAAAATAGAGATGCACTCATTTTTATCACCCATAACAGAATAGTGGAAAGGCCCATAGAGGAGACAATTGTATTTTGGAGGGAAAATAAGGAAATATTTAGAAATGGAGGAAAAAAAGAATATTATATGTTAAATTGTGATTTTCAAACTACCAAGAATGATGGAAAAAAACTTAAGTGAAGGGGATTTTTTTCAGATAAAGAGAAAATATACTTTCTGGAAAGAGGAAATAGGGTCAAATTTTAGCTTTAATTTGGCCCTCAAAATCTGTACAAACAATATGAAAATATTGAAAAGAAACCAAGCACTATTTAACTTACCTCTGCATCGGAGCATTCAAATGTGAATACTACTTCTTTAGAGTCAATTTTCCACACAATAACAAGTCCTGATATGTCTGCAGTAGCAACATAGACACCATCATGACTAAATCCAGTACATGTCACTGAGTCTTTATGTCCTGAAAATGTTAAAACATGATCGTAAATAAGAAAATACACAAGTGATATCCATCTTTGAATTTATCATGTGGCCTGATTCCAAGTTCAATACCTTAATAAAAAATGCCTGAATCAGTAAAACAGCAAATCTAATTATTCTGCATGAAAATGCCAACTTAACAACATTTTTGTTTTTGGTGTTTTTTTCGGCACACAAACACTAATTGTCATACAGGGAATATCCAGCTTACTGGTAGAGGAATAGATCATGTGCTCCTCTGTGCATTATTTTAGGCACGAGTGGGGACCTAATTAGAACCAACAATGTTCTATAAGCTAGCTTGAAAAGCTACCTCACATGAAAAAATTCAAAGTCCTTGAAGGGATTTGAATCCAGACAGCATTGTCAAAGATTTGCATATTGTAAAGTGTTTCATACTTCAGTGTCTACTTATGTCTAAAATGATGTAATAAGGGCCATCTGAGATCTTCCTCCACCAGTAGGACATTAAAGGCACCAGATCTTCTTTACAGTGTTGGTGTGACTTAAAACTTATCCAAACATTCATTACAGTACTTTTTAAGGCTAAAATAATTCTAAAAATAAAGATATTGTCTGTATGCTCACTAACCTATGCATTCAAAAAGTACCTCTCCAGTTGACAACTTCCACACATATGCCTTGTCATCTTGTCCTCCAGTCACCACAAGGTCACATGACTTTGGGTCTATACTGACACAAAAAACAGCATCTGAAACATGGGAATAAAAATACAATATGCCAGGAATAATAGGAAAATTGAAACAAACAACACAGATAAAGTTTATGGTTTGATTACTGACATTAAAGTTTTAAAGAAATTCAGTTCATAACTTCATAGAATTTTATTGAATCCATAGATGACTCGACTCAAATTAAATTCAGTATCTAAAAGATTAATTTCCGTCTTGTTGTCATCATGTTTAACTTTGCCCTGAAATTGCAGATATCATGAATGTATTATACCTGTATGTTTGTCGAACACTATATCAGCCATGTCCTTGATGTCCTCACCTCCACTGGCTCCCATATCTACATCTCCATTATCATCATCGTCATCATCAATTATAACTACATCATCCATTGCATCTACAACAACTAAAAAGGCAAACATTACAGTTAAAATATGTAAGAATATGTACCAGTCAGTCTATGAGGAAACATTTAAGAAAGTTTAGTATCATTATATTACTAATGAGAAGTACTTGTTGTAGTTGTTCAGTTTAAGGGTGCATTTCCCAATAACAATAAATAGTTAGAAACATTTCAATCACAGAAACTTTGATAACAGACAACAAGAACTTAAGCTGTCCAAAATATATGGTATTTTTTAATTATTATTTAGTATCGATGTTACAAAAAAAAACATGTGTTTCAGTAACATCAGAAAAATAACGGTTTTAGAATCTAGACATCTACATTAAAAAATCGTTACATTCAATCAAATTTGAGTTCTACAAACGTCTCAAAAGGGTTTTTAACGCGAAACCAAATGCCTATGACTAAAACTGTACAAGATAATTCTTTTACAGCTTTAAGGAAATAATGATAACACTTTACATATTAGAGAAAAACTACATTTCGTCTTTTAAAAAGTAAACAAGAACTGTCGGAGGACAGTAACGCTCGACTATTCGAAAATTTGTCACAAGGGTGTTTCATTGAGTATAATAATGCTTACCTATATGAATACATAAAATTGTCCGAAAAGGTACAAACTCTTCAAGTTTCAAAACATTCCCTTCAGTAGTTATGGAGAGACAAGCTTACATGCAAAAACTTTACCAAGAATTCATGAGTCGAAAAAGGGGCATAATTATGCAAAAAAAGCAAATCAGAGTTATGGGACTTGTACCAATCATCTTAGATAATCACAGAGACCAAGTGTGTGAAGTTTCAATCCATTCCCTTCAGTAGTTATGGAGATACCAGCTTACATGCAAAAACTTAACCAAGAATTTCTAAGTCGAAAAAGGGGCATAATTATGTTAAAAAGCAAATCAGAGTTATGGGACTTGTGCCAATCATCTTAGATAATCACAGAGAACAAGTGTGTGAAGTTTCAATCCATTCCCTTCAGTAGTTATGGAGATACCAGCTTACATGCAAAAACTTAACCAAGAATTTCTAAGTCGAAAAAGGGGCATAATTATGAAAAAAAAGCAAATCAGAGTTATGGGACTTGTGCCAATCATCTTAGATAATCACAGAGAACAAGTGTGTGAAGTTTCAATCCATTCCCTTCAGTAGTTATGGAGATACCAGCTTACATACAAAAACTTAACCACAGGGACGCCGACGCCGACGCCGACAAATGGGTGACTGCATTAGCTCGATTATTCTGCGAATAGTCGAGCTAAAAATGGCAGGCCCTTTCACATTAAATTGGAAGAGCCCTGAAACCCCAATGTTATAACTATCCGAAAATATTTAGCATCCGGATACTGATGCACATTTGAATCATACAATTATTAGTTCCACTTAACCTCCATTATCATCCAGTTCAATTATTTCAACGACATCATCAGGTGATATAACATCATCTAAATCTTCAAGATTATCATTATCTTGTTCTGACATTGTTGTTTTGATGCAAACAAAAAATTGTGAAAACGTGTTCTGTTGTTGTTGTCGTCGTCTTTAATACCGTTACTTCCCGGATAAGTAAAAATATGCGGAACTACCCCCCCCCCCCGCAAAATAGTACAATAATATTTTGGTGCTGTTACATTAAGAAATGAACATTTAAACCTTATTTCAATGCAATATTTAGAAAAACAATATCCTGAATGATATCAACCCAACAATTAGATAATAAACTAAATGCAAGAACAAATTTATATTTGAATCCTGCATTAAATGCTGTCATTGAGCACTGCCTGTTTCAGACAAAACAGTAACTTGCCACAAACAGTCAAAAGTAAGGCAAGCAGTGTATAATACTATAGTTTACCTGACAATTAAGTGAGAGATTACAAAAGTTTGGTTACTGGACTGGGCTATGGAGTTCAACAAATGTATGGTAACTTTAAATGACCACAACTCAATGATATGGCAGAAACATCTAACCTACAACTGTAACCATCTGCAGCTAGGTATGTTGTTTACATTTCAAAGAAGTGTTACACAGATGTTAAACTAGAAATGTGTCCATAGGACACGGATGCCCCCACACGCCACTGTTCTGTCAATCTTATGACTCTAGGTCAAATATTTTTTGGACTACATGTGCCACAAGTTGAAAACTAAAAATCAACAAAGGGCCATAATTCTGTTAAATTTGGTCGCAGTGAAAATTCCTTCCTTTACTACCATCTACACATTAAGGTTGTTAATCCCTGGAAGTTTAAGCAAAATCTGCCATCCAGTTTAAGAGGAGTTGCGTTCACAAAATTTCTACATTGTATATAATGAAAAAATCAACAAAGGGCCATAATTCTGTTAAATTTGGTTGCAGCAAAAATTCCTTCCTTTACTGCCATCTACACATTAAGGTTGTTCATCCCTGGAAGTTTAAGCAAAATCTGCCATCCGGTTTAAGAGGAGTTGCATTCACAAAATTTCTACATAGTATATAGTAAAAAAATCAACAAAGGGCCATAATTCTGTAAAATTTGGTCGCAGTGAAAATTCCTTCCTTTACTGCCATCTACACCTTAAGGTTGTTCATCCCTGTAAGTTTAAGCAAAATCTGCCATCCGGTTTAAGAGGAGTTGCGTTCACAAGATTTCGGGACGTACGGACGGACGGACTGACGGACGGACGGACAAGTGCAACGCTATATGCTCCCACATTGTGGGGGCATAAAAATCTTGGTTGATTACACCAAAGATTTATATCTGTGATCACACCCACCTGTAAGATAATATACCCACAGGGACTCGACACAATGTTGGGATAGTGTAAAAAGTAATTCTAGAAAAAGAAATACATATTGTTTATATATACTTGTATATATATATGTGTGTGTAATACAGTAATTTTTTTCAAGAATTACATTTTACACTAACCTAACAGTGTTGAGTCCCTGTGCTTATACCTGCTAGAAATCTGCACTTCCGAATCCCTGTATTCTGTACCTAGTGTCACCTTCAATCATGTAAGGTATTGGAAATAACTTCCCATACCAGGTCAAATTCAAATCTCAAGGATAACTGGGGACAGCTTCTCCTTAGTCCCCTGTATCTGTTAACTAAACACATTACTACCTTTAACAGTTTTTCAAACAAGCATCTCCCAGTTATCATTCATATTGATTGATCAGTGGTACCTTTTAGTTCTTTTGTATTGAAGATATTTTTGCATGTATCAGTGGAACTTTTGAATAACTTGGCTTCAATATAACATGTTTAAATCAGGCATTTTATTTCAATTACCAATATGAAAAGAATTAATTCTGAAATAAATTTAATCAGCTCCACTTTCTCAATAATTCTTATCAGATATGATATAGGGGCTTTTATTCTCCTACTATCTAATGTTGATTTTATACAATTCATTTCTTTACAAGAAATCACTAATAGTTATTGGTCCACTGTACCTTTTGTAATTTAACTTGTTTATATTTCAAATTTTAAGAAATGGTTTACCACAAAACAGCAAATTTGTACTGATACAGTAACTGGCATGTCTTAGAAAATTCATGTTCTTTTGGTTTAAACATATTTATTTAATATTGTTTGTAAAACAGGTTCTTGCAACTTATATTTATCACTTTCAAGTCTGCTTCCTGGAACCAACCAGTTCTGGTGTCATATGAAGAAGCATGGTCCTGACCGGATTAGGGCTTGAACCCATGATCCCTGGGTTGAGAGGCAAACATCTTAACCACTAGGCCACAATTCCCCTTAAAAGACATGCCAATTACTCTATCAGTACAAATTTTGCTGTTTTGTGGTATACAACACTTTTTAATGTTATATAAATCATATATGTATAAATGTCTCTGAAACATCAACCATAATTTCTAAAACAATGTGTTTTTTTTTTCTTTTAAGATAATCAATATCACAATATAATCAAGTTTGACAGGGTACATGACAAGTAATTATTGGCATCCATTTTTGTTTCTGGTGTGGTCCTAGATTGCCTTGATCTTTGCACTAGGTTTCAACAAACAAGTCAAAAAGTTAGAATTAACTCAAAACCACCTGGAACAGTAATGAGCCTTTGTCACAAATATTAAGCCAGGCCTGTCTGCACATCTATGCTGGCTGATCAGGTTCGATAGTGTCTGTAACTTAAGTTCTCCATTTTGATATTGAAATCCCTTAAATTATGAATGAACTGTTCCAAATGCAAAGCCAGGCAAATCATTTATACAAATGTAGCAGGGACTGAGGGTTAAAACTAAATTTATAAATACTTTTCAATATGTTTTCAATTTTGTTAAAATAATCAAAAAACACAATTCAGACTAAATAATTTATTTACAATTTCATAATTGCACAAAAACAGAAACTTTAATCACAAATAATATTATAGATAACATAGAAGGTTCAATTACACAAAAGAAAAGTAAAGATGAAATTCAGAGTAACAGAAACACAAAGAAACAGAATTTTAGTCAAGATGAACAAAATAACAGAAATAAAAGACAAGATAGAGATTTCAATTTACTATAGATAGAAATATATTTACATCTTAAATACAACACCTTTCTTTTTCACATTTTTAATTTGTATTTCAATATACTCGCATTTCAATAATTTGCTAACAAAAATAAATTTAATAAAAATTAATAAAAATTTCAAATGTGCAAGATTATTATATATTTTTATATAAGAGTAATAAATTATAAAATGATCTTTAACCTAGACTTTACCATCAGTGTAATATCAGGCCAGTCTTTATGTCCCTACAGCTTGACCAAAACTCTATACTACAAGCGGAGGAGTTTTAATGGGGAAACCCCCTTCAAATATCAATGGATAGTCCCAAATTCTAAACAGGGCATGCCCATTATATAAATTTAGAAGTCTAAGATTTAAAATTCTAGAACTGAGCACAATTTAGCAGTGTAAGGTTGAAAATTCTAGAATTTAGCAGTGTAAGGTTAAAAATTCTTGAAATGAGCACATCATTTTATTAGACACCTTCCACATCAGCACTATTTAAAATGACATGACATATGACTCACTTGTCATTAATAAATACAAAAAAAATGTTATTCTATAAATATATTGGTCAATCACTGCACTTGTTTCATATGTTTAAAGAGTACTTAAAGACGTTTTCATATAGAAATATAGGCAAAATTAAAACTGTTCAATAGAATTTCTTTAAACTTGGCATGTTGTTAGATTATAATAACAGAAACATTTTAAGCGAAAACAAAATTGGGGTCACCATTCTCATTTTCGAGTTATCTGCCCTTGAAATGGACTTTTTCGTTAAATTCAAGGGCAGATAATTTACAATGAAGCGAAACAATGCATTTTTTTTCTTCTTATTTTCATGAAGCTTACTTTCGTCTTAAGTCAATATGCAAAATTTCAAGAACAAATTTAAAGTGGATATTTTTTTCCCACTTCTTCTCTTAACCTGTGCATTTTTTCTTTAAAAATTGACCTATTTTTTATGAATTTAAAGTACCTTTATTTTCATTGACAAAAATTAACAGAAACGATATAATTGCATGTAATTATGTATTGTATTAAACAATAAAAAGAAAAACATTATCCAGAAGTAAAAACAAGAATTCATTTACTTATGTATAAGTTATATGCCCTTTAAATGACCTCACTGATTCAGGGGCAGATAACTCAAAAACGAGAACGGTGACCCCAATTTTTTTTCCGCTTAAAATGTTTCTGTTATCATATTCTAACATGCCAAGTTTAAAGAAATTCTATAGAACAGTTTTCCTTAAGAAATTTGTTCCAAGTAAATAGCAACCATTGAAATAAAATGAATTTTCAATAAAGGATTTCTTTTGTCATTTCAAGTATGTTAAATTGAAAACAAGAAACATGGCAATGCCATGAAACCAGGTTTTCAATTATCACCATTGTAGATAAATATGTTGTATTTGAAATACAAATACAAGCAACAAACAATGTAACTATGTGCAATGTAAAACATGAATAATGTAGGAGGAATTGCCACTGAAGAAGTGTTCACTATAATATTATGTATAAGGAAAAAAACAAAGGGCCATAATTTGGTCAAAAACTATCCAATCACAAAACCCCGACAATATGTGCCAGGGTGCTTGATGACAAAGCTTCTGTGAAAGTTTGAACAAAATCCGTTGAGAAATGTAGGACGAGTTCAGCACAGAAGAATTTGTTCACTATAATTATATTGATAATTCTGTATAATGAAAAAACAAGTTACAAAGTAGACATGAAATAATATATCATATCTTTTTTAAATTACCTCCAAAGATGATATGACCTTTGACTGCCAAATCAAGTTAAAATCATGTAAACAGGATTTTCAATGTTAATGTCACTGTGACCTTGACCTTGGAGCCAGCCATGCGGAACATGGCGTTCTGCACTGTGACCTTGACCTTGGAGCCAGCCATGCGGAACATGCGTTCTGCACGTCATCTTGATGTGGTAAACATTTGTCTGAAGTTTCATCAAAATTCTTCAAAGGGTTGAAGAGTTACAGAGCGGACAGGATTTTCAATGTTAATGTCACTGTGACCTTGACCTTGGAGCCAGCCATGCGGAACATGCGTTCTGCACATCATCTTGATGTGGTAAACATTTGTCTGAAGTTTCATCAAAATTCTTCAAAGGGTTGAAGAGTTACAGAGCGGACAGGATTTTCAATGTTAATGTCACTGTGACCTTGACCTTGGAGCCAGCCATGCGGAACATGCGTTCTGCACGTCATCTTGATGTGGTAAACATTTGTCTGAAGTTTCATCAAAATTCTTCAAAGGGTTGAAGAGTTACAGAGCGGACACAATTTCGTTTGACGCCCGCCCGCCCATCCGCCCGCCATACCCCAATCTAATAACCAGGATTTTCAAAATTGAAAACCTGGTTAATAAATGCTATAAACATTATTCTTTATATAATGATCTGATGCTTATAAATGATAGACTGCAAGTTTAAGTCTTTATTTTGACAGACGATATAATTTGACTGAGGCATATAAAGCTACATATATAGTATGTTATATACAAGTATTTAGTAGAGATCACTGAAATAGGTACATCTGATTGTAAGGAAATAACTTCATCAGTAATTAGCTGCCATTATATTACCTATTCATTTTCAAAGAAATGAGACTAATATCTACTAATAATACCTACAAAAACCATCACACTAATCAGCTAAAATATGCCAATCAGTACAGAAATATTTCATTTCAAAAAGGTACACATGCATAAAGGAATATAGATATATTAATCCTAACGTATGAAAAAAACACAATATACATGTACTGTGAACATTATAAATGGCCTAAATGAAATACTATGGTATAGCCTTCTTCTAGTAGAAATGAGATCTTTTGTTATTATTCTGAGACAGACATGTGTTTTATTATTTGCCAATCAATGAAATACTTGATTACATCAGTGAAATACGAGTTATATCATCCACTCTCTACACTGCTTAGTGAAATACTAAAAAAAAATACATTTTCATTAATTAGGATAAAATATGAACATATTTGTGTTTTGGTACAATTAGATATACATTTGTATCTTACATCTTTCATTAAAGTTTATCATTTGCTATTTCAATCGAAACAAGCACTAGTGAAAATATAAAAAATTGCCACTTTTCAATGAGACATATTACATACATTTCTTAATGAAGAGATATTCTGTTACTAAGTTTAACAAACTTGATATATTAAGGATTATGGCACTTCGAATAATATAAAATTGAATGCTACATGGAAACTCTATTTCCATTATTGTTAATTAATGTAGGCCTTACAACGGCTAATAATCATAGTCTGTATCAAACAAATGTTTATGACACATGGGAAGTCACTGACACATTGACTAGTAATTAGTGGGATTTTCAAACATGAATTTTAAGATAAATACAGCAACTTTTCAGCTTTACTGTACTGGTGGATCAAAGACTTGTAATATTTCATGCATGTGCAGGCAAATAAGTTTAACCACTAAATTGCAGGCTAATTTCTGTACAAGAACAAAGTGAATGTGTTGTCTGAAATGGAATTTATCTGTCAAAGGTACAAGTAATTCAAATTTGATGACCTCAACCACTTGAATATGGAGGCCATTATGAATCATTATCATCAATGACATTAAAAAAAAAATCTTTATTAATATCATACACTAACATGTTGAAAAAAAAACAAAAAAACAACAAAAAAACAACAAAAAACCCTCAGATATACATGTATATAAGTCAAACACATTTCACTCATGCAAGAAAAACTTGCTTGTAAAAGTACAGATAATTACAATCAAGCACAATATAGCTGTACTTATATATCTTATGTATAAATCATAATAAAAACGCAAGACACAGATTAGTGTTATATATTACTGTCAAATTTGCACCATTACACTAGCTATGTTGCATGGCAAAGTTATAATTAGCATTAACTTCATACACTGTTGCCTGGCTTCACTAGTATACTGTCTGTCCATCTAAATATATGAAGACCTATTCTTAGACTAATCATTAAATTTATACTAGCACTATCACCTGGTTATGAACACTGGTCACATCTGATTTAATTGAGGATGAGCTGGGTAACTGTTTAATCATAGGCTGAACAAACATGTGAATGTAGTGTCCCACTGTTAATGTAGTGGTCAGTCACTAGTATTGTTTGGTTGTACATGTTGTATCATACAAGATTTTCACTTATCAACTTTTGACAGAAGATTGTCACATATTTCTGTTAGTTCCTTATTCTCCACAGTCTGGAAGAAAAAAATTCATTAAATATAGAGCACAAAAAGAAACATATCTGCTGTATATAATAATAAACACTATTTATTAAAGTAAAATCAGAATTTTAACACAACAGGATTCCTAGTACAACTCCTCACCTGACAGAACTTACAATTCAGAAATTTTGTCATCAGTATCAATGCATTGTAACCAGGCTCTATACTGCTGGTAGTTCTTTTGATATTAAAATCCCTTAAATTCCAATGATATGTATTTGTTTACTCAGACCAGCTCAAACTTTCATGCCATAGGCAAGAGGGCCATCATGGCCCTAGATCGCTCACCTGAGATTCTTCGCTAGAAATTCTTATAACTCTAAAAGTTCAGAAGTAGGTTATTGGAACATATTTTGGCATATGTTTAAAGAAATTGCATGATAGACAAAAAATATAAAACTAACAAAAGCTCACATCTAGGCACTGTGCTCAGGTGAGCTAAAAATAAAGTGAAGGGTAAGAACAATCTTTTATAGAGATGTCTGTTAAACACACAAACCTTTCTTTCTATGGCTGTCTCCAGATTTCCTATTTTGATGTTTGTTATTTTAATGTGAGCATCAAATTTATTCTGTATGGAGTCCCGCTGGTGTATTAATTTTTCAATCTCTGCCTTGTTCCTATATAAATGACAAAAAAGTCATCTTAATAAATATAAGAAATACTAGTTAAACAGAAATAATTTGAAACAAAATCTTAAAACAAATGAAATTGGAGCGAAATTTCCTGAAAAATATGACCATGAAGGTCAAGGTTATTTAGGGGTCAAGGTAATATTTAGATATGCCTATGCATCTTACTCTATAAGTCTTCCAATAGCATGAGCAGTGCTATTATATTTTTGGAACACACAGAGGTGAAGAAAACTTTCAAAAATAAAAAGACCTGTTCTTAATGTGATGAATACTGACAAATTGGTTTAACACACTTAAAAAAAACAAAACAAAAAACACATTATTAAAAGATAAATGGTCATATATTTGAAAGTTATGTTTTTGATGGTCATATAGAAAATCATGAAATTCCCACCTCAGATTTATATAGAAAAAGATGATTTAAGAAGTCAGAAAATAATCCTGCAAAAAATTCAGCCATGTATTTTAAAATGGCTATGATCTTGTTCATAATTCACTTTAGTTTACTCTCAAATCATGACATATAAACAACGCCTTACGCTGCAAGCTTTTCCTCTGCTGATTTTTCTACTGCATGTAACTTCTCGTTCAAGGTTTTCTGTTTCTCCAGACTATCAGCTGTCGCTTTTTTTAATGTCTCCTCATTCTGAAAATGTTATATCTTACAATCAGACATTATTAATCTACAGCCACAGTTTGCAGCTATTCAATAAATATTCATAAAACACTGGATTAATTTATATCCATTGAAAATTAAGATGAGTGATATATAAAAGTTGTGTGGAAAAAAAAGCTGAGATATTCATTGAAATTTAAAATAATTTGATAAACAAATATTAAGTTAACACAAACACCATCTGGTCCCTGGCAGCCTGTGTTTTCCTACCTGGACAGTCTATTACCTAAATATGTACTTCCTTATGACAATTATCTAGTATAATTGATTATCAAAGGAATTCAATTAACTTATTGCAGCCAATTATCGTCAACTTTCATACATTTGATATCAAAGTGTAACTTATGTCATTAATCATAAAAAAAACTGTACTTTTGTTAGATGCAATAATGATTGAAAAGAAATCAGTGTGTTGCCATTACTTATACATTTTCAAGGGAATAGTATGGATAGTCAGGGAACTTAGTCTTGAAATAAAAGTTATGCAAATTTCCTTTGATGGTCTCCCATTAATTACAATTCACTGCACACATGTGGCAAAGTCTAATATCTTTAGGTTCTGGCAGGGTAAAGATTAAGGACTGAAAACTGCTAATAAAGATCTGAGAGTCAAGTATTCAAGAATTTCGCTTAATGTTACCTATTCATTTTTCATCTTTAACATTTCAAGGGTAATACACTTTTTTTAATTTAACGTCAATGACAACATTAACATCTTTTGATGTCATTTGTAAAATGTCACTAGGGATCAATATCTCATGCTGACGTTCATTAATTTAATCTAATATATAACAAGAAACATGGCAATGCCATGAAACCAGGTTTTCAATTATCACCACTGTAGATAAATATGTTGTATTTGAAATACAAATACAAGCAACAAACAATGTAACTATGTGCAATGTAAAACATGAATAATGTAGGAGGAATTGCCACTGAAGAAGTGTTCACTATAATATTATGTATAAGGAAAAAAACAAAGGGCCATAATTAGGTCAAAAACTATCCAATCACAAAACCCCGACAATATGTGCCAGGGTGCTTGATGACAAAGCTTCTGTGAAAGTTTGAACAAAATCCGTTGAGAAATGTAGGACGAGTTCAGCACAGAAGAAATTTGTTCACTATAATTATATTGATAATTCTGTATAATGAAAAACAAGTTACAAAGTAGACATGAAATAATATATCATATCTTTTTTAAATTACCTCCAAAGATGATATGACCTTTGACTGCCAAATCAAGTTAAAATCATGTAAACAGGATTTTCAATGTTAATGTCACTGTGACCTTGACCTTGGAGCCAGCCATGCGGAACATGCGTTCTGCACGTCATCTTGATGTGGTAAACATTTGTCTGAAGTTTCATCAAAAATCTTCAAATGGTTGAAGAGTTACAGAGCGGACAGGATTTTCAATGTTAATGTCACTGTGACCTTGACCTTGGAGCCAGCCATGCGGAACATGCGTTCTGCACGTCATCTTGATGTGGTAAACATTTGTCTGAAGTTTCATCAAAATTCTTCAAAGGGTTGAAGAGTTACAGAGCGGACAGGATTTTCAATGTTAATGTCACTGTGACCTTGACCTTGGAGCCAGCCATGCGGAACATGCGTTCTGCACGTCATCTTGATGTGGTAAACATTTGTCTGAAGTTTCATCAAAATTCTTCAAAGGGTTGAAGAGTTACAGAGCGGACAGGATTTTCAATGTTAATGTCACTGTGACCTTGACCTTGGAGCCAGCCATGCGGAACATGCGTTCTGCACGTCATCTTGATGTGGTAAACATTTGTCTGAAGTTTCATCAAAATTCTTCAAAGGGTTGAATAGTTACAGAGCGGACAGGATTTTCAATGTTAATGTCACTGTGACCTTGACCTTGGAGCCAGCCATGCGGAACATGCGTTCTGCACGTCATCTTGATGTGGTAAACATTTGTCTGAAGTTTCATCAAAATTCTTCAAAGGGTTGAAGAGTTACAGAGCGGACAGGATTTTCAATGTTAATGTCACTGTGACCTTGACCTTGGAGCCAGCCATGCGGAACATGCGTTCTGCACGTCATCTTGATGTGGTAAACATTTGTCTGAAGTTTCATCAAAATTCTTCAAAGGGTTGAAGAGTTACAGAGCGGACAGGATTTTCAATGTTAATGTCACTGTGACCTTGACCTTGGAGCCAGCCATGCGGAACATGCGTTCTGCACGTCATCTTGATGTGGTAAACATTTGTCTGAAGTTTCATCAAAATTCTTCAAAGGGTTGAAGAGTTACAGAGCGGACACAATTTCGTTTGACGCCCGCCCATCCGCCCAGCCGCCCATCCGCCCATCCGCCCGCCATACCCCAATCTAATAACCAGGATTTTCAAAATTGAAAACCTGGTTAACAATGATCTATAAGATCTAACATACCTTTTTCATAGACATCACCATAGTCTTTGCTTTTTCATATCGCCTATGAAGGTCAGAAAATGCTGTTTCCACAGCCTGAATATCCTCTACAGCCTAAAAAAAACACATTTAATAAAACATACTGAAATCATTTCTTCAGGAACATTACTGTTACATCAGCTTGTGGCGTAAACACTGTTGCATAAACATTTTTTTTTGTCCATATGAATTTTATTAAGTATGGTAAAGTATTTTTCTCTGTATAACTCATAGAGCTGTCATTGATTCAGTGCAAAGCATATTGACAATACATCAACATCGGATGACAAATATCGGCAATACACTGATATATCAAGTAAACAATACATTATAAAATTCATTATTATTTTAGCTGAAACAATTTATTCATTTTAGCTTGATAGTGTAGAAAACTTAACGTTGACTCGAACCACCACTGTCAAGGGAACATGGTTGGCTTCCTATAAGGGCTCAACTCTACCACCCCTGGATTGACACGCAGACACCTAAACCACAAGCTTCTCTCATCTTCATAATACCATGCTGTTTAGTATGTCCTAACTTTAAATGTGGACACATTTCTAGATAAAACATTTATTCAACATATATATAATGATCAAGCCAAAAATACCTGAGCTTTTTCCACTGCTATCTTCTCAACCTTCTTTTCTGCAGCATCTTTCAAAGCTGGAATCGTATGTACAAAAATAAATTACAGAATACAAAGTATGTTAAACCTGCACAGTGAGAATTATATTTGTAATGTGTACATTAATATACATGTATGATGATATATCATGTGTCTTACTTTGTCAGCTAAAAATATAAAAGTTGTACACAAATATCATGATATAATATGTCCAAATATTACATATTGAATCAAAGGTTGACAAATATAATGGAGAATATGTCAAAACTGTATACTGACTGGCTTTCAATGTATAAGAATCTTACATTGGCTGCCTGTACAGACCGGGATATCAAGCTCGAGGGTATCTGTTTACGGTGGTAACAAGGCTCTGCAGAGTTTCCACTAAACAGTTACCCGAGAGCTAGATATTCCCGTCTGTACCAACAGACGGTGTTTGATTCTTTTTCTTGCATTTTACATATCAATTATTTTCAGAACAGAAATTACGAAAACTGATATTCTCATTACGCACTTTTTTCTTATAGTAGCGTATGAACTTACAGCTTCATTCATAACGGTAAAATGATGTCATCCTAAAGAACACAATTCATTCATAAATGCCTCGCAGCAATGACATAAGTAAAAGCACGCGACTTGTCTTACATGAGGGTGTAAGACAGGGTTTTCTAGCACCTGTGTAAAAGAAAGATAATCCTGTCTGATATGCAAGAAATTAATGTATATGATACAGGATTAACCATCAAAATTCCTACTTGCCTGACAGTAAAGTGATGGTTAATTGTATTCTGAACTAATAAAAACTATACAATTTATATATTTGGACCAGTGAGAAATTTTAGGTTCTACACTACAGAATAAAAAACTGGGCTTAAAGAGTGAAAACCTAATTTCATTGACTGCCATTTACAAACCTAGTAATACTATAATCAAGAGTTAAGGCTGACAAATATAGTGTCAAATATGACCAACCTAGAATTACAGGTGTATATTAAAATCTGAAAGTTTGTTTGTTTCATTTTACGCCTTTTCCCAACAGTATTTCAGTCATATAGGCGGGTAGTTTCCTAACCATCGTTCCTGGAGAGTAACACCAGTACTAGACTACTTTCCTCTGTGCTAAACTACCAAAGCATCTCCTGGGGATCGAACCCACGCCAGAGAGGTAACTGGATTAGAAGTCATCGACTCAAACCCCTCAACCACCGAGGCGGTCAAAATCTGAAAGATGTCCACTGACAAACCATTGTAGCATACACAAAAGTGGTTAAAACAGCTAACTAATTAATCCTGTGGAGATAGCTAGAAAATCAAATGCTATCTTTTCATTCTTGTATGTCCTTCTCAAACTATTATGGTCAAAATAACGGTTACTTCAAAGTATTACCATTGGAGGTACAGTTAAGTTTGTCTATATCACAGTAATGTGTTAAGTTTCCCTGCCTAGTAAGGAAATTATGTTTATACAACCTTGTCATATTATTACTATGTGGGATTTTAAAGTAAATCCTATAAGGAATGAAGAAGTTGGAGTGAAAAATACCAATTTCTCGAAAAAAATCTAAGTTCAAGGTGGACATAATTCTGGAAATAGTCTTGCTAGAGTATTTAACCTTCTCAAAAATGTTGAGTGATGAAAAGAAACATATATATGAAGTTTGAAGTTGATACATTAGGAAATAAAAAAAGAAACATTTTTTTTTCATAAAAATTCTAAGTTAAAGGGAGGTAATATTGATAATTTTTGTGCTAGAGTTGTAAACCTTGTCACATATGATGTGGTTGATGACCAGAAACTTATATTTAAAGTTTGAAGTAAACACCTTAAGAAATAAAGAACTTATAGAGAAAAAGCTGAAAAATTTAAATCAGAAATCTTGAAATTCAGGCTATTTGTTGCCATAGCAACCAGAATTTTCAACATAGGAAGAAAAGAAAAAGATGTGCATAATCTCCAGACTGCCATCTACCCATATTTCAAGTTTCATAAAAATATTTTCAGTACTTTTTGAGTTATCACCAGATCAAGTTTATGTGTTAAATTTGCCATAATTTCAGACTATTTGTTGCCATAGCAACCAGAATTTTCAACATAGGAAGAAAAAAAAAGCATGCATAATCTACATACTGCCATCTATCCATATATCAAGTTTCATAAAAATATTTTCATTACTTTTTGCGTTATCGCGGGATCCAGTTTTGTGGACAGACGGACTGACGGACTGACAGACAGACACACGACGGACAGAGGGTAAACCTAAAGTCCCCTCCGGTTAAACCGGTAGGGGACTAATAATATATATCTGTTTTTCTGACACAGTCATGTTTTGTTGTAATATTCACATACTTGTTGGCATATGTACAATTTTTATTTCTATACATGAAGTTAAAACTAATAAATCAGCATTTTTGTTTTCGTTTCTGCCATCATCTAATAAGACTTACCTGCAATTTCATACACAGTCTGTTCTAGTGCCAAAAATGCTTGCCTGAAATAAGCGTAATAAATAAACATTTATTAAGATGCTGAAACTTTTCTAACTTTCTTAATTTTTCAGAATTAAACTTAAGCTGTCACAGGAGATCACTATGACTCAGGATTTTCTGTCTCTCTTATCATTACTTAGCTAAGTTTGAAGAAAGTTCTTCATGGGGTATAGATTTATAGAGCGGATACAAAATTTCTGATATTGGTAATTAATGTTAACTTTAACCTGGCATGTATTTTGCGATAATAATAGGCCATGGAAAATGACTTCCAATATTATTATCCTACAGAAATGTAACAAGTTTCAAATGAATACGTTCAGAAATTTTGAAAACTGCCATAATGCCATTGCATGCAAATTTAACCAATAAGTTCACAAAGAGCCATAATTCTGTCAAAATCCATGCTATAACTTTAGACAATTGGTTAGTCTCAAGGTCAGATATCATTTTTATTTCTCAAAAGCTTTAAATTCTTGGTGCCCTGTATAGTGTCCAAATAAATATTTATAACCACCTTTTTCTCCTGTTCCTTTTTTTTGGCAATAAGTACTTTAATAGTGATTTAGTATTTTGTATGCAAGTCAAAATACTACTTTGTTAACATTTTACGACTGTTTTTACAAATATTCTCACATTCAACATACTCTATACATGTGATCAACATCTAACTTGCTCTTAAACCATTATTTAAACGTTACAGAACTCATATTTGCACATTCTAAAGATGAAAATAATCATTCATTTCTGAGGCATAATGTACCTTTAAATAATGACCTAATAAGATCTCAAATAAGTAGTTTAAAGCAAATATCATAAGTGGTTGATGAGATATGTTGTTATACATAAAACTTTTACCATAGAGTGATACTAACACTCACTTGAGTAGGACATCCCAACTAATCTTTGAAAAGTCAAGTTAAAAACTTAAATAAACTTACTCCAGTTTACCACGATCTTGTTTAATATTTTGACATTTCTTGATGAGTTCAGCTTTCTCTTTCTCCCATTGTTTCTCTTTCTTACACAGTTCCTTGTCTTTGTTGATGAGAATTCCTTGCATGGCCAGCTTGTTATCACGCTGAAACTTCTTCAAGTCTGCCTCTGTGTACTTCAACTCCTATAAAAAACAGTTTCATCTTATTTCTTGTGTTTCATGACAGAATCACAGCATCAAACATACACAACAGCCATTTTATGATATAAAACATACTGATACATACAAATCCTCATTGGAAATCTACCCTCACATGGAGAACATATTTTTAAATTTTTTTAATCAAAAGCAATATCTTGGTGATCCATATGAGGTTGGTTCAACCATAGGGGGTTCTCACGTTTATTGCCTATCCCAATGATGTATGTCTTTGATATTTTATATTTTGTAGAACAGTAAAGTCAACTGGATTGTCCTTTCCAGAAGAAACAACTTGCACTCTCCATCAGTACCAAACTTTAGTTTAAACTCTTATACAAACTAAAAATGAGCAGCGTCACGACAAAACCAACAAAGTGCGTTTGCGACCAGCATGGATCCGGACCAGCTTGCGCATCCGCACAGTCTGATCAGGATCCATGCTGTTCGCTTACAAACTCTATAACAAATGGAGAAACTGATAGCGAACAGCATGGATCCTGATCAGAGTGCGCGGAGGCTGGTCTGGTCTGGATCCATGCTGGTTGCAAATCCATTATGTTGGTTTTGTCATGGCGC
The DNA here is from genome assembly GCF_026571515.1 of Ruditapes philippinarum. Taxonomy (NCBI): domain Eukaryota; kingdom Metazoa; phylum Mollusca; class Bivalvia; order Venerida; family Veneridae; genus Ruditapes; species Ruditapes philippinarum. The sequence goes on from NW_026865326.1 coordinate 193,657, forward strand.
GGCTCAAATGCCTCTAAATTTTACTGCCTTATCATTCTACAGACAAGAAGCATAATATCAGTACAACATGACATGACAAACAAGGGCATAATCAATATGCCATTCCCCCCTCCCCCCACCCATCAAAGTACTTCTAAAAACTTTTAAACAATGAAAAAGTACCTGGAATATATTCTGTGAGTCTACATTTGAATCCTCATCCTCAAACAGTTTCATTACTGGAGCATCTTGATTATCGACATTCATCTCAAACTGTAATACATAGACAGATAATATATATAACATAGACAGATATATATAACATAGACAGATATATATATATATATAACATTATACAATTATTGACTTGTGACCCATTGAATATGATGTGATATTCACCGGCAGATGACATATTGACCGAGGCGATAGCCGAGGTCAATATGACTTTCTGCCGGTGAATATCACATCATATTTAATGGCTCACTAGTCAATAATTGTTTTATTATATGAATAGTCTAATTCACAAAAATCACAAAAGTACAACCTTATATACATGTACAAATTTTGCCTCGTTGAAGCGCGGGAAAAAAGACGCACGTGTTAGGCGTGCAACGAGTACTCGAAAGCTGCGCATACAAAAATAATTCAAGTTTATACTCATCATTGCAGTGTAGCCTTATAGTATAATAGTAAAGTAATGGTATTTCAATCGAGAAATATGCCATAAAGAACAAAAAGCAACAATTATTTTTTAATCAGCACGCCTAAATATCAGTCTACGGTGTATGAACATTGAATATGAGTCTCAATCTATTTTTAGACTTGGAAAATCCGTGTGAGCCAGTGAATATGATACTACACCCAGTGAATATGAGTTAATAAAAAGTTCTGTTGACTACTGTTTGGACCAATGAGATTGCAGCTATTTTTAGATCATATAATAAAGCATGTTTTCTTTCCTAGTTCAACATAGAAAATACTACAAATTCATTCAATATTTCCCCATTTATGAATAAGGAATCGTCCTTACTAATTCTAAATTGCAGCATGCAAGCCTACTACAAGTAAATTTTGCATTATTCTGATTTAGTTTCGCAGAATGATTTATGTGAATCACTGATGCGGAACACTGAACCTTCATCCCATCAATCAATTATGGTAAAATTATTGTTTCTTGTGAATGAAATAATTGACCACAGGGAAATACAATAAATCACACTCCTACCTGGTCTTTTTTCTCTGGACTGTATGCAAGAATAAGATCAACTCCTCCAGGTGTTGTACCAACAGGTTCAGCTTTCTTGACAGGAGGTTGTGGAACAAAGCTTGCCGCCGACTTCAATTCTGATGAAGTGTTCCTGGCCAACGACTGACGTCTCCTTTTAGGTGGTGTTCCCAGTAACAGTAACGTTTCATCCAGTCCACTGTAATGCAAAATATATGAATTAAATCTTTCCAACAAACCTTCAAAACAAATTTGGACCAGTGAAAGGGAGCTTACTTAAAACATTGACTTGACAAGAATGTTCATTTTTTACACTTTAACAGGGTTCGACATTAACGGGATCCCGAGATTCCGAGGATCCCAAAAAGTCGGGAGGAATCTCTGTGATTCCTAGCTGGGGATTCCGTTGGGATCCCTGAAAAATTGGTGTGTAAATTTTTGAAATTGTCTAAATTAATATCATTGAATCACAAATATTCAAGAAAAGTGTTAATAAAGACTGGCACAACTGCAATGTTCACGAAAGAAATGAAAAATCCCGCCGGTAAAATCTATGCTCTTGAATCATGTACGCCAGATTTCCTTTGTGCAGAGACTTCTATCAACTCATTTGCGATATATAATGAAAAATATTTTGGCTAAAGAAACATTCTTGAATAATTTTATATCATGCATTGACTTCATAATATTAAGTTGTGAAAATTCCAGAAAGAAATACAATAATCGTATAATTATTACACGAGCGGTGTGTACTTCAAATATGTGCAGATCGGCGTTGCCGGCGGAAGCTACGAAGTTTGTTTTTTTTGTGTGCCAAAATTCGGCATTTGTGATCATTGTAAATTTTCGTAAAAAAAAGTGAAAAAACAAAAAGATTACTGATGTATTTTTTTTTCTCCCTGTAGTACAGCAAAAGTATAATTAATAAATAGAATAAAAAGAATCCATACTTTTCAGTTTAAAATCCTTTTTGAAACTCTGCAGCCTTAAATGCTAAAAAATATTGTCTAACTAAAGACTGAAGTGTTCTAAGGTCAATCAAGGTCACGCATAATTTACCGACAAAAAAAATAGAAAAATCCTTAGGTGAAACATACAGCAAATGACATATATTTCATCTGACAGTTCTTTGGGCCAATCAGTGTTCTAAACTACATGACTGCTGTATGCGGTGAGTGCCTTTGATGTGGCATATGTCAAAACTTAAAAAAAATCAATACACACAGGGAGGAAAAGAATCGGACATTTCAGTGTAAAAATTGAGAACATTAAATTTATATATTACACATCCTGTCATGGACTTGGAGCAACTATTTACTTTTAACAAGAGCTGTCCGTAAGACAGCGCGCTCGACTTTTTTATTGCTTGCCAATAAAAAAAGTTTTTGCAGTAAAAGGCAATACAAGAATCTCTGTATTTTTAAAGTGAACTAGTTGTTTGATACCCTTGAATATTACAGCAATGTTTATATGACATAATTTATGGTAAAGTGAACAAGTGGATAGGAATGAATTTTTTTAGATTTTTTAAGTTTTTTAGTGCTTGCCTATAATACAAAACATTGACAGTTAAGGGCCATAATTCAAATAAAATCTTTGACAGAATTACCTTCTCCTGGACATGTTTGGGAATCATGATTGTAAACAAGTATTCCAACTTTCAAATTTAATATCTCAAACAGTTCAGTCAAAAAGTGGACTGGTACTAAAAACTTAACCAAGATTCTAAGTCGATAAAAGGCCTTAATTTTTAAAACAAATCCTTGACAGAGTTACCTTCTCTTGCGTACAGATGGGGGTAATGATGTGAAATAGCATTAAAAGTTTCAAAGCAATATCTCAAAGGGTTAAGGCAATAAGTGGATTTTACCCATATTCAATGTATTTTCTAAGTCAAAAAGGGGCATAATTCTGTCAAAAACCTTGACAGAGTTATGTCCTCTTGTCTGTTGATGAAGGTCGTGATGGTAAACAAGTATGGTCAGTTTCAAAGCAATACCTCCAATGGTTTTGAAATAAAGTGAGGTGGTACAAAAAAACTTAACCAAGCTCAATACACTTTCTAAGTCAAAAAAGGGCCATAATTCTGTCAAAAACCTTGACAGAGTTATGTACTCTTGTCTGTAGATGGAGGTTATGATGGTGAACAAGTATGGTAAGTTTCAAAGCCATACTTGTAATACTTCTGAAATAAAGTGGGGTGGTACGAAAAACTTAACCAAGGTGTGACGCCAACGCCGACGCCGGGGCGAGTAGGATAGCTCCCCTTTTCATAGAAAAGTCGAGCTAAAAACGAAATCATTTGAAGGTACCCTACTTGTAATGCAAACAAAACATTTTTCTTGATATTTTCGCTTTAGTAAAAATTTAACAAAATATTTAATTTACAACAATCTATGGGATAATTCCTTTTAAACAGGAAAAGTGTACAGTAAGCTGAATATCACTTTTTTTTTTAAAGTGATCATAATTAAACATTTCTTTTTAAATGACATGAAAGTAAATATTTTGCAAAAGTTATCCATACAAGAACTTACTGGAATATGGAGCCTAATCATTACCTGTAAGTTTTTAAAGATCTACAGATGATATGTTGGCTCTATTTCAGTGAACCCTAGGCTATTTGGGAAAATGTTTCCCCAGTTCCTACTTAACTTCAAAAGTTCAAACCCTAAGTCCCATTGCCCAGTCACTTGCATTATACCTTCATTTACAGAAACTGGTTCACAATTATCAACCCCAGGGAGAACTCTTGTTCAGTGGGTGAGCTTAATGTTATTCTGTTTAAGTGCATGTAAAAAATGTATTATGTTTTAATTTATCTTAGCAGTCCAATTATATATATACTAGGAAAGTTATATATATACTAGTAAAGTAAACACTTTGAAACACTTTTAAAACTTTAAACAGCAATATTTCCAAAGGGCTCATATGGCCAGTTATGTGTTGACGTGCTGTAAAAATCCAAGCAAACAAAAAAAACCAAAGGGCTCATAAACTACATTTTCTGCATCTGAAACAAGGCAATATATCATGTATGTGGTCTTTAAAAAAAGATTTTGAAATCGGATTGCTGCACTCCCTTGTTATTATTCGCCTTCATATTTTACTATTTTGATCTGAGGAATCCCTGAATTAAATCGGGATTCCTATGGGATCCCTTGTTAAAACAGTTAGTGTCGAACCCTGTTTAACAAGGGAGTAATTGGCAACAAAGTGCTCACATGAGGACAAAATGGTACAGGTATATAATGCCAACTAAAACAAGGTACCAAATATCCAATGTTTAATTTTAACAAATGCAGCAAAGTATATATTTTTTTGTGAGCAAAAGCATTCTACAGTTATTGGTCAGACAAATTTTGAATTACCAAGGTCAGGTTGACCTTGACTTTTGACAAACAGATCTTTACACAATCATAGTCATCTACAAGTCATGATCTACCCGCAAAGTGAGCATATTAAATCTTAAGACTGTAGGCCAAGGTGTTTTCAAGTTATGTACCCGAGAAATGTTTCATTGGTCAAGGTAATGGTGACCTTGACCTTTGACTGAGTGACCTCAAAATAGATCTCAAACCTGCGACTTTAAGCCAAAGCATTCTCTAGTTATTTTTCAAGAACGCCTATTTTATAACTGATTTTCCTGTTATCTTTTAACATAAGTGAAGCTTTAATTAAGATCATTTGAGCCGCGTCATGACAAAACCAACATAATGCGTTTGCGACCAGCATGGATCATGACCAGCCTGCGCATTCGTGCAGTCTGATCAGGATCCATGCTGTTCGCTATCAGTTTCTCTACTTGTAATAGAGTTGGTAAGCATAGCATGGATCCTGATCAGACTGCACGGATGCGCAGGCTGGTCTGGATCCATACTGGTCGCAAACGCATTATGTTGGTTTTGTCATGATGCGGCTCATTTCCTAAGGCACTTTAGAACACAAGTAGAGTATTAAATAAAGTCTCATCAGTCTCATCTTATTTATAATTTATGAAAACATGAAATGAGATGTTTTGCAATAACAAACAAAGAATGACACCTACTATTCTTTCACCTTTTCCAACTGTGACACTCGGATACTTATCCTCCTAGGATCTGAAATAAATCATTCGCATGTAATTCATCAATTGTGAAATATTCATACAAATTTGAAATAGGACATTTTTCACAAAGTGAAATTTTATCTCAGAAAAGACATATTACAGTAAACTCCGCTTATAACGAACTCATCGGGATATTCAAAATCTGTTCCTTATATCCGGAGTTCCTTATAAGCATATAGCGAATTAGTTCCTTGTATCAGGAGTTTTTATAGCGAACAGATTTACATATAACGAACTGATTGTTTACCATCGTCCGCCATTATGAAGAGCATTTGATAAAGAAAAAAATAGTCATTTTTTCCCATTTTAGACACACTACCCGAAAGCGTATTTTTTTGGAATTTGAAAATCCTTTGCTATTTCAGTGAACTGTTTTATATTAACTCCCTTTCTCAATTTCTTATAAAATATCACATTTTGTTCCTAAACTCAATGCTTTTCGTTTTCTTTCCATGAATAAGAATATACAAAGTTTTTTTTCCACCCTTTTACATTGAATATCTGCTATTATATTTTCAGGGTGACTTTATTAATGTATGATATAGATTTCTTTGCGTACTATGTAGCTTTCAAAGGATTTTGCTTGCAAGCATGCGTAATTATGTTGAAAACCGATTATAAATGATCATAATTATTTTACTCTAGCAAAACTAGAAAAGAAATAATAGAATAAAGGGAATAACCGTTTTATCCTGGTGACAAGAACTCATGCTAAAAATATCCTAAAAAGACAACTAGTACGTACTAATAGAAAGATGTATTGAAGTACATGTACATACAACAATAAACGGCACAGTCAGCCGAGTTTTAATCCATGTCAATAAAAAACGGAAGTTGAAAATGCGGTATCTATTTACGGATGGCCGATATTTTGGAGTTCGTTATAAAAGTGTAATTTTCTGTACTTTTAACTAAATTGGGACTAAGAAATGAGTTCCTTATAAACGATAATTCCTTATAACCGTGTTCGCTATAACCGTATATTTTTATATTAAATAAAGAAGGACAAAATTCGGGCCAAGATAAATTGTTCCTTATAACCGGAAGTTCGCTATAACCGTGTTCGCTATAAGTGAAGTTTACTGTATAGGTTTCAATTCTATTTCAGGCATGAGAGGGCACCGGAGTGGAACCACCGATAATCCATAAGCTAACTGAATAGCCTCCCCACTTGGAAGTACTCAGTCCCTTTGTGGGATTAAAACCCACTGCTGTGAGAGCCAAGTGATATAAATTTATCTACCTTAACAATGAAAAAAGATACAGTTGATAAGGATTCATTTTGTGATTACCTGGCTTTATAACAGACCTCACATTATTCCCTAGAATCTAACTAAAATGTTTGACTCTGGTGAGAAAAAATTATTAACGAACACAATGTCAAGTTTTAACTGAATTATTTTGTAAATATTTTACAGACTTACTTATAGGGGCTTCATCAACAAGAGGGTCAAACTTAACATACAATGACATCCTGGAAAGTGCTGACTCTCCCTAAAATATATGCATGAGAAAATTATAATACAAATATAACAGGAGCAAATACAACTTATGAATTATGTAATGTTATATAACATTAGAAATAAATTCAAAGGCAGAGCAAGAAGGAATTACTTTTTATTTGGTTTGATTTTACATCACACCAACACAGTATAGGTCATATGGCAGCTTTCCAGCTTTTTTTTGGTGGAGAAACCTCTATGCATTATTTCAGGCACACAAACAGGCACATAAGTAGAACTACTTACATTTTGTAAGTTAGCTGGATAGCTTCCTCATATGAGAGAATCCAAAGATGCTGGTGCAGCTCAAACCTACAGCGGTAAGAGGTAAAACTAACACTTGGCCATGGACTCCCTCAAGTACTTTTAAATAGAGTATTAACAATAAAACATGCACTTAACACTTGAATTCTGAAAGTCAATAAAGTAAATAATAATCTTGAATAAAAGTCTAAAAAGGCACACTTACGGAGTCACTAGAACCTCCTCCAAGTTTTTCCAACATCTCCCAAGCTGCTGGATCATTGAAGACCTGTGACGCTGACACAAACTGAGACTCGTCAATATCTCCAAACTGGTTCGCCTGTGTCCCCTCCTCCCCTCTCCTTGTAACTCCCTGTACTTCAAATATATCACCAATCCCTCCCACCTGTCTGTGAAGATAAGTAAGTCAGATATTTAATTTATCCTTTTCCTTTTTATCCCCCCCCCCCTCGAAAATTTTATATCATTCCTCAATCAAATAATACAGTAACATAAAAAGGCAATGCAATATTACGTGTATCTACATAACATAGGATCCATCCACAAATATAAAATTAGATAGATATAGATTACTACATCTATATAGCTGTTACACTCAGATTGTCATTATTGTGTCACTGCTGCTAAATGACATCTAGTTTACCTCAAGGTTCAGTTGAATTTCTTAGCAATTTACATACATGTATTTTTACCAGTAAGTGATTCTTTCCAGCTAATTGTAAATAAACATCAATTCGCCTTGCCAACAATTATATTGGTTTTGAGCTTAATCAACTTTGAACTATAGCACTATCTTAACAAGAGCCATGTCAACATGGCCATTCCCCGCCAAATGTGTTTGCTCATTGGAAGAATGTATATGTAGTAGAGTGGAATAATTCCATTTTAAGAGGTCTTTTGGTAATGAAAACTGATGGCTATAGTGATTACAGATTTGAAACCTATGTGAATACTGATGGCTGAAAATAACAAAGGGCAATTACTGAAAAATAATGCAGGGTAGGTTATCATTCTTGTGTGCTGCATCCCTCCTCAGTAAAATCTATCCACCTATGAAGTTTCAAGTTGATACCTCAAATACTTTTTGAGAAAAAAAATTGAATTGAAAAATTAACAAAGGGCAATAACTCAAAAATTATAAAAGATAGAGTTATCATTCTTGTGCAGTGCACACCTCCTGAGTGAGATCTATGCACCTATGAAGTTTCATTTTGATATCTCAAAGGCTTTTTGAGTTATGCTCTGGACAAAAATTAATTTTGAAAAATAAAAAAGGGCAATAACTCAAAAATAATGCAGGGTAGAGTTATCATTCTTAAGCACTGCACTCCTCCTCAATGAGATCCATCCATCTTTGAAGTTTCAAGTTGTTGAATATGCACTGGATAATTGGTCTTAATATTCAATATGAAACAATAACTAGCGGCATCTCAAGATTATCGCTAATCAAATCAGCATTTTGGGTATGAAATGGCGACAAATTATGTTCTGCAGTTGGCAAATTGACTAGTAAATTTTATCGTTGTTGATAAACAGATTGAAGGAATTACGAGTTGATAGAGTTATTGTTGTTGATTTTTTTTTGGTGGTGGAGGGAGGGGGTGTTATTGCGAATAAAATCCAGGGCCAAAACACCATTTTTGAGGAAGGTGCCTCGGCCTTTTTCTTGGGGAAAATATATGCGTGATTTTAGCATATTTTGGGAAAAAGGGTCTCAAATTTAATACAAAATTTTAACAATTTTAAGTTGTTCAAAATAGAAAAGCAAAAAGCAGTGAGAATGTTCTTCAAAATAGGACAGCAAAAAGCACTTGGAAATACTAATAAGGCAGTAAAATACCTAAATTCAACACCATCATTTAATTTTGTTCTAAATTCTATGGGAAATTTCAAAAGACTGGGGGATTTTGAGGACCAAACTGGGAAAAAAAGAGGCCAGTTTGGTTGGGAAAGCAGCCTTTATTGGACCACTACAAAGAAGGTATTTTGGCCCTGAAATCTGACCTTATTATGGCTCCAAAAACATAAAATTGAGAAGGAATTCATTTGACATACAGAGTATTCCTAAAAAAAAAAGATTGACCTTATTGTCACTATCATGCCACAGACTTAGATTTTAAGGGAACCTTGCTGCCTAACTTTTGGCAAATGTAAATTACTGACCTCTAAGCTTAAAATTTTGATTACTGACTGTAAATTATACTCGTATATGTAAGATTTGTAAATGTAATAAAAATGTAGCTACCAAAATTAAGTTGGATAATAGTTAATGATTTTCTAAATATCCAATGCCGTACCATTGCCTAATTTGAAAATAAAATACAGGCAGGCAATTTTCGCCGCGAAGAATTGGCTCAAAGTAAAAAATTGCCAGTGCTAGCCCTGAGTTTGCTCAAAAATTTTGTATACACAAGCTAATGATTTGAACATTTTGACTTAATAATGAAAAATTAAAATAAGTTTAATCACTTTATTTTTTTGAAAGAGATGTGGTCAAAAACTAGAAACTTACTCATCAGGTTCATTTAAAGGTGCTGTAGGGATCTCAAACTTCTTTGAAAATGGATCGTCTTCTTTGGTTGGTGTGTTAGCAACCCTCGACTTTGTCACAAATGGCATCTCTTCTATTGTCGTCAAAGCAGGAGAGTTACAGATTCCACCACTACTCTTGAATGGATCAATTTTCGTCACAGTTTTTACACCTTTCTCAATACTTTCTGTTTCTGGCTTTTCAGGTGTATTAACTACAGTACTCTTCGTTTGAAATGGATTCAAATCAGCAAATGGATCTACCTGACTGCCAGACTTCACTGGAGGAGACATTGCAAGCTGCTTCTTTGATTTAAATGGATCCACATTGGAAAATGGATCTATTGTGTTATTTGTTGAAGCCTCATCTTTTACAGTGTCGGAGATTTCAGTCTCGACTTTTTCTGCCACATTAACCTTGTCTTTCAAAATAGGAGAATTTTGCATTTGATTTTTTGGCTTAAATGGATCATCCATTAATTCAATGTCTAAAATTTCTGAATCCATTTCTGTTTCTTTCCCTGCTGCTGCATTTGAAGATTCTGCAACAGTTTCAACATTGTCTGAGATCTTATTACATTCTGTTGTTTTATTCACTGGTGAATTTTGCATTTGATTTTGTGGTTTTAAAGGATCTACAATGTCTACATTATCATTATTATTACATGTATCATCAGATGCAGTTTTGACTGGAGAATTTTGAACCTGAGATTTTGATTTAAATGGATCTGTTTCACAGATATTAAGTTTGTTTTCTTCTTTCAGTGGAGAATTGCCTACCTGAGAGACTGTTTTAAAAGGATCTGTTATCTCTTCTAACGTTTCCATACTTTTTGCTTCTAACGCTGGATTTTTTTCTTCAAGACCAGGTTGTGATGTTACAGCATCTTTATTGTCACTGTTAGCAAGCACAGGAACCTGTTTATTAGAGTCTGGTGAATTAATTATTTGGGTTTTAGGCTTGAATGGATCTATTCCATCACTTTTTGTTTCACCATGTTCTTTATTCACTACAGGGGAATTCATAATCTGTTTCTTGGGTTTAAACGAATCAACTGTAGCTGCTTTAGTCTCACTAATGCTCCCACAAGGTGAATTTGCCATCTGCACCAATGGTTTGAAAGGATCTATTTCATCAATGTCAAGCGCATCCAAGTTGTATGCTCCTGTCGTTAATGGTATTTGAGGAGATGCTGATGGGGGCTGTTTATCTTCTATTTTTTCCTTATGTGGTGTAACTGGATGTTCTTCAGATTGTTTATCTTCTGTATTTTCAATGTTCATTGATGGTAATTCTTTATCAGTTGTTGCTTCACAAGTGTCAGGTTTGATGTCAACAACATTATCATTTACTTCAGTTTTCACAGGTGTATTTATGATTGGATTTGTGACTGGTACTTCATTTTCCATTTTTATATTGGTGTTTTTGTTTAACGTGGCTTTATCAGGTGTATTTACAATCTGCGTCTTGGGTTTAAATGGGTCCATATTGTCAAAATCTAATTCCTTCTTTGGGTCAAGCTCTTGACCAATGTCAATTGAGTGTGAGCTAGACTTGTTCTCCTCAGTCAATATGTCTGCATCATTAGGAAGCTTAGCATCATCAGGAAGTAAGCAATCTGGCTTCTCCTCAAATATATCACCAGCTGATTTGTCCTGACAAACTTTATCTACCAATACTGCATTTGGAGAAAGAATAATTTCAGCTTTGGTGGGTTCAGATTTAACAGGGCTTGAGTTTGCTGACTTGAAGTTTTCGGTACTCTCAGTGTTTTTAACATCAGTTTTATTATCAGATTTGTCTTCTTGTTCATCTGTTTTCTTTTCCACCTTCTTTTTCACTGCTTCCTTACCTAAATCTGGACTATTTAATAAAGCTTTCTTTGTTGAAAATGGATCCATAGCATCAAGATCATCAAAGTTTAGATTGTATCCAACTTTTGGTGGTGTTCTCTCGGGCGAATCCTGTTTAGGTTCTATATTATTATCTTGCTGATTCTGTGTCTCAGGAAGAGTTGATTTAGACGGTGTTTTCGCTTCATCAACTTCCATATCCTCGTCTGCTGACATAAATTCTTCATCTGAACTATCATCTCCCTTCTTTTTTGCTTCTTTTCCTGTTTTGCCATCTTGTTTTGCATTTTCAGTATCTGCAGGTATCTGGACATCTTTTGTTTCCTCATCTTTCAATGTCATAGCAGTTTTTTCTGGTTTGTCAGAACATTCTCCTTCGTCTGAATTTATTGCTCCAGTATTATTGTCTTTTTCCACTTTATCTGATACAACACATTCCTCTTTTACGCTGCTATCTTGAATTGGCATATTTTCAGTTTTGTCTTCAATTTTTCCATCTATTTTGTCTGTATCTGCCTTTGTAACCTTAGCATCATCAATGTTGTCAACACTTTCACTCATGTTTTCAGATATACTATTCTCTTTTGTTTCACTTGTCACAGTTGTGTTCTCAACCAATTTGCTAGTTTTTTCTTCAGTATCAACATTACTTTCAGCATTACCTTTGTCTCCAAAATTGAAAACAATTTCATCATCATCATCGTCATCTACCTCCATAGCTTCACCAACTTCCATTGGCTCCTCTTCATTAGTGTAAGAATGTATTTCTGATTCCTTTTCTGTTTCTTTAATTTCCTCTGATTTTATTTCATTTTGTCTACCACCTTCTTTTTCATTACTATCAGCAAGATTTCTCTGACTTACAACATCACTATCATCAGTAGCTTCTTTGCCATGACTTGCTTCTGAACCTGTCCCACTGTCTTCTTTCACAGTATCATCTTTAGTCTGTATCTCATTACTAACTCCTGCCTCATTTTGCTTATCAGAAACTTCACTCGTTGTCTTGTCAGCCTGTGATGAATCATCAGCAGCGGAGTCTGTACTAAATAATTCTCCTCGCAGCGATCTCAACAGCATTTCAGATTTAAGTAGAATATCATCAATGTCAGATGATCCATCAAATGTCTGAAGAAAAATCAAAGAGTGATAGTGATTGATCAGTAAGTTTTTTTTCTTCTTCACAAAATAATACATTGATATTAAGAATACATACACTGCACATCCATTAGTTATTCCAGCATTGCTTTACATCATGAATATTTGAGCCATGAAATATACACATTTATCATATGATCTAAATATAGCTGCAATCTCATTGGTCCAAATAGTAGTCAACAGAGCTATTAATAAAATTATATACACTGGGTGAAGTATCATATTCACTGGCTAAATTGAATTTTCCAAATTTAAAAATAGATAGGGACTCATATTCAATAACCATGCATCGTAAAGTGTGTTAATTATGCTTGTGCATAAAAAAGTTTTGTTCTTTATGTCATATTTCTTGATTAAAATATCATTACTTTACTACAATAGCTAAAAGCTACACCGCAAAAAATTACTTTAGTTTGCGCAGCGTTTGCATAGAGTTTGAATGCCTAAAGTCATCTTGTTTACAGTGCGCCATTTTTCCCCTGTGCTTCATTGAAAACAGGCGAACACTGTGTTTTGTATTTCCTTGTAAGGCTTTAATTTTTGTGTGAGTTTTTAATCTTTGCTTAATATTCATATTTTTTTTTTCATTGCCACCGTGCCACTGGTTATGCAGAACAAGTGGTCAATTATCTACATATCTTTCCTCTTCACATTCCATGCTTTAAAAAAGTGAGCAGAAAGTTGTTCTGACAATAAGTGATATTACCTCAGTTGTTGTAGGTTCACTGATGCTGACCTCCATAGCACACTCTTCTATACCACTGTCAGCACTTCCATTAGAATCTATGTCACTGAAATATTCATTCAACATAACTATGAAACATAGCATAAGCCTTTGAGAATATGGAAATGTGCATTAATGAAAAATCCTGTAACTCCAAATTTTTTATGTTTTTTTCCATCATAAATGTGATGCTCAAATGAAGATTTATCAATATTGTAAGTTCCAAAAAGCATTATTTGTAAAGATATAACCGAATTTACATTTCATGTAAATAAAGGGAGGTACGTAATTAGAAATTTATTTTCTATAAAGTCTAAGCCAAATTTTTCAATAAGAAATGAATGCATATATTTTAATGATTACATATAATGCATATAAACATTTGCAGTACATATTTAACATATTCTTGGATGTTTGAAAATTGTTTTAGAAGAATAATTATATACATATATAAAATTTCACTTAAGTGTTGTTACATCCTTAATTACAACATAAAGGATCTTTAATGTAATATTTCAGGGTATTTGATGAATGCACACAATAAATGATATAATATGTGCAGCATAAGAATGAACATTCTAAATTTCTTGGCAAGTAGCAAGTGCTGGCTAACTACATCATAGCCAGTTGACAGAATCACAACTTTAGTTGCAAAATGTTAATGCAACAAAATTAATTCTAATGGTTAAGCAAATGTAAAATAAAGGTTCAAATTATGTGGCAAAAAGCTGGTGTAATTTGCCAATTTTGATGAACTGTTAAGAACAATCGGCATGTTCAATTTTGACTTTTTTCACTTTAAGCAACTCAAGACGGTCTGGTGCTCACTTTACATCATTTGGTTATTTTGGTTAGTAGACTTTGAAACTTAAGACTTGACAGAAGATTTTCGAAGGTCATTTTTTGCACTTCTTCCTTCAATCTAAAGGCTAGTAAATATTCTGTATATCTTATCATGACTGGAATAAAATAACTCACTCTTTGATAGGAAGTTGATCTATCACATGACTCACAATCTCCTCAGCAACCTCTACACTAGCATTGTCGACAACTTGTTTCTCACCATCTTTAACAACATCTTCACTCGAGACTGTTGTATGTACCACGTCTGCCTCAACTTTCTGTGTTTGTATGTTCTCATTATCAGCTGTATTTAAAATAAACCAGATTTAGATTTATTATTACCTCCCTCTAAATATTTTGTGGTAAACATCAATCCGACATAATGTAGCCATTTTTCAGAATACAGATAATGTTTAGAAAATGCCTGTGTACCAGCATTATAAAGCAGTGTCTATTCTAGGATTTGAAAAACAGGGGGGATTTTTTTTCGAAAATTTATTACATTTGTTGATTTTTTTCCTTCTTTCTCTATGTAAAATTTCCCCCCTGCCTCTGAAAAAATAGGGGGAAATTCTCAAAAATATGGGTGTATCCCCCCCATCCCCCCTCCTAGAATAGACACTGATAAAGCATACTAATACGGACATACCGGCTAATCTTAATGTTCACTGTCTGTATGGGTAGATTCTGCTGTTGCAAGCAGAGTTTAAGAGCTGTACTGCATCAAAAATAACTAGAGAATCAGTTCATCCTACTAGTAAGCATCTAATCTTGGTCTAGTGAAGCATTGAAACTTTAATGTTTTGATGAATTATCTATCATTTATGTGTAAAAGTTTAACCTTTTAAATAATGAAGGAAAAACTTCATAGAATGTCATTATTAATAGAAATATACTGTACATCTCCAACAAATAACTGTAACTGAACTACAGTGAATAATTTTCTCATGTGGTTCTTAGTACATTATGCCTGAATTTGCATTTGAGATATTGTAGTCCACTTTCTATAGCATGATGGACAAGTGATTTAATGTCATCAATCTCAACTACTACACAGGCCAGTTCCTAAGAAGCCATAAAGTTAAAATTGTCTTTAAATATTCAAATTAAAATTGTTTAATATAAAACCTTTTGATATAGTTTCTAAACCCTCTTTTATAGGCAGAACATCTCCTTTAACTTTTTTCACCTGCTTGACATTTGGCGTCTGAAGTAAACTGTCATGTCCAAAGTGCACCTACAAGATTAGAGAAACTGTAGTAAATATCAGAGTAAAAGATGAGCATCTCTTAACTATAAATGGAATAAATTTCAAATGACAATCGTTTGAAATTGTTTCTTTGTAGTATTATCCTATTTTAATAAATTTTCACTACAAACATATATAAAGTAAGTACAAAAGTTACTCTAAACTATATTTAAATCTTAATCATGCTAGTAAAAACTTTGTTTATTCATGACCAGGCATGACAAACACCAAAGTAGGACCATAACTACATTGTATGCTAACAAAATAGATACCTCATGGTTTGAATGATTCAAGGTGTCTTTTGATCCTAACCAACAGATGACAGGATCTGGTGCTTTACACTCAAACCTACCTTAAGCCTTCCTTTTTCTGGTTTCTGTACTGGTGTATAAAGTTGAATCAGGTTGTCCTTCTGGCACTGCTTCAGTATAGATTTAACAATAACTGGTGACTGGACAAGACCTGGAGCAACTTGTATATCATTCTCATCAGTTATAGAAACTATACTGTTCTCTTTATTCTCCGAATCAGTGAAATCCATCAAATCTGCCATGATTTACATCTGAAACAAAAATGAAGATGATGAAGGAAACTAAAATACCTATTCCTGGGACATAGTATATTTGGAATATTAACCAGGCTGGTGAAAATCCCCGATCGGGCTTACACATAAAATATCATATTTCTACTCATTGATATATGATACAAATTAAAATCAAAATATTTTGGTTATCTTTTATTTTCTTAGAATTATTTCCTTTTTTCCCATTTTCTAGAAACAAAATATTTAAAGTTCATAAAAATTATGTTGTAATGTAAAATTCTAAATAGAAATGTGTCCAACTTCATTTTGCTCTAGATTATTGCGCCAGTACCTTTATTCTATATATTTGGATTAAATATTCTGTTTCTGGCATTTGTATTGAACATTATACTTTGAAGTTTTCTCTGAAAACTGAATGAAATGTATGCTGACAGGTGTTGGCGCAATGAATTAGAGTATAAAGAAGTCATTTAACCTGTTTTGTTTTACACTTTGCATATGTAAATTACTTTTTAAGGACTTTAAAAATTATGTGTTATAAAAACATGAAAAAAGGGAAATAAATCTCACAAAAGTGACAATAGCCAAATATTTTTCTGTCTGTTTATGTCAAATACATGTATTATTCTTATATATCTATTTCTTTTCTAGAAATATAATTTTTATGACATAAGCCCAATTGGGCATTTTCAACAGCCTGTTAACTGGAGATACAATGTAAGTGCTGATTATCTTTGCTTCAAATCAGGTGGACATGTGGTCATTTTTTTTACTGTACTGGGATCCTACATGTTTACCGGACAATCAGTTTACCGGACAAAATCTATTCCTGTCAAAAAGGCTTTATTTTTTGCTTCAATTAAAAAATCATCCGGTCTGAATTGTACACACACTTTCTACTGCAAAGTAAATAACAACAAAACCACTCTCAGGCAAATATTGTTGATTCAGTTGTTTATTTACTAACATACCCTTTTGTTTACTAGTTATTCCATGACCTGGTCATGCGGGGGAATAATCTGTTCTGCGCATTCCCGAATATTGAGGCCCTTAATGGGTTATTTAACTTATTTTAGATAGATTTTACTTTTAATTCTTCTCAAAGTTAACTCAGGAGACAATCGTTACATATGTTAAGGATAAAAAATTATTTTAAATTTCGTTCAAACATCATCTTGTTGTTGTCTTTTACAAAGAAATGCAAATTTAAAAACATATAAGGAAACAGGTTACGCCCATGGGAGGAAACTCTACATAAAATGTACAAAAAATAGACTTAATGGCTTTTGCACATGCTACATGATGATCAAAAGGAAACTGTATGAGAAAGAACAGAATTCCATTTGAATATCAAAATGTGTCATACTTTTAAGGATCATGAAGAATCAATACGTTAATTGAGTTAATAGTGTTTATTTCAATTACACCCCTATATTGGCCTCTTCGTAACAAGCATGGCTGCTGTGTCTGTTTTAGTGACATACTGGTTTTTTCCAGTATCTTAACATTGCCATTCAATAGTCGTAGTTTCCTTGCTTAATTTCAATTTAACACTTCAAAAAATTTTGAAACACAATGTCCGGTAAATTGAGTTGTCTACATGATTTTTTTCCTCTTTTAATGCCCTACTTTACAGACACATTTCTACGGTCAAAAGTTTAATTTTATGTTTGATAAAGGAATGTTTACGTTTTTTAAGAACCTACAATTATTTGGATAAAATTTCATTCTTTTCTATTATTTTAAATAAAAGTTACAACGAAAAAACATCATATTTTGTCCGGTAATATGTAGGATCCCAGTAGTTTGCTGTGAAAGGATATTTCTTTTTTTTTTGTTAATGATTATGGTGTAAATAAGAGGATATTATAAAATCAACAGACATATATGTAAGATTTTAACAGACATGGGTCAACCACATTATGTAATTGAATCAATTAATATTAAAATCAGAAGTTAAATCATAATTAATTAATTACATGCACAATAGGCTGCAATCATGATAAATTTATGATTTAATACCAGCAGGGCATTTTGTGTCAAAATTGTGAAGGGGCCTGGGCCGGTTTATTTTGTGAAAATAAGCGTTATATGTCATAAAATTGAGAAAAAAAAAGACATATTTCTTGGCATTTCACAACATTTTGAAACCTGAAATGGTTGATTATAATTTCTGACCAGTGTAAAATCTTCTTCAAGTAGGTACATTAACCCGGTTAACATGGGCAAAAACCATTTAACTTGATTTAACTATTTTTATGTTATTCAATTGGCGTAAACAAGTTTTACAGAAAGGTATACAATGTATTTCAAAGACAAAGTCCCAATATATATTTTGTGAAATTCCTTTTGAAATTGTGAATTTTTTTCTGCCGCTTTGTGAAAAAAGTGCAATTTTGAATTGTGAAGAGGCCTTATATCGGCCCGTTATAGAAGGAAAAAAAGCCCTGTGTCAAGGGATCTTTTGTGCTTGTTTTATTGCCGATATTTAGTCATATTCCCAATTGAAAATAGTATATTATTTTCCCAATCCACAGGAAAAAAATTCCCAATTAAAAGTTACAATATAAAAATATTGAATTACAAATTCTAAATCTTTGAAAATAAGGGCTTCTTCACTGTTATTGTGCTTAATGTTTGATGGTGCAATCCTAGACAGTGATTCTTTGCATTCATGTATCACTGCAAAATTAAGTAATGCGTTCTTCCCAATTTTTAACAAAACATTGATGAAATTCCCAATTCAATGGGTTTGGTTCATGTTCCAAAAATTCTGGAAAAAAACCCTGAATACTTTCTGTATTATGTCAGATAATAGGTAGATGTTTAATAGATGAATCAGGGTCAGCTTGGCCCTTAAACATACTCGGCCCCCCGAGTCAGCTCGGCATTATTCCAACTCAGTAAGGGTCAACTCGGCCCATAATTATATAATATATGGTAATGATTACTTTTTTTTACTTTTTATATTTTTTCATAACTTTCATTGTTAAAAATTTTCACAATAATAGACCTCTACACAAGGTTATTGAAAAGTTTTATTGATGAAAGTACCAATTTGTATGTGAATTTGCAGAGATGGGAAGAATTTATGATTTATATGCACGTTTTGCTTACTTCAGATGTTTTTTGTAAAATTTATCGTTCAAACAGCATTGGTTGTGTTAAAGAACAAACAGTGTTAAATACAATTACATTTATTGTCATAAAAATTCAATTTAAAGATCAATATGTAACATTTATTGGGTTGATATCTCTTCTTAACAAAGACTATTTCAAATAATACGTACATGTACACTGCCAACTTTTTAAATTTCTGTTTGTTAGTGATGGTCGTAGGACAGGGCGGACCGTGAGACAAAGTATTTTCATATTGAACAGATTATTATTAACATTTAGCTATGCAATTATAAGTATAAAATAGGTACTGTAGAGTAAGACAGTGGGAATGGATTGAAAAAATCTCATATGTAAAACATTTTGCACTGATATTAAAAAACTTGACAGAATTACCTTAATTTTTTTATGTGCAATTCATAACATTTAAGCTGTATGGAGGAATAATGATTATTTATAATAGTTTTAAATTCGTTACTATAGGAAAACCAAGAAATGTAAACATGTATGTATATAAATTCTCTAAACAGACAGCATCTTAATTAAAACAAAGCAAAGAAATTAACTCGTCAAAAGAATCAAAATTGATAACATTATAGATAGAATATTCCAACAAGACACTTTCCATCAAAACACTTCTAGATAGTTGCACAAGCCTTAATGTATATATGAATGTATGTTAAACAGTAAATCAATCGATATGCATGCGGTTTTTAAGTTTTGTACTTGTATATATATGTTTGTCTGACTTTGTCATTATGTTTTAAAATATCTTTTAAATAATAAGTCATCGCTTGTCTCCCTTTTGTGATCATTTTTGTAATGTCATTCATCATCATTTAAAACGCTATTGTTTTGTATTGTGTTTCAAATGTCAGACCGAATAACAGGCCTTTTCTATATGTATTGTTATATAAATTAATACACTCTTATTACTTAACAAACTGACATGTAATATCCTAATAATTGGTCAATTATCACCTGCATAATGCAGTGTTCGAAATTAGCAGTAGTCCGATAGCCCCTGACTACTAAATTTCTCCTCGGGCAACCAACTTTTCACAGTAACAAGCCCGACCAGGCTACTGTTTTTTCAGAGGCAATATATAAACAACTGTTTTGAACAAATGAATCGTGCTAGTGAAATGTCTTTTGGGCTAGTGAATATTCCAATCTGGTAGTCTGACCAGCCTAGTGGATTCAAATCCGAATTTCTTACACTGATAATGTCCAACTCGAGGCTGTTTTAAATAATTTCATTAATCAAATTTATTCTTAATTAATAAACTGCATTGATATTTGTATATGTTCATAATGATATTTAAAGAAAACTAGAACCGTGTCCAAAGGACACGGATGCCCCCACTGACAACATATGTATGGTATATAGTGAAAAAATCAACAAAGGGCCATAATTCTGTTAAATTTCGTCACAGCAAAAATTCCTTCCTTTACTTCCATCTACACATTAAGGTTGTTCATCCCTGGAAGTTTAAGCAAAATCTGCCATCCGGTTTAAGAGGAGTTGCGTTCACAAAATTTCTATATGGTATATAGTGAAAAAATCAACAAAGGGCCATAATTCTGTTAAATTAAGGTTGTTCATCCCTGGAAGTTTAAGCAAAATCTGCCATCCGGAGTTGGGTTCACAAGATTTCGGGATGGACAGACGGACAAGTGCAACGCTATATGCTCCCCACTTTGTGAGGGCATAAAAAGTAAAGGCAATTATATTTAAATATTTTTATTACATTAAATCATGGTCCGCCTCGTCTCGAGTCACGATCCGCCCTGTCCCAAAATATGGTCCCCCCGTCCAAACATACGGTCCGCCCTGGTATGGTATGCCCTGTCCGTAATTCGTTAGTGATCATATGATTCCTCTGAATACTTTTATTGAGTCATTGACCTTTTCGAAAACCTAGCTAAACACTGTTTTCCGGTACGTTACGGATTTAGCCCTGGGGAATAACACCAAATGAAGTACATAACACTGTTACATGATATTTCTATTTTTCTATCATTATTTTACCATTTTCAGTCTATGCGAAAGTCAATTTTTTTTTCAGGCCACAAGGACCGAGACCCTTAGGTTTATTTCCGGCCCGGGTGATATTTTTCCGGCCCAGACATTTCAAGCATTATTTTATAATAACTCAGTTGAATGTAAAAATGATCGTCTTTCTTGAAATAAGTGTGACTATCATTAGTGTGACCATCATAATTATAGAAACACAAGAAGATGCTGACTAATTGAAATAATAGCAAGGTTCTCACTAAAATTTTCATGGTAGGCGTCCTGGGACTCCCAAGCACAAAATTGTAGGAGTTCCAGATCACTTTGAATATGTTAAGCCATGTTTGCTGCACTTATGCAGTTGACGATTATGATGTATATGAGCAGAGTAAGGGGTTGGGAGCAGAGAAAAAGCTTATTCAGGAAAATGTTAATATGTCCCAACACTGTACCATAAAAGTGATTGAAAAGATTTGAAATATAATTTAAAAAAACCCTACATCATCAGACCATTATGTTCTTTTCTTCCAGATTCACTCCACGCCCCCACCCCCCTCCCATAAGAAAATATTCATTGTATGTGACAAACACATACTGGTAAATACCTCCATCTCAACTATTAAAGTAAACAATATCTTTAGTAATTTTAATTCGTTACTACATTTGAAGTGTTATGACACACATTTTAACAAAACATATCTTCCTTTTGGTTACGATTTTTTTAATTATAAAAAGCGGCATCGCGAAAATATGTGACAATTGAAAATTTGTCTGTTTCCTGCAGAAACATTCACAAATCTACTTGTTATTGATTTTGATTATATTACATTAAATATTTTTTAATTATTTTAAGATTGTTACTCATCGGCTATTTCAACAGGCATCGTAAAACAAAATTTTCAATTTGTAATTTACGGCAAAATTTACGAATTAGTAACGATTCGCCACACTAACGATTCGCCACATAACGATTCGCCACAGAGTAATAACGATTCGCCACAGTTAAATAACGATTCGCCACAGTATGATTATAGATCTAACAATGATTTTTTTTTAGTTATCAACAAACTTTTTCCTTTTGTTTTAATAATTTGACAATGACACTAATTTATTAATGTTTCTTAATACAACTTATTTAGCCCCCATCACGGATTTATTTTCATGTGTTTTTATTCTATAAAAGTTTGTTATTATATTTTTCCAGTTTGTATAAATAACGAAGTTATAAAATGTGTTATGTAATTTTGTTAATAAAATATTTGGTTTTCGTGTGTTTTTTATTCAATAAAAGCTGTATTCAGTGTAATTAATTTAAGTAATTAACAAATGAAATATAAAATGGATTTTTTTTCCATCAACAATTTGAAAACAGGTGTGAAAAAGTTTGTATTTGAACACGTGGCGAATCGTTATTTAACTGTGGCGAATCGTTATTACTCTGTGTCGAATCGTTATGTGGCGAATCGTTAGTGTGGCGAATCGTTACATTACCAAATTTACCGTTGTTGATGAAACTTTTTGAAGACATAGTTGACTGGTATTTATTTAACATGTACAAAATAGAGTTAAGGTTGGTCAATATCATCTTTAATAAATTCTTTGCATCACGGGGAACTTGTTATCAATCAGGTCATTGATTAGTCTCAATATTTCGACGGCAAGACAGACTGATTTTATAATCTGATATTTCATAGATGTCCGTCTTTAAGGGCGACCACCGAATATACAAAAAAAGCCCTAAAGCGCACAATTTGTTGGGCTAGTCATTGATATTTTTAACTTTTTGAAATTTTATTCGGACATGAGGACTGACGGAAAGGAAATTTATCTCGGACCGCATGATTTTTATTCAGCCATGACCGAGGACCGACAGACTTTCGCACAGACTGCATTTTAGGTGAAAAAAATTGATGTTTTTGAAAATTATCAATAATCCTTTAATATCTATTGCAAATTTTTCAAAAAAATAAATTGTTTATAATGAAAATCAATAAAATTTAAACAGACGTAGTGGAGTCTTCCATAATAAATAAGGTTATTTTCTGCGTAAACTTGTGTATTTACTTTATCTTTTGTATGGAATTATTCATACAATGCTATCTAATTATTTTCTTACAAAGAAACAACTGTTTTATTTCAATTTAATTTTAAAAAAGGCCGAAAACATCGAGTTCGCTATTACACTTCAGGTGAATTCCCCAGAGCTATGTACAGAAAGTACCGGAAAACGGCGTTTAACTAGGTTTTCGAATTCGTGAATAGTAATTTACTCCTAAGCTAAACAATCTTTATCCTAAAAGGTTTTTAATAGAGGGCCAAGTTGACCTGTGTTGAGTTGACCCGTGCCGAGTTGGTATAGGGCCAAGTTGAATGGATATTTAAATGGAAAGAAAAGATATTAAGGCAAATGATATGTCAAAACCAATAAAACAGTTTTAAGTTGCCTAAGTCTATTATAGTGCAGACAACCAATTATCGACGAACTTTCATAATTTTGACAGCGATGCAGTTTCTAAATTTAAAACCAATACTGAGAAGGTATATTTTAATCATTTCGAGAACAAAAATAGCGTTGTCTATATTTTGTGGGGTCGAACATTTTAAGTACGAAGTACTAAAGTTTTTGCATTAGTTCACTAACTTCAATTGGCACGTTCTTACAAAATGTGACAGCAATGACGAGTTATAGTGTATAACAACCTGAATATAAACGTACCTGGTGGGATTAAAATATGAAAAATTTGCACGTGTCCTCAAACGATTATCTCTTCAAATTTTTGCTATTTCAAATTATTTTTGTTTTCAAAAAAGCGGTGGACAAATCTGCGCATGCGCCAAAGCTGGTTCCATACTTATTTTCACATTCTACGCATGCGCACTACTTCTTATAGCAAACACCACTAAATATTTTCCGAAGTTCATGACGCGTCAAAGCTATGCACGTGCGCTTATAGATAAAGAACACTAAAATGCACGTAAAAAGACGTTATTTGATTAATAATTCGATTTCAATCAAATTCATTAAGAATTACATAAAAGAACTATTTAAAGCCATTAAATTTATAACATAATAGTGACAATTGAGCAGAAGTAAAGGACGAGTTGACCCTGAATTGAGGACGAGTTCTAGGACGAGTTGACCAAAAAAGTAACGAGGTGACCACGGGACGAGTTGACCGGATTGCATAAATCCGTGATTTCAACCAAGAAATATATTTGACACCCAATAGATCTACACAAAATATCATGAATACAACATAACCATAGCAGTGAGTGACCTATTTGAGTTATCATCCCCCGTTCTCCGGTCAGACACTTTAACTCAGAGTTATGGCCCTTGATTAGTTATGCAGTATCCATATTGAGAAAATCGTTTCCGAACTACTTTTCTGCAACTACTGGCTGGAATTCAACGAAACTTTATGGGAACCGTCAATACTAAGAGGAGATGTGCATATAGTCACCTTGTTCCGGTCAGACACTTTAACTCAGAGTTATGGCCCTTGATTAGATATGTAGTATGCATATAGAGCAATATTGCTATTTCTTTGCAACTGCTGTATTGATTTCAACAAAACTTAATGGCAACCATGGATACACAAAGACAATTTACATCTCATTGGCATGTCCAGATATTACTATCTAACACAGAGTTATGGCTCTAGCTGTTATTGCCCTGAATATTTATCAAGTACAAAGAACATTACTGTTTATGCAATGATAAATATATAAATAAAGCCTTATGTCTTCAGTTGTTGTATTAGTAATAACCAGTTCTCGGCGGGGGATATAAATTCAACGAATTTGCTTGTTTGTACAGATCTAGTCAAGTAGGTAAATAAGACATGTGTCAGTTGAATGAGATTTTCGATATCCAGACTGGTGTTCGTAAATGAAATTATTTGTATGAAATTAAAATGCCTCCAATTGTACATGTACGTTCTAGTATCTTAATTAAATACAATACATTTAATACTAACTGGTCTGTATTCCCCGACATTAAGTTTAATTACTTCTCTTCTTATGCAAAGGTATAACCCTAGTCTGAGACACTCGTTCCTTACAATAGCAGAGAATGTGATCTAAAAGGCAAGAACCCGTACCACTAATTCGTGTCAGTGTTTTGATAATTTGCTGAAGATTATATAAACTCAAAATGCTGCAATATTCTCTGAATAGAACAGATTTTTTTTCTCAAAAAAGGATATATTCATAAATTATCTTCTAGTATGTCTATTTAATTTTCAAATGAAAGTTTAGATAAAATGTATTCTAAATAATAATTGAAATCGGTTTAATTGTTAATTAATGTTCCAACAACAATATGTTTATTCCTGGACAAAAGTATCTCAACAAATAAACATTCATTTGTGACGTTTGACAAATCATGTGTTATATTGAAAAAATATCATTTCTAATGTCCATGTACATACCCCACCTCCATTTCTATTGCGTTCATTTCTTAGTACAGTATAATTTTAAATTTTAATTTCACACAAAAACGGGTTTATCACGTAACAAAAAATTATCAACAAGACATTTTTAAAACAATTTTTGAATATTATCAGAAACATATTTTTTGTAATTTATTGAAATTAACCATCATTTTAGAACGTTTTATATATACAATTTATTAGCATGTATTTATTTCATTTCTAGTTTCACATTTTGATACATTACTTACTATAAATCTATAAGTATAATATGACAAAGATGGCTAAGTTCTTGACGGTGCGAGACTGAGATTGACTTCTAGATATCTAGCATATTAACATGGTTCAGGATGAATTAAGTATGTTTTTCATGTTAAACGTATAAGAAATAATGATTTTAATTTAATAAAAATGTGAAATAAATCTCCCTCCAATTTTTACTCCTTGCATGGCAGTTCCTGTCGGTAAATAAGTGGACTCGTTTTCAAGATGATGAAAATGACTTCATTAGCTCGCAAAGAAATCTTTCTATCACTTTGAAGTGCTGAAGTACGGGAAGCTCGGCAAAAATATGAAATCGAAGACAACAACATTTAGTGGTGTCAACCTTAGATAAATGACCAACTATCACGATTTTAGATTAGCATATCTCGCCTAATAAACAAAACCTAGATCTGTCAAAAATGTTGTGACAAACTATTCACTATTATTCGTTCACAAAATCATAATAATGGCAGGTAAAGTATAATTTCCTTTTCATTTTGTTTTTACCAAATATTTTCCCCCTCATGTAACGGCTACAGTTACAGGTGCTCGTCCTGTCTTGATGCCCATATAAATTTTTTTTTAACTGTTTAAGTAAAAAAACAACAACAAAACACACACACACACACCAAAACAACTATTTTGGGTTGAGTGTAAGAAAAAAAAAATTGATTTTTTTTCCCTATACACTATTAAGTAGATCTACTACGAAAAGGTCACCTAGTCGCCATAACGCTATGGAGCTTTACTAGGACACGCTGTGGAACAACCACAATGTTGAGTTCTGTAACAATACAAGCTATTTGCTACTCTTCACAAATTACTCCTTTTGAAATAACAACAAAACATATTAAATAGAACAAATTTATTGTCCTGAGTGTCGCAAACAAGAAGTAAGTAAACTCAATTATATCTAGTAATTAAATATCATCAAATGACTGCAAAGATATTCAAATATCCGCATGTACTACACAAATTACATCAACTCGAACTATAGAAACGTCATACAAAAAAAAATACAGGTATGAACTAAAATATCAATTCACACAAGGAGCGGTGGGAGGGCGGGAAAATTTGAAACTTCAAAGCGACACGAAAAATACTAACAGCAATGATAAATGGTAAGTAATCAGTATAAGTACTAGAAGCGTAGGAATACAAACTCCTATGACCAATGAAAAGTTGTTATGATGTTGTGATCAATGCTTGGTAACCGTAGTTAAAAATAGAACTACGAAAATTCTTCGGCTGAATCCGACAAAAGTCCGAAGTCATCCGAATAATATAATAACAAGTTTCAGTGTCCTAATTAGTTATTTTAAGAACTTAAAATAATTCCATCGTGCATTTAGAAAGTTGTTAACATTCTTCTTCTACCTTACATACAATCTTAAATAACTTACATTTAAACTTGGACACTCCAATTTGTTAAAATCTTGCAAAATTCCATTGATGGTTGGCCATTTTGTCGAAAACGAAAGTACAAAACCTACATCGTAATGTTCCGCTCTCCTGGTTTCCTACGACTACGTTCGCAGGACAGTGGACAATGGTAACCATCAATTTATTGGTTACTGTTGTCTATTGTTCAGCGAATGTAGTCGTAGGGGACCGGAACAGCTAAACAATACGGTGTATGTTTTGTACTTTCGTTTTCGACAAAATGGCCGACAACCACTGTTGTTTTGCAAAATTTTAACAATTTGGATTGTCCGAGTTTAAATGTAGGGTAACACTCAACTTAAATAGTTGTTTTGATGGTATTTTTTGTTAGCTCACCTGAGCATGCTCAGGATGAGCTTTTAGGATCGACGATTGTCCGTCATCCATCGTCCGTCCACATTTAGTTTGTTAACACTCTAGCGGTCGCATTTTTGCCTCAATCATCATCAAACTTGGTCAGGATGCTTGTCTAGGTGATAGCTTGGATGAGTTCGAACATGGGTCATCTCAGATGAAAAACTAGGTCACAGGAGCTAAAAAAAGAAAAATCTTGTTAACACTCTACAGGTCACATTTTTGACACAAGTGTCATCAAACTTGATCAGGATGCTTGTCTAGGTACTTGCCCAGATGAGTTCGAACGGATGAAAAACTAGGTCACAGGAGCTAAAAATAGAAAAACCTTGTTAACACTCTAGTGGTCACATTTTTGACTCAATTGTCATCAAACTTGGTCAGGATGCTTGTCTAGGTAATTGCTCGGATGAGTTCGAACATGGGTCATCTCGGATGAAAAACTAGGTCACAGGAGCTAAAAATAGAAAAATCTTGTTAACACTCTAGTGGCTACTGTTTTGATCCAAATATCCTGTAAATTGGTCTGAAAGTTTGTTTTGATGATTTCTAAGTCAAGTTCGAACATGGGTCATCTCGGATGAAAAACTAGGTCACACCGCCCAAATATGGAAAAACCTTGTTAACACTCTAGTGGTCACATTTTTGACTCAATTATCATCAAACTTGGTCAGGATGCTTGTCTAGGTAATTGCTTGGATGAGTTCGAAATTGCATGTGAAACTAGGTCACCGGAGCTAAAAATAGAAAAATCTTGTTAACACTCTAGTTGCTACTGTTTTGATCCAAGTATCCTGGAAATTGGTCTGAAAGTTTGTTTTGATGATTTCTAGGTCAAGTTTGAATATGGGTCACCTGGGTAAAAAACTAGGTCACACTGCTCAAATATGGATAATCTTTGTTAACACTGTAGTGGTCACATTTTTGACTCACCTGTCATGAAACTTGGTCAGAATGCTTGTCTAGGTAATTGTTCAGATGAGTTTGATGGGTCAGGTGAGCCATCTAGGGCCATCATGGCCCTCTTGTTTTGTTTTTTTTAACTTCATTTTTTTTATATGGGCACCAAGACTAAACGAGCACCTGTGGCTACAGTATATCTTAAAATTTTGTAAAAACAAAAAATAAACAATTTTTAAATGACTTTTTGTTCATAAATCAAATGACACAATCAGAATATTCAGATACCTTCCAGGGTTTTTTTTTGCTATATAACTGTAGCCGTTTAACGGCTACTTCCCCAGCTGAAAAAAATTCCCCTTGAGCTAAAAAATTCCCCTTGGTCTGAAATAAAATCAACTATTATGGCTTGCTTGTTTAAAAAATCACATTTTTGTTCAAAAAGTTCAAATTTTTATAGCCCTACAGTGTTTGATATTACCGATTAAAAAGTAAAAAGTCCAATGGCAATGCCGACGATCGGCAACCCTCTCCATTACGCTGATCATATCCCTAAAAATTCTGTCCTTGTGAAAATTCTCCTCAAAATATGCAGACATTTGTAAAAATATGTTATATTATTTATTCTTACAGATTTCAATCATAGTCTGAAGGAACATGGAGTTATATTAATACCAAAAATCGGCAAAATATTCTATTATCACATATTTTCGCGACCTACTTCCTGTTTGATTTTCGGCTTGAATTTGGAGAGGAATGTGTTAGTTTAAGTAAATAAATTACAAAACATAAAACAGTCAATTGATTTTTGTGCATCATGTGTCAAAATGTCCTTTGGGAATCATCATCTAATTAATTTAGCACTTAATGCAGTTTTTACATAGAAAAATCAAAGCAACCATTCTGAAATAAATAGGGGAGGTGTGTGAGGAGGTTACAACAATGTTGAAGCTTGGCAACATCACAAATGATATTGAATCAAGTGATTGCAACTAAAAAAAAGTGGTTTTGTATGTTTAAGGAATTCAAGGCCAAAGATCTGAACTTTTTTCATTGTTTATGACTCACCTGACTTTTAGGGCATGTGTTTATTGTTAATTTTAAAGTTATTAACTCATTTTTTAATGTAATAGATTTTCCCCAAAATGTCATTTTATCGCGCATTTTTTCCCCAACTGAAAGGCCAGGCCGTTTCCCCAAAATTGAAAAAAAAGCCCTGCCTTCATTCATTTTTAAAAATCTATAATATGAATAAAGCAAAGCCTCAAAGTGAGTGCTTTGAAATAATTTAATATGAATAAGGCAAAGCCTCAAACTCAAAGCTAGCTCTCTGACAGTATTTATAAGACATAATACCAATTTGTTATAAATGTTGTGCATGCTGAATATACTGGTTTCCTAGCAGTTTACGTCCCCTAGCAGTTTTCCGGCCTTTTATCATTTATGTTCAGTACAGTCTATTTTTACCAGTAAGGCATCCACATTACTTCATCAATCAGAGAAACATTTGTTTTCTATGCTAAACAGCATTTAAAATAGTACAACGATTTATATGTTTTGAAGTTTTGCCTGTTATTAAAAGTTACATAAGAGAACTTGCGACATTCAAAAATAAGCAACACCTGGGGAATTCTAGTTTGAATATCCATGCGCAATAACTAAGACCCCATTTTAGGTAAATCAATACTTCGGAAAATATTTTTGCAGACGACACAGAAAAGGTTGTCTGATAAAATCATCTTAATATTGCTTTATGGTACTGAATTATATTCAAAATAAAAAAGGTCCGGAAAACTGCTATAAATATTTTAATAAAGGTAAAAAAAGGCGTTACATTTCAGGCCTATATGTTTGTTTGTTTGTTTTGGGTTTTACGTCACATCGACACAGTATAGGTCATATCGGACATTCCAGCTTTACTGGTGGAGGAAGACCTCAGGTGCCCTTCCGTGCATTATTTCAGGCACAAACGGGCACCTGAGTAGAACCACCGACATTCCGTAAGCTAGCTGAATAGCTACCTCACATGAAAGAATCCAAAGTCCCTGTCGGGATTCGAACCCACAGCGGTGAGGGGCAAGGGGTACATTTCAGGCCTATATTCAAATTAAAAAGTAAAATGAATTTAGTGCAACATTAAACACATGGCAATGCTGGACAGGTACCTAACTTTGTCCTGTCAAAGTTTTGTACCCCTCCGTAGACTGATTTTTATTTTATTTGTTAAAAAGTGCGATTTGTGGCCGGAAACTGCTAGGAAACCAGTATAGTTTAAATTTAAGGAGGTATTTGAAATAGTATTTTGATCAAGTACTTTGTATTGAACTCTCATGATCTTAATATTAGAATGGATCACATGTGGTGCTTCGAAGCCTAATGAGGTCCTAAGTAGCTTTATATAATCCAGTAGAATACAAGGTATAGATCAATGTACTCACACAATAATCCTGTTGTATCATCATGAATTAATGTCCTATTGTATCATCATGTTCTAATGTCCTATTGTATCATCATGTATTAATTTCCTATTGTATCACCATGAATGAATGTCCTATTGTATCACCATGAATTTATGTCCTATTGCATCATCATGTATTTATGTCCTATTGCATCACCATGAATTATTGTCCTATTGTATCATCATGTTCTAATGTGCTTTTGTATCATCATGCATTAATGTCCTGTTGTATCATCATGAATTAATGTCCTATTGTATCATCATCATCTTCTAATGTCCTATTGCATCACCATGAATTATTGTCCTATTGTATCATCATGTTCTAATGTCCTATTGCATCATCATGCATTAATGTCCTGTTGTATCATCATGAATTAATGTCCTATTGTATCATCATCTTCTAATGTCCTATTGCATCATCATGCATTAATGTCCTGTTGTATCATCATGAATTAATGTCCTATTGTATCATCATGTTCTAATGTCCTATTGTATCATCATGTATTAATGTCCTATTGTATCATCATGTATTAATGTCCTTTTGTATCAACATGTACTAATGTCCTGTTGTATCATCATGAATTAATGTCCTATTGTTTCATCAAGTTCTAATGTCCTATTGTATCATCATGCATTAATTTCCTGTTGTATCATCATGAATTAATGTCCTATTGTATCATCATGTTCTAAAGACCTATTTTATCATCATGCATTAATGTCCTGTTGTATCATCATGAATTAATGTCCTATTGTATCATCATGTATTAATTTCCTGTTGTATCATCATGAATTAATGTCCTATTGTATCATCATGTTCTAAAGACCTATTGTATCATCATGCATTAATGTCCTGTTGTATCATCATGAATTAATGTCCTATTGTATCATCATGTATTATTGTCCTATTGTATCATCATGCATTAATGTCCTGTTGTTTCATCATGAATTAATGTCCTATTGTATCATCATGTTCTAATGTCCTATTGTATCATCATGCATTAATGTCCTGTTGTATCATCATGAATTAATGTCCTATTGTATCATCATGTATTAATTTCCTATTGTATCACCATGAATTATTGTCCTATTGTATCATCATGAATTAATGTTCACATAGGTATCAAACCTGTTATTTGTGTATTCAGATCCCAACAATCCACAAGCACCTCCTCCAGCTGGACCTCCACCCTCGTATGATGAAGTACAGGCAATGTCAGGGGGCCAACCAGGTTACCCACCTGGAGCACCTGGGCCGTATCCTCCATATCCAGCACAAGATGGCTTCAAATATGATGTAAGTAACAGTTATAATTATTGTACATCAATCACTGAGTTTCTAAACATTGTGTTCCTTAAGTCAACTTGTCCAGCTTCTATTTTTCAAACTTTCCATTATCAAGTTTGGGGATGAAACGATTTAGCCTGGTGCCATGGTCAGACTGCACATAAGTGCAAGCTGGCCTGGCTCTATAATGTTGGCAAAATCTAATCTTTTTTGGTTGAAAGAGTGAATACATATAGATAACATTATGGTGTTTATAATAATTTTTTAATCTCTGGTCAGAAATTTTTTTTTAATAGTAGTCTGACATTAAGGCTTTTAGTTAAAAGATTGATCCTTGGATTATGCAATTAAAGTACTTGTCTGTAAAAATATTGATGAAAGTTTATATAATTAATGAAAAGATTATTCAGCACTTTAAATCCATTTTATAGGTTCCATCAATTAATTGTTATAGATATGGTCAAGATTTGGTTTAAAAGATAGATTAAGATATAATTGTATTCAATTAAGTGTAAATATAAATACTTTACAAAATCTCAAATTATAAGTTTGTGTCATCAATTTTTAATTTACTATTTGAAGATCATAAATGGTGTAACACTATAATATTATAGTTATATTTAAAAACAAAATGGAATTTAAAGCCTCCAAATGAGGCAAAATATTTTAAGAAATCATTGAACCTCGAGAAAAATGTTCTGTTTTTAAGAAAAGTAAAAATATTCACAATTCAAGCAATAATTTTTAAATGATATATGCAATAAATGACTGATTCTGCAGTATTTAGATCTATCTCATGTCTATGACATGACTAATGCAGTAAGGACTAATTGCATTTTCTGACCATTTTTGGTAATTACATAGATTTAAAGTGTTATAGGTTCATCTCACAATAGTTTATTTCTATATTTTAAAATTTTTCATGAAAATTGGCATGCATCTGGAAACATGCTGCTTTCTTTATAGACATATAGAGACATTATATATACATCTGAATTTTTCTGATTTTAGGGTGCTCCACCATATCCAACTCAGCCAGGATATCCAGGCTACCCTGCACAATCAAGTCAAGTGCCCTATCCAACTCAGCCAGGTACTATATTGTATATGTTTCAAATCTACTTACCGGTAATCCATTTTAATGATAGACCTTTTCAGCTCAACTACTTAATTATGTAAGGGTAGCAGTTTCATTCGCAAGATCAGACATGTAGCTTCTTGGCAGGCAATGCATAGATCCCTGACATTTTCTAATTCTAATTATCAGACTAGTGGATATAATAAGAATTTCACCACAACATGTTTTGTTAACAAAGGAGCACATGTCCATGTATGAGGTTAAATATTGTTATTCAAAATAAAGGTCAGAGTAGGGAGAGAAGACAAAGCTGTGTACTATAGCAGCTAAAGGCATTGATTTATTACTTTGTTATTGTTTAGTGTGCAACTTAAATTTTCGTTAATTATCAGTTGTAAGTTCACTCATGCCAACTTGGTCATTATTGATGATATTGAATACATGTATGTTATAGAGTTTTACAGGACTATTCGTTTTGGGAATCTGGAAAATTCTTAGTTAAATTTTTGAATGCAAGATAAGTCTCTGTGATCACTATAAAAAGTATTGACTTGAAACTCCACAAATGTCTTTTTGTTAATTAATTGTAAAATCGGCCAAACATTATGAACATAAGGATTTTTAAATATCTGTAAAATCTAGCATATTTTTCTTTCTGTTAATGTTAAGGTGTTCCATACCCCTATGGTGCCCCAGCCTCAGGGATGTATGGCCAAGCACCGCCGGGAACAGCAGCTTATAACCCACAAGGAGGTGTCACTATCCTGAATAGAAATCCAGTAAGTTCATAGAATTGTTATTTACAATTTTATAATGGGATGCTGCATGAGAACTTATGTACACCATGTTTTAAACTTGTTATTTTTAAGTATTGTAAATTATATATATTATTGTGCCTGCTGGCAGTGACTATCTACTTATGCCACCAGTGCAGACCAAGATCAGCCAACACTTCTGTGCCATCTAAACATGGTCTGTACTATTTGTCATTGTTAGTCAGTTCATATTTTGAAATTATCCTTAAAAATAATGAATGATTTTGTCCAGATTGGAAGCTTGAAAAAGTCCATTTTGGATAATTAGCAGATGAAATGCTAACAAATTCAACAGGACAAAAATTGAAAATCACATACAAGTGATATAGTAGAATATGGTGACATCAATGTCTTCATGTATGTGTGAAGTAGTAACTATCATTATTGTTGTAATGATGTTGTATTATAGCATGTTGGTGTGGTTCAGTTTAGCTTGAAGTAAATGGTTTTTTTTCTGTATAATAGACAAGTAGAATTTTGAGTTTTTCGAACAACTTACCTAAAAATGCCAATAAAGGATTTTAGGAGTGATGGGTGGTTTTGCACCTGTACATCCTGCCAGTTGTTTCAAATATATATCCTCTTTTGTCTGAAACAACAGTTCAAAATTTAATGAATTTTGCTTTGTGTAATTATCCCTTGCACATTGAAGGCTTTACCAACATTGTTTTTCAATGGTTCAGGTCAATTGCATATGAGGGTCAAAGATGCTAAAAATAGATTCTAAAAATCTTCTTCTCCAAAACTGCATAGATTACAGTTAAGATATTACATGTGTTGCTTTGTCTTGTAAACATCTGCTCAAATCATGTCCCTGAGGTCAAACCTGTATGTCCCTTGATTTTACAAAAACTCGTATAGGAAAATCTTTTAAAACTTGTTTTCCAAATCTTCAATGCTTACTGTCTAAATATATTTAATAAAGGATTGTCAAGTTAACTATAAAAATCATGGTTCAAAGTAGGTCAGCCTCAGTCATTTAGTATTTTGTAGACTTTTATAAGCAAAAAATGTCAAATATCTTCAAGCCTGGGACCAGTTAGCTAAAATATTTAGATGATTGATTACGTGCTATTATGGACTTATACCAAGTTAGTTTAAATAAGGGATATGGTTTTGTAATATTGTGTTGTCTCATTTGCAGCCTTTACTCACAGACAAGCAATAAAAGTGCAATCAAAAAACCCTCTTATCTTTGTAGAGGATCATGTAGCCAAAATTTTATGCCTCATTTATGAAAATTAAAAAAAAACAACATTTTAATTTTTCTGAAATTGTAGCATGCCATATACCAGGTAAACTACATTAATTGTACCAAATGGCTGACATGTAGAAAATGGCAGTATGACCAAAGCTACTATTTTAGCAGTTTTATTAGTCCCCTACCGGTTTAACCGGAGGGGACTTTAGGTTTACCCTCCGTCCGTCTGTCCGTCTGTCTGTCCGTCTGTCTGTCTGTCTGTCAGTCCGTCTGTCCACAAAACTGGATCCCGCGATAACGCAAAAAGTACTGAAATTTTTTTTATGAAACTTGATATATGGATAGATGGCAGTATGGACATTATGCAAGTCTTTTTCTTTTCTTCCTATGTTGAAAATTCTGGTTGCTATGGCAACAAATAGTCTGAAAATATGGCAAATTTAACACATAAACTGGATCCAGTGATAACTCAAAAAGTACTGAAAATATTTTTATGAAACTTAAAATATGGGTAGATGGCAGTCTGGAGATTATGCACATCTTTTTCTTTTCTTCCTATGTTGAAAATTCTGGTTGCTATGGCAACAAATAGCCTGAATTTCAAGATTTTTAATTTAAATTTTTCAGCTTTTAAACTATAAGTTCTTTATTTCTTAAGGTGTTTACTTCAAACTTTAAATATAAGTTTCTGGCCATCAACCACACCATATATGACAAGGTTTACAACTCTAGCACAAAAATTATCAGTATTACCTCCCTTGAACTTAGAATTTTTATGAAAAAAAATGTTGTCTTTTTTAAATAACTTCTTTATTTCCTAATGTATCTACTTCAAACTTCATATATATGTTTCTTATTATCACTCAACATTTTTGAGGAGGTTAAATACTCTAGCAAGACTATTATCAGAATTATCTCCCCCTTGAACTTAGATTTTTTTCGACTTAGATTTTTTATAGGATTTACTTTAAAATCCCACATAATAATATGACAGGGTAACGTATAAACATAATTTCCTTACTAGGCAGGGAAACTTAACACATTACTGTGATATAGACAAACTTAGAACTCAAAAGATTTAAGTTCATTCATGTCATTCATCCACTGGTAAAATTGAATGGCCAATGGCCCATCAGAATGTTGCTGGGGTTCTAACCGGTAGGGGACTTATGGATTGCTTGCAATACTATGATAATTGCTTGTTTTTTCATGTTTTAGTAATGTTATGTTTATTTTCCTTTTGTTTCTTGTTTTGCATGTGTTATTGTTTTCGTGTTTTTTAGGATCAGGAAAGAATGATGGCCATACAGAGGCGGAAGAGGATTTTTATATTCTTTTTTATTTTCGTCGCTATTTCTATTTTCCTGTACATCATTACAAGATGGCTATTTTAATCAGTCTGCTCATACTTACAAAGGATACATAGTCACTTAAGTGCAGTAACAGGTTAACTCCTGTTGAATTACATAAGGAGTTAACCTGCTACTGCACTAAGGTGATGAGTCATGTATATTGTAGTGATATATGGAACTGATGTCATTTAAAGGAAATGTACTTTTATTGATGACACTGTGATAACGTATTGTAAAGAGATCAAGTGGTATATCATTATTTATCTTGTAACCAAAAATAGCAATATATCAAGAGCAGGTGTTATAATTCTGCAGCCACTATATGGAGGCAATGAACTTATTTGTGGTGTATTTAAAGGTGTAAAATCATGAAATGGTAAGAGCCTTCGGTTAATATTACAATAATTTTAATTTAGTTATATAAAGTCAGGGGTTCCATTATGATATGATAAACCCCCCCCCACTCCCTACAACATGGGTCAACTGGCTATTGTAACAGACTTTAATGTTCTTCTACAACATTTGTAGCCATCGTACTTAAAGAAAATGACCCAGCTTGTTTCAGAAATAATAAAATTCCTGCTGATTATTAAAGACATGTTAATAAAGACATGTAAGATCTCAAACACTCTAACTATAATTTTGATATTATTCTAAATTTGTAAATTTATGAAATATTATTTTTATAAGCAGTGTTATTACTGTGTACATAAGTTATTGCATATTTGTGAGAAAAAAAAAAGATACTGGATATAGTAAAAGAAAGTTTTGGTAATCAGATTTTCATTTTTATTGATATTTAATCATCACATATTTTTATTTCAAATTGTGAATAAAGTTGTTGTTGTGATTTTTTTAATATTTTGATATCGCAAAAAAGTAAATGAAATTTAAATTATTGTTGTTTTAAGAAAACATAAAAGTATAACTTAAATCTCTCCCTCAAATAAACAATTAAGGGGATAATAAACAATTAAGGGGATAAATAAACAATTTAATAAGGGGATAAATAAACAATTAAGGGGATAAATAAACAATTTAATAAGGGGATAAATAAACAATTAAGGGGATAAATAAACAATTTAATAAGGGGATAAATAAACAATTAAGGGGATAAATAAACAATTAAGGGGATCTTAATGTAAAATTTGTAATTAACACATAAAGGTAATTTAATTGAGATGTGTAATTTCATTATTAATTAGATAGGTATTATGTTTAAGTGGAAGAAAGACACTTTAATCTTATATTGATTAGATAGCAATGTGTGATAGAAGCATATTTTATTTGAAACCTCCACTTGTAACTTGAATGATGAATATTTATATATTTCATAAAAAAATTATTTATTTTTTTTCCATTAAAGGCCCATTATGCCTCAGAAATGCTTTTATTTTTTTATTTCTCAAAATATTTTATTTTTGGTGTCCTTAAATATTTTCCTAGCAGTTACTGACATTGGCCAATTACCTAAACCATCTGTAGAATACTTCTAGCTTTGTTTCTTTGTTTTTTCTTTTGGCATTTAGTAAAATTATAGTTATATAGTATTTTGTATCGAAGTCAAAATACTACTTTGTTTACATTTTGCTCCTTTATAACAAATAATTTCACATTCATTCAAATGAGGTGATAAGCTTCTAACATGCTCTTAAACCATTATTAAAATATTTCAAAACTGATGTTTGGCCTTTCTAAAGAAGGATATATTTATGCCGTGCCATGACAAAACCAACATAGTGCGTTTGCGACCAACATGGATCCAGATCAGCCTGCACATCCGCGCAGTCTGATCAGGATCCATGCTGTTCGCTATCAGTTTCTCTATTTGTTATAGGGTTTGTAAGCGAACAGCATGGATCCTGATCAGACTGCTCGGATGCGCAGGCTGGTCTGGATCCATGCTGGTCGCAAACGCATTATGTTGGTTTTGTTGTGACGCGGCTCAATTTTATTGGTTTCTGAGGCATAGTGTGCCTTTAAAGTTTTTATTTTATTTTATTTTTCTGTAGATAATGTTGAGTTTTGAATATTCAGGGGATATAACACAAGTTGTAACTTATAATCAGTTTGCTCACTGTTTTTTGTACATATATGTTTTTTTATATACATGTATAATTGATAATCTGAAAAAAATATTAATCAGTCATGCCATTATTATTTACATTTTTCATTTGAATTGTGCTTACATGTAATAGTAATCTTTTTACTTGCCAATCTGTAATTATGTTATATAAATGTAGTAAACCTAGCTTAATGTATGCAAGCATTTTAAGCCCAAACATTTTCATTTTTTTCTTTGGCATGTGCTATTTCTTTTTCTGTTTTACAGGACACTGATAGAATGTTGGCAATACAGAGGAAAAGGAAGATTGTTATGTTCATTGTTTCACTCATTTTTGTTTTCATTTTTATCTATTTTGTTTCAAATATGCTGTTTTGAGATAACAGTGTTCGGTTTATACAGTTGATGTGTTATCTATATTTTTTTTTCAAAATAAACATATTAATAATTCAATGTTTTTTTGCAAGTAAAGATATAAATAATTCAATGTTTTTCCAACATATAAATAATTCAATGTTATAAGCATCCTATTTTTACAATTTGTGTATAAAAAGTTTATAATTATGTGCAAGTTTGTTTTTTATGAGTCACCTTATGGGTCTTGTCAGAATTTTTTTTTTTTTAAGTATATATCCATCTCTTTTTGAACATAAATATATAAAACATTAACCCAGAATTTAAAA
The DNA here is from genome assembly GCF_026571515.1 of Ruditapes philippinarum. NCBI lineage: Eukaryota > Metazoa > Mollusca > Bivalvia > Venerida > Veneridae > Ruditapes > Ruditapes philippinarum. The sequence goes on from NW_026865326.1 coordinate 233,101, forward strand.
GAGAAACATGCTAGCATTCATCAATCTTCACCCTGCTGTACACGTATTTGTATAATGGATTTCCCCAGCTTTGAATTTGGAACAATCCATTCAAAGTTCAAGGGATTTCACGAATCAAAATACAAAAAAATGAGCAAGCAACAGTATGGAGCCTGGTCCGAGTGTACAAATCTCCCGACAGGTCTGACAATGGACCCATCACATTCTGTTATAGGATAGTGAAGGATAATGAAACAATAATTCACAGATTTACAAAGATTTTGTGCTTCATTTAAATTACTGATTCTCATTGATTTAATGATCCTTAATCCCTTAACGAAGATAATGGAGCTTACAATTGATTGATCTTTATTTAAAGAAGTTTTGTCAGCAATAAAGAATTTCGTAAACAGATATTTCCAAAAAAACATAAAAAAACAACAACAAAAAAACACACACACGATGTATCTCATTTTGTATAGGGAGTAATTTTTTATTTATTCCAGGCAGAAATAGCGGCTGCGCATCGGAGAAACAGGAAGATTATGATATATTGTGGAATTTTTGTAGCAATGACCGTAGCATTTTACTTCATTATAAAGATCATATTCTGATACATGATTTTTTTTCAATGATTTCTTTTTGTCTTTATGCCATCTGATTTGAGTACAATGTCTTTCTTGCATATAAAACCAGTGTTGCCGTTAGTTTGACCAATGCCTGAAATTTCATCTGGCATGTGGGTGCCAGATGAGTCACGTGCTCAAACAAGATGTCATTTTGGTACATTTTAAAGTGAAACTACGTTTTTTAAGATAATCATTTTGCTGTTATGAATAAAATTGTAAATTATACTGTTAGAAAAAAGTAACAGATGAAATATGACTTTTATTTTGGTGAACTAATTTGGTAAACCATTTAAAATATGATAGAAAAAAGCAGAATAAGTAAGAAAAAATAATTGACATGTGTTTTTGGATATTATCTGTCTATGCATTTATAACAGTGTTTGTATGTATGTCTGTCTTTTATGCTATCATTGTTAGGACTTCATCTGTAATAATCCCAATCCAGATTTCTGATTCAAGTTTTTGTGTAGTAAACTATTTTATGTTAAATCTTCTTAAATCTTCTTATTAACTAAAGCGATTTTAAACTCAAAGTACAGCTTTGGTACTGAAATTGCAAGAGTTATTGTTCTTTTTAAACTTGATTTTTGTATAAAATTTGTTATTTGCTTTACTAAAGTCAGTGACTAGAAACTGTATTCTCAATTATGTATTTTATTTTGATATTTACACAAAACAATGTACTTATTAAAGCAACTGATTTTACATCTTAGTTTTGTCTTTCATTTCTTCCTAGTATTGAGTTAGTCGAGCTTGCTGTCTCTTACGACAGTTTTTGTATGATAAGCAGGGTGGATGGATACCAGAAATTTGTTAACATAACCATAACATTGTGTCACCAGTAATGGTATTTGCTAATTTTTTGTTACATTGTTTTCAATGTTTAAACAATAAACATATTCCCTGTTCTAGGTTAATGTTTTACGATTCCAATGGTACATAATTTTCCAATGTAGCTCATGTAATTTTCCTGATATCTTTGCAGAAATTGTGAGACATATTTTCATAAAACTGTTGACCTATAAGATAATTTCTGTAAGTATTAGAGGAAATGTAAAAGAGCTACAATAGAAAGTTATACACTATTGTGATTGGCAAATGCTTATCTGGTTCACAGTACATGTCAAATATTAGAAGATATAAGAAATAAAATTAGTAAAAACTATTGGTGGTGACCCAATGTTACCGTAAATAAATGTCCAGTGATCATCCGACCTGGTTTATTATGACTTTTATATATTTGAACACTGTAACACATAAGATTAAAGAGTTTAGTTGGCATAGGGTTATGATGTAGTCTCTATTAAAAAAAAATGCAATCAGGGCTTAGGTTAAAGTTATTAAACTGAAATCTAAAAAAATTTAACTGAAATTTGCTAGTACATGTCATCACTTCAGTGCAGTAATAGGTTAACTCCTTTTTTGAAGCAGTAGGAGTTAACCCGTTCCTGCACTAAAGTGAAAACATAGTTTTTACTAAGTGACTCTCAAACTTTATGTTTTAAGTGCAATATAAACATAGATAATTTGATGTCAGTTTTAAAGAAAATAGAATGGTGTGAAAGAAAAAAATAATGTATTCTTCATTGACGACGGATAATTAATATGAATGTTAAACTATAATTTAAAGCATGTTCTATTTATAGTATGTTTACAAAGCAGTGCAAATTATGCAAAGAAGAGTTAAATTATAGCTCTGTCAATTAAATTTTACTTGAAGAATGATTAAACTTGTACATGATGATAGAATTGTGCATAAAGGAAGTGTTTATATATACATATATACTTGTGAATGGTTACTTATATATATAGATATATATATTGTTTAAAAATGCTATGAGTATTTTATAACAGTTTTTGTAGCTAAGTATTTGCTTTGAAGGAAGACTGACAGTGAAAAGCATGAATTTAAGGCCCATTATGCTTCTGAAATGCTATCATTTTTCTTTCTCAATTTTTTATATTTTTTGGTATCATGTTACAGTTTTCAAACAAATTACTCTTTTGCTCTGTCGGCAGTTTGTATGGTAGTCAAAATATTACTTTGTTTCTGTTTATGATGCATTACTGCACATTCAGGGCTACTTTCTTCAAGTCATAATTAAAACATTATAAATTAAAGACATGTTAGACATTTCTTAAGAATTGAAAAAATATGGGTTTCTGAGGCATGATGTGCCTGTAATCATTAAATATTTTGTTTAAAATAAGATACATATTAAAGCTTATACTGTATTTTGCAATATAAAACTTGTGTACCATCAACATCTTTGTTGTCCTTAAGTCACAAATTTATTGCTTACAATAGCAATTTTATACAAATTTGACTCTGTGAGCTTATCTTTCATGATATGGTCCCAGCCCTCTTTTAAAACATACATACATAAAGGTATTAGCACAGAAATAGCTTAACTAATTCTTGTAGTAATTTACTTTTGTCAGATTCATCATTACCTTTGTCTAGACATGTGGCATTAAACTGCTGGTCAGTAAGAAGGAATGTATCCACCACTTGTGACCAATTTATAAATTAATACAATGTATATGGATCTGTTTGTATTAGGGTTGTTTTACTTTTAGTTTTAATTCATGAATGGCATGACAGGCTGTGCCTCTGGCCACAATTCATGTCAGCATGAAGGTCTATGTACCACAGGTCACAATTCATGTCAGTGTGAAGGTCTATGTACCACAGGTCACAATTCATGTCAGTGTGAAGGTCTATGTACCACAGGTCACAATTCATGTCAACGTGAATGTCTATGTACCACTGGTCACAATTAATATCACTGATATGAATTGTGACCAGTGGTACATAGACCTTCACACTGACATGAATTGTGACCTGTGGTAGTCATAGACCTTCATGTTGACATGAATTGTGACCTGTGGTACATAGACATTCACACTGACATGAATTGTGACCAGTGGTACATAGACCTTCCTACTGATAATCAGTAGGAAGGTCTATGTACCACTGGTCACAATTCATGTCAGTGTGAATGTCTATGTCTACTGATAATCAGTAGGAAGGTCTATGTACCACTGGTCACAATTCATGTCAGTGTGAATGTCTATGTACCACAGGTCACAATTCATGTCAACATGAAGGTCTATGACTACCACAGGTCACAATTCATGTCAATGTGAAGGTCTATGTACCACTGGTCACAATTCATATCAGTAGGAAGGTCTATGTACCACTGGTCACAATTCATATCAGTAGGAAGGTCTATGTACCACAGGTCACAATTCATGTCAGTGTGAAGGTCTATATACTACTGGTCACAATTCATGTCAGCGCAAAGGTCTATGTACCACTGGTCACAACTCATATCAATGTGAAGGTCCATTTAAATTGTACATTTACCTTTGGTCAAAATTTATGTAAATGAAGGTCTACATACCTGTCATATGACTGGTCAAAATTTAATGTCATCAAAAATGTCTATATGTACCTCTGCCAACTATTCATGTCAGCATAAAAGTTTATGCACCTTAAACTGATCAAAGTAATTAATGTCAATATGAAAGCTGATCTGCCATGCATTCAGGTCAGCATAAAAGTCTATGTAACTCTTGGTAAAGTTTGTGTCATCATGGAGTTCTATGCAACAATGGTCACTATTAGAGGTGCGCCATGACAAATCCAACATAGTGTGTTTCGGATGCGCAGGCTGGTCTGGATCCATGCTGGTTGCAAACGCACTATGTTGGTTTTGTCATGGCGTGGCTTATTTATGTCATCATGAACGTTTATTTACCATTTGTAGCATGAAAGTCTATGAAATGACAATTTATGTCAGTAAGGAAGTCTGTGTAATGTTAAGCAACATTTTTATGTGAGCTTGAAGGATTATAAAAGACTTAACCAAATGTATTAAGTATTTCAGTATGTAGAACTGTGTACTTCTGGTCACTATATCTATGTCAATATAAATGCCTATGTACCAATATTCTTGCCACAATTAGAGTTCATTTCTAATTACTTTCTGGTTAAGGTCGTTGACTTCAAACCACTTGCCCCTCACCGCTGTGGGTTGGAATCCCGACAGGGACTTTGGATTATTTCATGTGAGGAAGCTATCCAGCTAGCTTACGGAATGTCGATGGTTCTACTCAGGTACCCGTTCGTGCCTGAAATAATGCATGGAAGGGCATCTGAGGTCTTCCTCAACCAGTATAGCTGGAACGTCGCCATATGACCTATACTGTGTCAGTATGACATAAAACCCTATTAAACAAACAAACAAACTTTCTTGTATTTCTTTAAGGTTATTTCTAATATTTAATGAGAAAGCTGGCTTCAACACTATGACAATATACTGTTTATATAAAATTACAACATGGTTGAATGTATTTCCCAATACAATTCCAATATTGTGTAAACACTACTCTTTCATTGTATGAATATTTTTGCATTGTTGAGATCTGATAGGAGATTGCTTTGCTGTAGAAAGGATTTTATAAGTAAGCCTTTGTGAATATTATAGGAAGCCTTTGTGAATATTGTATATGGTGTTGTCATGGTTATAGATATAACAATAAATGAAGTCACATATGAATAAGAATGGTTGTAACTTTTATAAAGGCCAGTTATAACCCTCTTGTGATCAAATATTGAATATGTTTCTTTGATGAAGATCATGAATAAATGATGTAGATCATGAGTAAATGATGTAAATCATTAGTAGATGATGTAGATCTTGAGTAAATAATGTAGATCATGAGTATATGAGGTAGATCATGAATTGATGATGTAGATCATGAGTAAATGATGTAGATCATGAGTAGATGATGTAGATCATGAGTAAATGATGTAGATCATTAGTAGATGATGTAGATCATGAGTAGATGATGTAGATCATGAGTATATGATGTAGATCATAAATTGATGATGTAGATCATGAGTAAATGATGTAGATCATGAGTAGATGATGTCGATCATGAGTAGATGATGTAGATCTTAGATGATGTAGATCATGAGTAGATGATGTAGATCACGAATATATGATGTCAAGCAGAACATGAATGATACAGAAAAGGAATTAGTCATAGAACATGAATAAGCTATATCAATCACTGTTCAATCCATTGAATAAATGACATAGAGCATTAATGATGGTAACTTGAATGAAGGATATAGAATTTGCATGAATGACAAAGAATATGAATTAATGTTGAGGAATGTAAGTGAGTGATATATAACATGAATAAGTGATATTTAGCTTAAATACAACTTAAATGAGTGATATTAAACTTAAATATACTAGTAACTTAAGTGAATGTATAAAACATGAATAAGTGGTATTTAACTTAAATTCGTACAACTTAAATGAGTGACATTCAACTTAAATATAACTTAAATGAGTTAGTGATATACAAGGTGAATGAGTGATATACTCGTATAACATGTAGGATTGATACATAACTTGACTGAGTGATATATAACATGAATAAGTGATATATAACATGAATGAGTGATATATATCATGACTGAGTGAAATATTACATGAATAAGTTATACATGTATATAACATGAAGTAGTGATATATAATATAAAGGAGTGATATATAACATGAATGAGTGATATATACCATGAAGGAGTGATATATAACATGACAGAGTGAATATATTAAACAACAAGAATGAGTGACATTGAACTTGAACAAGTGACATTGACATACAAAATGAATTAATGACAAATAATATAGATGAGTCTGACATACCAACAAATGAGTAATCAACATGATTGAGTGACATTCAACTAGAACACGTGGCAGAGTGAGTGATATACAACATGGATGAATGATAATGAACACAAATGAGTGATATTGAACTTGAATTTTTGAGGAAGAGCATGATTGGTTGTTACAGGTTATTGATAAACTATGTTGGTGTATATGAATCATTTTATCATGGGACATATGCATGAAAGATAAAGAAAACAAGTTAGTGGTACAAAATGATTAGGGAATGATAAAGAACATATATGACTGATGTACAAAATGATTTAGTAGATATAAGCCGAAAACTGTCCAATATGTAAAATATTGAATTTCATGAGGTGCGTAGCGCCGAAGGGAATTCAATATTTTACTTATTGGCCAGTTTGAGGCTTATATCTTACTTGAATTACTACTTATGCTATCAAATATCATGTAATCTATCAAAGCATTAGAAATAATGCATTTTTTTGTGCTAGAAATGTACAATTTAAATGTTTTATAAATTATCTTTTTACTTGCAAATACCCTAAAGGTAGCCTCTTGAATAATCAGATGTCCGAGTAGCATGAAATTTTCGTGTTTTGATGTACATGAACACACAAATTATACCAGTTACACAATATGGTGGACTTACAAGCATCCAGTATACGTCAATTTATTTTTGGGATTTTTACCCCCAAAAAAATGTAAAATAGAAAGCTTGATGATTGACTCTGAGACAATTAATGTCCTTTAATGAGGATTTATACTGATTATTTAGTGTACATACAATGCAGCAAATCAAGTATGATTGTAAACTAAATGTATGTACATGTATAAAAACGAAAGAAAGGAAAGTTAGTCAAGAAATTAAACCATTTAAACAATGCCAACAAAATTATATCCTTACTGACGCCCCGCTTCCTTTCACTAGGAAAGCGTAAGCAATGATATGATTTTTCAGAGCTTGGAATTGAAAACCAGTAGTCTGGAAGATAGTATTTGTGAAATGAGAAAAGAAATAATCGGTTTTAGCATTTCTGTATCGCATATAACAATTATTGTTCTTTTTTGTAAATTCTGTAAAATGTGAATGGCGTTGCATTCCTCATATTTTCTTCTCATATAAGAGGTTGCGTTTTACTTATTTTATATTAGGATACAATTCCAAAGTCCTGTGGTCATGCATACAAGCTTCTTTCACTGGCAGAACAAAGGAATGACGTCATAGTAGTAATTTAATTAGTGATATAGTATGTGACATAATAATAAGTGTGTCATGTACATGATGAATGTCTGATAAAAACATGACTTTGTTGCACAAAGACAAAAATATATTATATAAATATATATACTTGAACTATTTTTTGATGAGTGAGTTGTGAAAATAAGAAAGGCATTACTATATTATGGTTACTAATAATAGTTTATATTTGATGAAAATGAATATTTACATTTATCTTAAAAATATTAATGTTACATAGGAGATAAAGTGTCTTGAATTATGATAATAAATTTTGGTGAATATTTTATATTTTATTAAAGAATTGTGAGTTTTTATTTTAATTTAAAGCAATTGTAATATTTGTCATTAGCTATTCAAAGCTATTCATTAATGCAGCTCAAAGAAAATACCTTTCAACCAATCATTGTACATGTATATTACCTATAATGAATTGTTTAATGTGTTATGTTGGGGGGTATAGATAAAGAAATCAATTTTCTTCCTGCAACTAAGAAATATGTAATATATCTTTTATATGTTGATATTAATTATTTTCTTTGACAAATAACGTTAAATAATATTTTTTCTAAAACTGCAGTGACATTTCAATAAAAAAAATTGCTTTAATACATTAGCCTTTAAATTTAACCATTTTGGTAACCTAGGACGGCTACCATATACATTTTTAAATCCATTATAATCAAATTTCAGAGTTAAGTAATTATGTCAAAAGAAGTACCTATACTTTTATATACTTTTATATTTTCCATGCTTTCATTTTTTTCATTTATGAACCATTAACAATGTAGCATTACTTTATATCTAATTCATCAAGCTGTACATAATTAAATGTGAAAATTGATATTTTGTAATACAGATTTTTAGCTATGAAATACATTTTAGTGTGAATTGAATATGTACAATAAAGGGTGTGTAAAGTATTATACAATTGGGTGTGTAAAGTATTGTACAATTGTATATTAGTTTATACTAATTAATTATAGTTTGATTGTGTTGGAAGCTATATTCTTAATGAAACACTCTCTAATCTGTTTCTGGAACCAACCAGTAATGTTTGTTCACGCGCTCACAGAAAGTATTATAAAAGGCCAAAGGAATTTTTTTTCAGTTTTTTTTTCTATATTGTTAAATAATCATATAAAATCTTTACAAGGAGAACGGTTATATTTTACTCAATGATAAGAGGGCCTAGATTTTGCATAGAATTTCATGAGTCCCCCAAGGGACTTGTATAATTTGTTATCAGGTGTAAAAAATACAATATCATACTCGGTACAACCTCTACAGAGCAATCACCTCTTCACAACAACAGTACCAATTCTTCCCAAAGTAAGACTTCACTTTAAAGTTAACCTCTTCAGCAACAACTTAATTCTTTGTATCCCAACAGAGGTCATTCTGTATACACACCCTTCCACATTACATACATACTTACGTATATTGTTTGTGACTTTGTGAAATTTAATCATCATAATGCATTTAGCCTTAAAGAAGTGTTGATACAAATGGGACCTTTGAATTTGCCTTTTATAGTAGTCAATTGTAGATTTAGTAAATTTAGTAATTGTATAGAGCTATATGTGTAGAGTTTTTAATGTGAATTCTCTGTTATGAAAACAATATTTGAACGAGGACAGCACACCAGGATTTCCTCTACCCTCCTGATTTCTAAAATGGACTTGACCAGGGTCCTTTTTTGGAATTTCCCATTATCAATATTGGGGATTAAGAGATAAAAATTTCAAATTAATCATAACCAACACTATAGAGCCTTAGCCCTACTGGATTACATGGATGTGCAGGTTGGCCTGGCTCTATAGCGATCCTGGTCAGATTGCATGGAAGCGAAGGCTGGCCTAAATCTGTTACTCATAATGTCAAAGGTTGATCACTTTTGGCTTTAGCAGGGTGTGGGTTATTGATAGAGATTTCCAATGAATTTAAATTGAAAAAAGATAAATTGTTTTGTACTTCTATTTTCTATGCAGCTTTATATAGTTGGTGTATCAGTGATAGTTAGTATTGTACACGCTGTCTTTACCTTAATTATAACTTGTTCATGAGAATAACTTTAGATGAAGTAAAAGATTGTAAAATACGTGTACACGAGTACATATAATTATATAATTAGAAGACTCAATAGCTATCAGCTGTGCAATACATGTACAACCCTTTTTCCATGTTACAGTGTATAACTTTAAGGAAAATAATGTAATTACCATTTTCTAGAACAACAAGTATAGTTTTTGTAAGGATTGAAGTATAAAAAATGTAGAACACAGTGTTGAAACAAACATCACATTGAAATGATATATTTATCAGGTTTTCGCATTAGTTTTGAAAGTTGAATTGTTTCCGATAAATGCTTGAGATTTTTCACCTGGATATGAAATGACCAGTCAGGTCTGGTCAGTACTAATATAATTTTTTTTTTCAATGGAGTATTTTGACAAAACTAAAAACTAAAGGATTTTAATTCTTAAAACAATTGGCTGATTTTATCTGGCTGTAAAGCTTTTATTTGTGTACAGATCTGTAGTGTGATATACATGTATATCCTATATTGTTATATTTGAAATAAAGATATATACAGATTTTTGTTATGATTTTATTTCTCTTTTCAATTATTGAGATATAATTAAAGGTCCATTATGCCTCAGAAACACTTTTATGTTTATTTCTCAAAAGCTTTTTAATTTTGGTGCACTTTTACAGTATCACAAAAGTTACTCATTGGCAAATTACCCAATCTTTTCCATGGGTTGTGTTTGGCAATAAGATGTGAATAAGTTTTATGTATGGAAGTCAAAATACAACTTTGTTTACATTTTACTACATCTATTACCATTAATTTCATATTCAGCTCTTTATAAAAATCTAATATGCTTTAAATCCAGTAATTTCACATTTATGGCTACTTTCTTTTGGTACCAAACATCTAACATTGTCTAAAACCATTTTTTTAAATATTATAAAATTAATGTTTGCTATTTCTAAAGAAGTAAACTCTTATTTGCTTCTGAGGCATAATGTGCCTTTAATTTATGTAAATATTAACAATATCAACTGATAGAAAAAGAATAGAAAGCTCCCAAATGTTTTATACATCTCGAGATGGAAAGTTTGATAGAGCAGTTGAATATAGTTATATTACGTTTAAAAGAGATTGAGAACTTTGCACAATACAGAATCTTTCATATCAAACAGTGGTTAAAAGGCCCGTCAAGTCCCCTAAAAGGCTATTATTATCATTTCTCAAACACCTTTTTTGGTATCCTGTTACTGTTTTCAACAAGTACTCAGTGACAATAGAACTGAACCATCTTAGGTCTTTTGCTAGTTGGTTGAGTTATAGTCATTTACTATTTTGTATGAAAATAAGAATGCAACTTTGTTAACATCCTGCCTAACATTTATGACAAATTATTCCCATCAAGATTTACCTCTGATTATAAACATCTAATATGCTTTAAATTCATTATAACAAGGTCACTGAACATAAGTTTGTCCCTTTTTGAAGAAGGAAAAAAGTAATTTCTTCATCATCAATATTCCCTTTTTAGCTCACCTATCACAAAGTGACACAATTCGTCCAGCATCCATGTCCAGCATCCATCCGTCTGTCATCCATCCATAAACTGTTACTTTAAATGACATCTCCTGACTAATGGCTTAGCCGATTTCATCAAACTTCACAGGAATGTTCCTTTGGTAGTCACCTTTAAAAATTAATCAAAGAATAATTCCATGCAGAACTAAAAGAAAAAACTCTTTTTACACAACCCAAAGAGCTAGATCTTAGATATTTGGAACATCTTCTAGTGGGTGTCTACCAAGTTTGTTCAAATAAAAGCCCTTGGGTCAAATTGGCCCTGCCCCTGGGGATCATTGATTTTCCTTATATGTACATAGTAATAACTTAAAATATCATTTAAAAAAACCAAAGAAGTAGAGCTTAGATATTAAGCATGAAATATCTTCTAGTGGGTGTGTACCAAGTTTGTTCAATTAGAAGCCCCAGGATCAAAATTGGGGGGTGGGGTGCGATCAGGTCATTGATTTTCCTTACATGTATATAGTAAAAACTTCTTTTTAAAAAAGAAAAGAGCTAGAACGTAGATATTTATCATGAAACATCTTCTTTTGGGTGTCTACCAAGTTAATTCAAATAAAAACCCTTGGGTAAAAATTGGTCCGGCCCGGGGTCATTGATTTTCCTTACATGTGTATTGTAAAACCTTAGAAAATCTTCTTTTAAAAACTCAAAGAGCTAGAGCTTAAGATATTTATCATGAAACATTCTCTAGTGAGTGTCTACCAGGTTTGCTCAAATAAAAGTCCTGGGGTCAAAACTGGCTCTGCCCAAGAGCGTTACTGATTTTCGTTATACCGGCATGTATAAAAAGAAAAACTTAAAAAATCCTCTTTAAAATAAAAAAAACCCAAAGAACTAGGGCTTAAATATTGAGCACGAAACATCCTAAATTTGTTCATATTAAGCCCAGGGGTCATTGAGTTTCCTTTTATGTACACATCTTTTGGAACTGCTGTTTTTCTCTCATAAATAGCAACCAGTAAGTAATGTTTTTACACATGCACTATTTCAGATTCAAACATGAACATGTGGATATCAGTTTAAGATTTAGATTTTATATCTGCTTTTGTTGGTAGTAGTCCCTTGTTATATTCTGGTGAGCGATTTCAGGGCCATCATGGGCCTCTTGTTTTTTTTTAAAAAAAGAAATAATATATCCAAAAGGTCATAATGAAACTTGATCAGTGTTTACCTTTATTATATCTATGCTAAGTTTGTATATTTTATTTGAGGTCACATTTTACTATGTCACAAAGTTAAATCACGGTAAACTTTGTTTATTTGTTAACATTTTACAGGTCACAATATTTTTTAAAATCCTTTCACAACTTAATCAAATATGTGTTAAAATGCTATCTAAGATTAGCCCGTACATAGGTTTAGTCTTATTTTCTTTCAGTCATAAGTTTGTTGGTTTTTACTTGCACAAACACATTAAACATCATATGGCGTTGTTGTCAAGCTCTGGGGTCCCTCTGTAAGGGTAAAATATGTCAGATGAAATCAGAATAAACATTTTAACGCATTGGAGATCAACAAATCATGCTAGGATGATGCGTTGTCTGCGGCTAAAAAAACAAACAAAAAATACAAAATGCCTAATTCGGAGAAATTTAAGTGCGAATAGGATGTTTCATTACTAATTAGGAAAAAGAAGCCTAATATAAGTACTCTTTAAGCAGGACGCTTCGCACATTATCTATCTTCCGTTAATGTCAAATCCTTCGCGCATTTGTTATAATCCTAATTTTAGTTATCTTCTTTATGTTTTGAATTACTACTAAGAAGTAGATTTTTCTATAGAATATTAAAATTTGGCACCAGGAAGCATCCGTAGATACTAGTAGCACAGGCATTCGGCTCCATTTGTTTTGTCAATAACGGTAAACTTAACATAAAATAATATCCCGTAGCACCCAATTACAATGTATAAATAATAGATGATTAATATACGTTTGGATGGTTAGAGGCATAGGATAAAGGTAGTCAGCCGGTTGATAACAGTGTCACCATATGGTTCTTTTATTTTACAAGGTTTATTCTACAATTCTCAGAGATTTTTAACCAAGCTTACACAGAAATATTATCAAGAAGTGCCCTAGCTGGAGCAAATTGCCTGGATTTTGTGATTTTATTATTTTTGACCTACCAATGATCCGTTGTTGTTGCGTTTCACATACGTAATAAATAGAAAGAAAACACCCTTCTGTGTGCAGCTCCTATATTTCTCGATGGATTTCAACCAACTTTTGAATTAATGACTTTCAAACGTACAATTTAATGCCCCTGATCGACTGCCTGTCCCTTAGCAATTTCGTGTCAGTCATGCAAAATTTTCATCTATACTGTAGAACACTTTTTTTTTTAGAATAGGTTAACCATCGGAATTTCTGTTACAGAAAGATGACAAAATTTCACGCGTAACATTTTCTTTTATATCTTTTTCTTGTATGATTTTTATTAAAATATATCAAATTTCTCTAATTATAAAAAAGAAGTTCTCATCTGTGATTGGATAACAACCAAATGTTTACAGAAGTGTTTAACATAAAGTGCCCTGGCACTAAATAAAGGTTTTGGTGCTGGGGTAGGGTACAGTGGGTGTTGCGATATTTAAAATCAGGTATGGCCAATTGAAATGGACATATAACTATAAGAATTTGCTGGAAAAATGCCTAATTGATACATATTAAGGAACTAACTTTATTGAATTTGACATGTTTTGCACGGAGATCGACCATTTCTTTGCAAAATGACAACACATGATTTTGTACAATTTGGTCATCAGTTTGATTCAAACCACGTGCTTTCTGACGAGATGAAAATCATAACAAAAACATAATACTTTTTTTATTACAACAGATAATTATTATGTCTAAATAATTCAGTTCCGCTCACTGATTTCTCGAGGGCACAATCATTCTTTAACTTGGGGATCATACGCCTTTTTTCATGGAATGGCACAAACGTGTCGCATTGAAACTTCCATGGTCAGCGACGTATGAACACATTTGCGGATGTTTCTTGATACAAAATTACACCATTTCTTGTTTAAATGTTGAATTCTGCTTAAGGCGGTGCTAAGGGGCGTGGGCGGTAGCTTGCAATTACCATTACCACCCATAACAAGCTCAATCAAACCGAACCTGCAACATTTTCAATCTTGCCATTTTAGGCGTTTTAGTGATTCTGATTTTCTATATCTCATTTGTAATTAATTATTTTAATATTAATAAAATACCAAACATGTTTCGCCTATATTAGATACGACTTCTCTTTGTGTATTTTATATATTATATATTTCATTATTCCAAAATGTCATACCTTTTAACCTTTATCATTTATTCATTGAGTGTTGTACGTGTACTTTAATGATCAACATTATTTTTTGTCCAATCACATTGTAGTATTTTTCAAATTTCTGCTAAGTCTAACTTTGGTTGACATATTGACAGATGGAGTCAGTTAGTTCATTTTACAAAAACAAAAACACCAGTAACTCTCTATAGGATATGAAGATAACAAGTTATATAGCAGGTACGAAAATTAAAACTGGCCATACCACATTGCATTAAATAAGGAAAAAGTTTAAACAACTTTATTACAATTATGTCTATTCATAATCACATAATATATTATAAGGCCTAGAATATTCAGATGATATGACATTTTTTTTGTTCGTTTACAACATAGTGTCAATAAAATGCTGAAGTAGAAAAAAGTACTTGAAGATAAAATGAGAAAATATGCAATAAATATTTTAGGAGAAATTATCCTACCTAAATATTACTATTAAAGCTCAATGAATTTAAATACATTTCATGCTTCAATAACATCATATCTGATCACGGTTTTAATTTAAAGCCGAGGTCTGGTATATGCGAAACTTATTTTGAAGTTAATAATATTGCGTTTTATCGGGAAAATATCTAATGTACGAATATACATATAATCATATATCATACAACAAAGTTACGCAAGGGCAATTTTCTCATTTAATTTTGACAATTTATGCACAAATTCATTACATATAAGTGATTTCGCACATAAAACCCCAAAAACATTTGTAAATGTTTCATTGATTCGTAGGATTTATTTCATTTGTGTGTTTAAAATTTCTTAATGTTTGCTGATATTTGCTGATTATTTATTATGTGGAGTTTTTGTGTAACTTTTATGTAAACTGTATGTCTTGGCCATATTTAGTATGTAAATGGACAAAGGCATTTATAATGCCGATTTGCCAATAAATGAAATGAAATGATATAACTATTATATGTTCTGCTACATCAATTTTAACTTTCTTTGAATTTCTAAACTAAAATTATATTTTGTCAGAAACATCTTCCTTGAAGTCAGCTCAGTACCATCTGTCTTGAACTCAGCGAGAAATATAACAAGATCTTTGCCAAACGTTTTATTTATCATTAATGCGTGAATGCAGTTACTTTTTACATTGTTACTTTTTAAAATATCATAAAACATTGAACTATTCAATAAAAGCATTAAAATCTTATGTATACCAAATTATATAAGGTAAATTCTTTAGTCACTTAAGTGGCATGACAGTTTCGCGTAAACGTTGGTACAGTCTTTTGTCTAAGGTTCTGAATGACCGGGTCACGTGAATCAGTGGGCGGAGCAATCTCTTCTCTGGCGTAATGTCAATTGTCAAAAATTATTCACAAATAAAAAGCTTTTAAGTTGTTCGTACAATCAGTTTCAATTTCATTCCGAGAACAGTCCTTTCATATATTTTGCACCCCCCACACACACACTTCATGAATTGCCAAAGTTTATCTATGTAAGAATTTCCATTATGTTTTTAGCTTCCTGCTTAGCATTAATTTCTATCATTAATTTCTCACTATATATTGGTTTATAGATTTTATATCTGGTGTATTTCGCACAGCACACTGACAAATGTTTACTGAAACACTGTAAACCTATTTATAAATTACTCCGGCCTTCAATGATGAGACATAGGTCACTGATCACGGTTTAAAATATGGGACTATCGGAAGGCGGCTTGACTATATAAATACACTACGTTTTTTGTTCAGGCAGTTTTATCTTATATACGCTTAGATATCTGCTGTGTTTTCAACATGGAAGTAAATCTAATAAGTTTCCTAAGTACCCCGGTTGTACTTGTTTTTATAACAGTTTTCTTACTATGTTACTTGTATTTAGGTAGACGGTCAAACCTTCCACCTGGACCCCCGGGTTTACCATTGATAGGCAACCTGATATGGTTTAATAGACTTAAAAACAGAAAACTAAAACAGTATCAAGGATTTTATGAGGCTAGTAAAACATACGGGGATATAGTGTCGGTAACAGTATTAGGTCAAAGGATTGTTGCCCTACACGGATACGATACTATACGTGACGCTTTTGTGAAACATAGTGACGTGCTAAACAGTCGACCAAGCTGGCTCCGAGCAATTAAAGAAGCTATTAAAGAAGGGAAAGGTTAGACTGTTTTCTGACATTCTGTAGATAGTGATATTTAGAATCAAATGGGATATGTCTTTTACCATATTAAAGTTTTATAACTGATTTAGTCAGTATTCAGGTAACGCGATAGATCAGAGGTGGCGCGATAGCTCAATAGGTTAGACCACTGGCTGTCACTCCTGAGATCCCGGGTTCGATCCTGGGTAACACCCTTGGGATTTTTCAGAGACACTGTCAGTGTTTCCCACCTAACAAGAGGTGTACCGCGAGGGGTTTGACATTAATGGAAGATAGATAGATTCAATTCAACTTTCAATATTACAAAGCTGACAGTAAACTCAAAGAATCTACACAGATATTGGAAATCAATAATATATGATATATCATAATGTGTACATAAAACGAGGCGATGCAAATATCCATTTGAAACGACGTACGTGTATTTACTTTTTTTATATAGCTTCATCCAGTTTTGAAGCAGCATGCCTCCGGATTGATACTAATTTTTTATGAAAATTTTGACAATGACATGCGGACATTTCTTTTGATGTACGGTGTTCTGTTTGGGCCTTTTAAATAGTCGCCTATTGATCACCGACACTGGAAAACAGCCTAAGGTCCCCGAAAGAGACATGCGAAGGTTAAGGTAAATCCCCGCGAGGGTGTAGCATAGAGCTGCGAGAATGTTAAAGCCGTTACATGTTATGAATAGCGCGACAGACGATATTTTAACCGACCAAAACACCGTGATAACGATTTGCTTGACGAAGGTTGAATACAGATAAGGTCACAAAGAGTTAGTGTTGAAAAATAAGATTTACTGTGTGAAAATTATCAAGTTAATCTGATAAATATCTGTTATTTATCATGTTAACACGAAAACTAACTAGTTAGTTAGATAGTTAACGCGATAATTATATGGTTAACTGTTGGCAGAAATATGCCACCATACTACCGAAATTAAAGTCAATGTACATGTACAAGTATTATAAAAGAAAAAGAAAAAAGCAGCTACGATACCAATTCTTTAAAATGGTTATTTTTCTATAGTGATCATTGTATTATATATTCAGGTGCATAGTACTGTTGAAACATATATCAAATCATTAATATGATGAAATAAAATGTCCGACATGGGTTAAACTAACGGAAATGCCAGTCTGATAAGCAAGAAAAGTAATATCCTAAATAAAATAGCACGAACACTTAAATATTAGGTTATAGAGCTCTATTGCCGCCATATCTATTTAAAATCAATATAAATACAAAATTGATTGCAGGGGTTGTTTGGCAGAGCGGTGAACCATGGAAAGTTCTCCGGAAGTTTGTACTACAAACATTGAGAGATTTTGGGGTAGGAAAGACGTCATTAGAGGAAAAGATAATGCACGAAGTTGATGCTGCTAATGAAGTTCTTACCGCCTCCGAAGGAAAACCGTTTGATGTACGACTTCTTACGTCAATGATGATTACCAACGTTATATACGGAATTGTTTTTGCGAAGAGGTGAATATCTTTTTCTTTGAATAAATATTTGAGTGAGAAGTACTTACTCCAAAAGGGGATGTACATGTACTCAAATATACAGCACTCTATGAAATTGTTATAAAGGGAAAAAGGTGAGGAAGTTGCTCTGGGCAAAGGGGTGGGTTTGATTTAAAAGAATCGGTCACACTTTGCGTATCAGATGACAATCAAGGAAACAATTGCTGTTTGTATTCTTGCTATATTAATATTGTCACGGGTGAAAATTAAAATTTCATGTACCTGTATGTTATTATTTCTTTGAAGGTTTGATTACAAAGATGAAAAGCTACATGAAATCATCGAGAATTTGGATAGAATATTTCGTATTGGCGGAGGAGTACTAACAGCGGACGGACAACTTCCATCATTTATTTTGAAAATTATTAACCGCGAGGTGATTATATAAGATAACTTTTTTATTATATTTTCCCATGTACAGGTGTTAAATTATCCTGTCTTCTAATATGTTTCAATCATAAACCTTAGGATTGGTTTCGGATGGATAAGTGATCAACCTGTAGCTTTCTTACAGTTCTTAATCTATTTAAGACGCCCGCATGAGAAAAAAGTTTTAAACTTACTTTTTTTGTAAATTGACATGTTAAGTTCTTAAAGATATTGACATGTTGATTTTTTGAAGAAATTCACTTCTATAGCTTTTGAAATAAATAAAAAAATCTTATGAAATTTGCATAGTGTAACCTGTTCATATTTTCTTTAACATTCCAATGGTTATACTCTTTTTTTTACGTCAATGGCAACGTTAACGTCTTATAACATCATTTGTGAAATTACGTTAAGGGTAGTTTTCTCACGCTAGCATAATTATTATATTAAATATACATGACTTTCTTAAAGTTGTAGGCATTCTCATGAACGTTATATGAATATATCTGTCCTATAATAATTTAAGTGGTTCATAATGGTAATTTTAGATTCAATAAACTGCTGAACCTATGTGGTTAAACAACATTTTAGGAGGTTCATTGCTTTCATAAGATAGTTAAACAAATAATGTTTAACTATATTAAATATATTATTTGCATCACCAGGTACATATTAAATGACTAAATATATACTTTTTTTCTTAAAAGGCTTACGAAACTAAAATGAAACGTTTGGAAACAATTAGATGGATCAAAGAACATATTTACAGCGAGATAAATAACCACGAGAGTACGTATGATAACGAGAACATACGAGATTTTGTCGATCTATATATACAGGCAAAGCTTCAACGTACTGATGAAAATACTTTTAACAGTAAGTTTCAAAATTATTTTTCATATTAAATAAGAAAAAAATAAAAAATAAAGTCCAAATATGTGACCCTGCTAATTTGATTTACGTCTTAAGTTTTAGGTTAATAACAATACAAAAAACAACATTAACAACAAACAGTCAGTTAAAAAGGTTCAAAAGTCAACGCCTAATGAAAAACCCTAAAACAAGTAAAACCGTCACCACCAAATGAAAAGAAAACGCAAATGAAAAGGTTATAATGTAGAGTAAAACTTCTGGTTATAAAATAAATTCTACATGAAAAAGGTTATAAGATGGGTTAAACTGTCACCATCAAATGACAAAGGTTAAAATCTTCCGGTTATGAAATAAGTAAAACCATTACCACTAAATGAAAAGTTTATAAGGTAGGCCAAACATTCACCTATAAACAACAGATGAAAAGTGTATAAAAAGTCTCTATCAAATGAAAGGTTATTAATTGGGTCGAACCTTCACCCGTCAACACCAAATGAAAAGTTTAAAAAATAGATTAAACTTTCTCGTTATAAGATGGTTTAAACCGTTCATAACATAATCATGTATATAATAAATATGTGTTTTGTATGATAACATATTCGTTCCTTTTTCAGAGGGTAACATTTTTCGGGTAATCATGGATCTGTTTATAGCTGGATCAGAAACAACTTCAAACACAGTGAACTGGTGTATATTGTACATGCAAGAGTATCCAGATATACAGAAAAAATGTCAACAAGAAATCTCAGAGGTAAAAGGACCACAGTTTTTCATATAATTACCTCCCTTTGCGTTGGTATCTAATTAAGATATACTAAAGTACAGCGGTCGACTATTGACCCATTAATTTTCTAGATTACATAAAAGTTCACTATCTCTATTGAGGAGTGTTTTTTTCTTTATAATCTGTTATGACATATACATATATGTATGCATAAATGTGTTATCTACAGTTATAATACAATACTGGTGTGACCGAGTGGTTATCGCGTCGGACTAGTAATCTAAGGATTGCTCAAATTCTGTCAGGGGCAAGCCGTTTGTTTCCTTGAGCAAGATAATTTACATTCATTGCTTAGTACTGGTTGGTTCCAGGAACGGATTCGAGAGTGTTTCAATAAACTTTTAGCTTCCAGCACAATCGAACTACAAATGTAAAATAAATTTGTATAAACTAATATAATACTAGTACTTCCTCGTTATTTTTGTAGAAATGCGGTGACAAGGTGGTGACATGGGCAGATAGAGGATCTTTACCCTATATTGAGGCTACTCTTCTAGAAATACAAAGACTGGCCAATATTGGTGAGTATCCGTCTGTAGTTGACTTTAATAAGGTTCAGAAAAAATGATCAAATGCTCAACTGGTGTAAGCAACTGCAATTTGACAAACATAAAGTAAAAATATAGAAGCTATTTAGTGAGCTTATCCAAACATCTTATATGCAAGGATATACGGTGTACTCGTATACCCACTAAAATTATGAACGCATTTGAGGACATTATCCTGATAATAATCTGATTAAGAATGTCCAAGTTTAGTTGAAAACGAGTATTGCTTGCACATTTTGTCTGTTAAGTTTGAAATAATTAATACAAACCATTTTTAGATCTACATTCAGTTTTAAGCGCATTGTCAATTAAAATGTAAATTAAAATGTGAATATGTGTGTTCTAGCAACAGTGTTTTGCCGCAAAATAATTTTTTTAACTATTTTTTTTTTAATTTTAGCTCCAATGTCAGTACCACACACAAACGAAGTTGACATGGAACTAGGAGGATACTTTATACCACGAAGGAGCCTTATTGTCGCAAGTTTATACTCCTCCAACATTGACCCTCGTCATTGGGATGAACCCGATACATTCAAACCTGACAGATTCATGGAAAATGGCAAACTGAAGAAAAATCAAGCTCTTATTCCGTTTTCAATAGGTAACGATACATATCCATCGTTGCTTAGTGTGATTTCTAGCCTAGTTTGAGTTAAAAGCGTTCAAACGCTTTTCTTTTTAAGATCATTTTGCACAATATTGAGGTTCATAATTTTACACATGTCATAACAAACTCCTCACAGTGATTGCCTCCCTTGGCAGATTGTACTGATAAAGGGAGATAACTGAGTATGAGGCTGTTGTGATAATGGTATCAAATAAATACAACAGATGTTACTTTCATCAATACACAAAAAGATGTTAGGAAATGCATGGATCTGTAATATTTTCCAAGTATAAAGACTTTATATGAAGCATTAATATCCATCGTTAGCTGTCGTAGAACAGCGCAAATGCATATTTGCCTTTCTTTTAATCTTGTTTTGCATTTAAGTTAACTATTCACTTCATCGTTTTAGGGTTGTATCTGTTCCAGTTCATTTAACCATTTACGTTTCTTTTGTTTTCATGTTCCGTTATATTTAAAAAATGTATAGCAACGGCAAAAGTTCGAGATATATATATTCCTTTTTAATTTTAAGGTCCTCGTATCTGTTTAGGAGAATCTTTGGCAAGGATGGAAATGTTTCTGATATTTACAAATCTGCTGCAGCGATTTACTTTCTGCCGAGAAGACGACAACGTCAAGCATTCATTCGAAAATATAGTTGAACAATCCACAAGTGCGCCACAACCATACAAAACACGTGCAATGAAACGGGTTTAGGATAAGGTCTTACAAGACAACCCGTGCTGCAGTTCAGGTTATATGCAGTCTATAACAGAAATCTGAAATATAAATGAATATGAATGAAGATTACGAGCTGACGGTGGCGTGAAAGATGTATACTGTATTAATGTGGGCGATGTGTGTATTAAAGTTTTACACGTGTATAGTATTGCATTTGTGCCTTTAAACTGAATCTTTACGATTAAAGTGATCTGGCCGGTAAAGTTAAACTATCCGAAATAAAAACTACATCTCAATAGAGATGTGGTGGATCAAAAATTTACCACCAGATAAATGATAGAGTTTAGAAGAAAAATAAGATCAAAACAAACAAAACATTTTATACATATTTATGTAAGTTTATACTCTTAATTATTTTAATTATATCGAATTATTGCGCGCATGGACTATGAATGTTGTGGGCAACAAAATAGAAATGAAATTGTAATATTTTTTTTTAATAGTAGAAATTTATTTTGCAGAACAACTTAACTTTTAAAAGGGCATTCAGCTGTTATATTGAGTAAAACTATAATATTTTTTTCAACAGTGAAGTATAACATAGAATATTGTAAAGTGTTATTAATTATTTTTGTACATTAATTGCAGCATTCTTTTATGTTTCTAGATTTTCATGTGAACGATTTGTTATTATGCACAGTACTCAATAAATATAAGATTTTATCTTTTGATATTATAATTTGTTTAATTATTTACAAAATTTGTACAATTGTGAAATAAAATTGCTATGTACAAACTAATTTGAACGCAGTGTATATTTGACTCCTTTTTAACAGGTAAAAATCCTTGTTCCCGCTCCAATGAAACAGGTTATTTTATTCAAACACCCTTGTTAGAGCTCAATGGAGCAGGCTTATTTATTCAAACACCTTTGTTAGAGCTCAATGAAGCAGGTTGATTTATTCAAACACCCTTGTTAGAGCTCCGATGAAGCAGGTTTATATATTCAAACACCCTTGATAGAGCTCCAATGAAGCAGTTTTATTTATTCAAACATCCTTGATAGAGCTCCAATGAAGCAGTTTTATTTATTCAAACATCCTTGTTAGAGCTCCAATGAAGCAGTTTTATTTATTCAATCACCATTGTTAGAGCTCAGATGAAGCAGGTTTATTTATTAAATCACCCTTGATAGAGCTCCGATGAAGCAGGTTTATTCATTCAAAAAGCCTTTTAGAGCTCAATGAGGCAGGTTTATTTATTTAAACATCCTTGTTAGAGCTCAAATGAAGCAGGTAAATTTATTCAATCACCCTTGATAGAGCTCCGATGAAGCAGGTTTATTCATTCAAAAAGCCTTGTTAGAGCTCCAATGAAGCAGTTTTATTTATTCAAACACCCTTATTAGATCTCAATGAAGCAGGTTTATTTATTCAAACACCCTTGTTAGAGCTCCGATGAAGCAGGTTTATATATTCAAACATCCTTGTTAGAGCCCAAATGAAGCAGTTTTATTCATTCAAACATCCTTGTTAGAGCTCCAATGAAGCAGGTTTATTTATTCAAACATCGTTGTCAGAGCTCAAATGAAGCAGGTAAATTTATTCAATCACCATTGTTAGAGCTCAGATGAAGCAGGTTTATTTATTAAATCACCCTTGATAGAGCTCCGATGAAGCAGGTTTATTCATTTAAAAAGCCTTGTTAGAGCTCAATGAAGCAGGTTTATTTATTCAAACATCCTTGTTAGAGCTCCGATGAAGCAGGTTTATATATTCAAACATCCTTGTTAGAGCTCAACTGAAGCAGGTAAATTTATTCAATCACCCTTGTTAGAGCTCAGATGAAGCAGGTTTATTTATTAAATCACCCTTGATAGAGCTCCGATGAAGCAGGTTTATTCATTCAAAAAACCTTGTTAGAGCTCAATGAAGCAGGTTTATTTATTCAAACATCCTTGTTAGAGCTCCGATGAAGCATGTTAATATATTCAAACATCCTTGTTAGAGCTCCAATGAAGCAGTTTTATTTATTTAAACACCCTTGTTAGAGCTCCGATGAAGCAGGTTAATATATTCAAACATCCTTGATAGAGCTCCAATGAAGCAGGTTTATTTATTCAAACATCCTTGTTAGAGCTCCAATGAAGCAGTTTTATTTATTCAAACATCCTTGATAGAGCTCCAATGAAGCAGGTTTATTTATTCAAACATCCTTGTTAGAGCTCCAATGAAGCAGGTTTATTTATTAAATCACCCTTGATAGAGCTCCAATGAAGCAGGTTTATTTATTAAATCACCCTTGATAGAGCTCCAATGAAGCAGGTTTATTCATTCAAACATCCTTGTTAGAGCTCCAATGAAGCAGGTTTATTTATTCAAACACCCTTGTTAGAGCTCCGATGAAGCAGGTTAATATATTCAAACACCCTTGATAGAGCTCCGATGAAGCAGGTTTATTCATTCAAAAAGCCTTGTTAGAGCTCAGATGAAGCAGGTAAATTTATTCAATCACCCTTGTTAGAGCTCAGATGAAGCAGGTTTATTCATTCAAAAAGCCTTGTTAGAGCTCAGATGAAGCAGGTAAATTTATTCAATCACCCTTGATAGAGCTCCGATGAAGCAGGTTTATTCATTCAAAAAGCCTTGTTAGAGCTCAGATGAAGCAGGTAAATTTATTCAATCACCCTTGTTAGAGCTCAGATGAAGCAGGTTTATTCATTCAAAAAGCCTTGTTAGAGCTCAGATGAAGCAGGTAAATTTATTCAATCACCCTTGATAGAGCTCCGATGAAGCAGGTTTATTCATTCAAAAAGCCTTGTTAGAGCTCAGATGAAGCAGGTAAATTTATTCAATCACCCTTGTTAGAGCTCCGATGAAGCAGGTTTATTCATTCAAAAAAGCCTTGTTAGAGCTCAGATGAAGCAGGTAAATTTATTCAATCACCCTTGATAGAGCTCCGATGAAGCAGGTTTATTCATTCAAAAAGCCTTGTTAGAGCTCAGATGAAGCAGGTAAATTTATTCAATCACCCTTGTTAGAGCTCAATGAAGCAGGTTTATTCATTCAAAAAGCCTTGTTAGAGCTCCGATGAAGCAGGTTTATTCATTCAAAAAAGCCTTGTTAGAGCTCAATGAAGCAGGTTTATTCATTCAAAAAGCCTTGTTAGAGCTCAGATGAAGCAGGTAAATTTATTCAATCACCCTTGTTAGAGCTCCGATGAAGCAGGTTTATTCATTCAAAAAAGCCTTGTTAGAGCTCAATGAAGCAGGTTTATTCATTCAAAAAGCCTTGTTAGAGCTCAGATGAAGCAGGTAAATTTATTCAATCACCCTTGATAGAGCTCCGATGAAGCAGGTTTATTCATTCAAAAAAGCCTTGTTAGAGCTCAATGAAGCAGGTTTATTCATTCAAAAAGCCTTGTTAGAGCTCCGATGAAGCAGGTTTATATATTCAATCATCCTTGATAGAGCTCCGATGAAGCAGGTTTATTCATTCAAAAAAGCCTTGTTAGAGCTCAATGAAGCAGGTTTATTTATTAAATCACCCTTGATAGAGCTCCAATGAAGCAGGTTAATTTATTAAATCACCCTTGATAGAGCTCCAATGAAGCAGTTTTATTTATTCAAACATCCTTGTTAGAGCTCAGATGAAGCAGGTTTATTTATTCAATCATCCTTGATAGAGCTCCGATGAAGCAGGTTTATTCATTCAAAAAAGCCTTGTTAGAGCTCAATGAAGCAGGTTTATTCATTCAAAAAAGCCTTGTTAGAGCTCCGATGAAGCAGGTTAATATATTCAAACATCCTTGTTAGAGCTCCAATGAAGCAAGTTTATTTTTTTCAACACCCTTGTTACACGGGGCAGTGGGTGTTACGATTTAATCACATAGGGCCTATTGATGTGGATAGATATCTATAATGAAAATAATTACAAAACTTGTTGCCTTTTTTCTATAACAACACTTAATTATTAATATTTAAATATATTTAATATAATTATTAATACAGTTCCTCCCACAGATTGCGGGCATAAACATACTTTTACTTTCGGGTCATACGCCTCTTTTCATTGATTGGCACAAACGTGTCGCATTGAAAAACCCGTGATCACCTCCGCTGTATGAACACATTTGCATGTTTCAATGTTAATACTGCTTAAGGCGGTGCTATGGGGCGTGGGCGGTAACTTGCATTTACCATCACCGTCCATGAACAGGAGCCTGCAACATTTTGCAATCTTGCTGTTTTTATGTATTTATTAAGGGATTCTGTTTTTCTCTATCTCACTTGTAATTAATATTAATCAAGATACCAAACATGTTTCGCCTATATGACTTCTATGGGTGTGTTTTACACCTATTTCTGGCTTCTAGAATTATATATATATTTTATAATTTCAAAATGTTATATTACGCGAAATTTAGGTATTTTCGTTCTATTATATTTGTGAAACTAAATATGTATTTTCTTGGCCTAAATTAGATCTTGTAAACAGGCTTAAATTACAGTAAACATAACACGTATTATTGCTGAATTATGCAGGCAAAGGCTCGAATTTCGTCATTACATGTATTTGTATATTTTGGTTTAACTTATTTGGTTATTTTATATGGACACATGACGTCAACAAGGCAAGTGTTCTTATTAAAAATAATTTAAGAGAGGTGTATAGGCATTTATTGTCAGTTCAGTAAAAACATTTTTCCAGTAAGGTCGCATCATTCTTTCCTCAAATGTTTGGTACATTTAAGTTATTTCGTCGGGACGAGCCGTTCAAATACTTCATTTTATCACTTTATATCAGCGTGATACATCGCTAAAGACTCAAAACTGAGTAGGTTAGCGTTTGTGAGGTAAGCGTTAAATCAATCTGAATCTGCTTCTGATGAGCGATGCCAGACTAACAAACACTCGGTACACTTTAGGTATATTAACTTGGATTGTTTTTGCTACAAACATTTATTTGTATTTAGTTCTCAATTTTTGAAATTAAAGGACTCCAATGAGTTTCTTTTTTACATGATAGGACTAGAGATATGAACCGCATTTGATGAGCGCCTGGACAAATTAATATCTTGTTTGCAATGATTCATATCATTCTCTCTAAAATGACTAAAAAGTAAAAGCATCTCATATTGACAATTTTATTCCGAGTACATTTCTGTCATATCGTCGCACCCCTCCCCCTTATTGCCTAAGTTTAATTTATCTATGTAAGAATTTCGAATTTGCATTAATTTCTTATATTGGTTTGTAGATTTTATATCGTACGTATTTCACACACTGACAAATGTGTAAATGCATTACTGCACCGATAAACTGTAAACCTATCCATAAATTACTCTGACCTTCAATGACTATATCGGTCACAGGTTAAAATACGGGACTATCGGAATATGCCTTGACTATATAAATATACTACGTTTTATTTGATATACGTTTAGATATCGACTGTGTTTTTAACATGGAAGTAAATCTATTAAGTGTCCTAAGTACATCGGTTGTACTTGTTTTTATAACAGTTTTCTTACTATGTTACTTGTATTTAGGTAGACGGTCAAACCTTCCACCTGGACCCCCGGGTTTACCATTGATAGGCAACCTGATATGGTTTAATAGACTTAAAAACAGAAAACTAAAACAGTATCAAGGATTTTATGAGGCTAGTAAAACATACGGGGATATAGTGTCGGTAACAGTATTCGGTCAACGATTTGTTGCCCTACACGGATATGATACTATACGTGACGCTTTTGTGAAACATAGTGACGTGCTAAACAGCCGACCAAGCTGGCTCCGAGCAATTAAAGAGGCTATCAAAGAAGGGAAAGGTAAGATTGTTTTCTGACATTCTGCAGATTATGATATTTAGAATCACGTGGGATATGTCTTTTAACATATTAAAGTTTTATAACTGAATTAGTCAATATTCAGGTGGCGCGATAGCTCAGTGGTGACGCGATAGCTCAGTTGGTTTGACCACTGGCTGTCACTCCTGAGGTCCCAGGTTCGATCCTGGGTAACACCCTTGGGATTTTTCAGAGTCAGTTTTTCCCACCTAACAAGAGGTATACTGGTAGGAAATCCAGGTAATCTTCGCACGTATCAGTGCTATATACTGGGCATGTAAAAAAACCGAGAGGTCTATTCAATAAGAGCTAGTTCCCAGATTTCCTTGTATCTCATAGCTTTCTCTGAAATGACTAGTCTATAGTCATGTCTACGTCCCCGCTGAGGGATTTCACATTAATGGAAGATAGATAGATTCAATTTGAAACGTTTCAACAACTTTCAATATTACAAAGCTGACAGGAAACTCAAAGAATCTACACAGATTGGAAATCAATAATGTATGATATATCATAACGTGCACATAAAACGAGGCGATGCAAATATCCATTTGAAATGACGTATATGTATTTACTTTTTATCTAGCTTCATCGAGTTTTAAAGCAGCATGCCTCCGGATTCATACTACTTTTTAAATGAAAATTTTGACAATGACATGCGGACATTTCTTTTGATGTACGGTGTTCTGTTTGGGCCTTTTAAATAGTCGCCTATTGATCACCGACACTGGTTGAAAGTTAAGGTTAATCCCCGCGAGGGTGTAGCATAGAATGAACGTTAGATGCTGGTAAAGTCTTATCGATGAATAGCGCGACAGACGACAATTTAACCGACCAAAACACCGTGATAACGATTTGCTAGACGAAGGTTGAATACAGCTAAGGTCACAAAGGTTAAGTGTTGAAAAATAAGATTTACTGTGTGAAAATTATCAAGTTAATCTGATAAATATCTGTTCTTTATCATGTTAACACGAAAACTAACTAGTTAGTAAGATAGTTAACGAGGTAATTATATGGTTAACTGTTGGCAGAAATATGCCACCATACTACCGAAATTAAAGTCCATGTACAAGAATTAAAAAAGAAAAAGAAAAAAAGCAGCTGCGATACCAATTCTTTAAAATGGTTATTTTTTCTATAGTGATGATTGTATTAACATAATACTGTTGAAACATAATTATATCAAAATGTATCATTAATGATGAAATGAAATTTCCGAGATGGGTTAATTAATTAACGGAAATGCCAGTCTGATAAGCAAGAAAAGTAATATCCTAAATAAAATAGCACGAAAACTTAAATATTAAGTTATAGAGCTCTATTGCCGCAATATCTATTTAAAATCAATATAAATACAAATTTCATTGCAGGGGTTATTTGGCAGAGTGGTGAACCATGGAAAGTTCTCCGGAAGTTTGTACTACAAACATTGAGAGATTTTGGGGTAGGAAAGACGTCATTAGAGGAAAAGATAATGCACGAAGTTGACGCTGCGAATGAAGTTCTTAACGCCTCCGAAGGAAAACCGTTTGATGTACGACTTCTTACATCAATGATGATTACAAACGTTATATACGGAATTGTTTTTGCGAAAAGGTGAATATCTTTGTCTTTGAATAAATATTTGAGTGAGAAGTACGTACTCTAATAGTGGGGTGTACATGTACTCTAATATACAGCACTCTTATGTGAATGTTATAAAAGAGAACACGGTTGCTGGACAAAGGGGGTGAAAAATTGGCCTATTTGCTTTAAAAGAATCGATCGCACATTGTATATCAGATGACAATCAAGGAAACAATTCCTTTTTGCATTCTTGCTATATTAATATTGTCACGGGTGAAAATTAAAATTCCATGTACCTGTATGTTATTATTTCTTTGAAGGTTTGATTACAAAGATGAAAAATTACACGAAATCATCGAGAATTTGGATAGAATATTTCGTATTGGCGGAGGATTACTAACGGCGGATGGGCTACTTCCATCATTTATTTTGAAAATTTTCAACCGCGAGGTGATTATATAAGATAGCTATTTCATAATCTATTCCCATGTACAGGTCTTAAATTAACCTGTCTTCTAATATGTTCCAATTACAAGGCTTATGATTTCGAATAGATAATTGATCAACCGGAACTTTTGTTATTTATTTTAGACCGCCGACATGAGAAAATAGTCCTGAACGTAACTTACATTTTTCTTTGTTGACATATTAAATTCTTAAAAAAAATACAATAATAAATTAAAGAAAATTTGAATTTACTTATTGTTACCTATTCATATTTATCTTTAGCAGTCCATTTTTTACGTCAATGGCAACGTTAACGTCTTATAAAATCATTTGCAAAATTACGATTAGGGTTGTTTTTCTCACGCTGGCATCATTATTATATTGAATATACATGCATTTCTAAAAGCTGAAGGCATTAGCAGGAACGTTATTTGAATATGTCTCTCCTATAATAATTTAAGTGGTTCATAATGGTAATTTTAGATTTAATCAACTGCTGAACCTAAGTGGTTAAACAACATTTTGGGCCGTTCATTGCTTTCATAAAATAGTTAAACAAATAATGTTAAACTATATCAAATATATTATTTGCATCACCAGGTATTCATTAAATGACTAAATAATAATTATATACTTTTTATTTCTTAAAAGGCTTACGAAATTCGATTGAAACGCCTGGAAACAATTAGATGGATAAAAGAACATATTTACAGCGAGATAAATAACCACGAGAGTACGTATGATAACGAGAACATACGAGATTTTGTCGATCTATATATACAAGCAAAGCTTCAACGTACTGATGAAAATACTTTTAACAGTAAGTTTAAATTCATTTTTCATATTAAATAGGGAAACATTAAAGTGAAAATACTTAAGAATGTAAAATTTGAAAGCACATGTATTGTTCTTTTTAAAGTCGGACATCCAAAATGTAATGTATCATATATAAAGGTTTCAAATTTGAGCGGGATTTTTTTTAAAGTAGACATACATACTAGATACTAATAAACATATAATTGTTGTACAACTTTGTATTCCCAGTGGATGCTGAAAATAAATAACTTTCAGCGGACAGAACATAATTTTATTTTTAGCTCGACTATTCGATAAGAATAAGTAGAGCTATTGTAGTCACCCGAGCGTCGGCGTCGGCGTAACCACTTATGTTTAAGTTTTTGTAATAGTTTAAGTTTAAGTCCATTGACATATGGCTTTGAAACTTTGCACATTTGTTCACCATCATTACCCCAACCTGTAAACAGGAGGAGGTAACTGTATCAAACATTTTGACAGAATTAGGCCCCCTTTTCGACTTAGAATTTACGTTAAAGTTTTTGTAATAGTTCAAATATTTTCAAAGTCCAGTGACCTATTGCTTTTAAACTTTGCACACTTGTTCACCATTATTACCCCAACCTGTAAACAGGAGGAGGTAACTGTATCAAGCATTTTGACAGAATTATGCCCCTTTTTGGACTTAGAATTTACGTTAAAGTTTTTGTAATACATCAAATATTTTCAAAGTTCATTGACATATGGCTTTGAAACTTTGCACACTTGTTCACCATCATTAACCCAACCTGTAAACAGGAGGAGGTAACTGTATCAAGCATTTTTTTTACAATCCAGCACTAAGAATAGTCGAGCGTTGCTGTCCTACCGACAGCTCTTGTGACTTGCACATTACACAGTTCAGTTTCATACATACGTGATAGCTGTACTTATACAATACATTTAGTCATAAATTTATAATGAATTATTAACTTACATGAAACACAATGTCACGTAACATTTAATATTTATATGAGCCTTTGTATATTATTTCCAAATTTCCATGTCAACAAATCATAGGTCATAGCGTTGAGGAAAAACAGTTTTATTTGTAGTTACACACAACATATATATCGTCAGTAAAAATATACACATTACATACATTGTAAAACGGAATGTATATATATTTTATCACACTCAGGAAACTGCAAAATTAATTAATAAAATAATAATAACAGTCAAATTATGTGACCTTGCTAAATAATTAGATTTACGCCTTACGTTAAACTGCTTGATAAAAGCCTTCCCCAAAATGATAATCTGCTTGATAAAATCCCCCCCCCCAACAAAAAAGAAAAAAAAAGAAAAGAAAAACCAAGAGTCAGTTAAAGTGGACCAAACCGTCAACGCCTCATGAAAAACACTAAAATATGTAAATCCTTCACGAAAACGTAGGTAAAGATAAGGTTATAAGGTGGAGTAAAACTTCTGGTTTATAAAATAACTACTACATGACAGGGTTATAAGATGTCTTTAAACTGTCACCATCATAAGAAAAAAGGTCAAAACCTTCCAGCTATGAAATAAGTAAAACGTGGCCACTAAATGAAAAGTTAATAAGTTGGGTCAAACTTTCACCCGTCAACACCAAATGAAAATTTTATAAACAGGTTTAACCGTTCTCGCCAAATTAAAAGGCTGTAAACTTGCAGGCAATATGTGAAATCTTCATGCTTAAAATAAATACTAGTATGTGTTTTGTATGATAACATATTCGTTCCTGTTTCAGAGGGTAATATGTTTCGGGTAATCATGGATCTATTTATAGCTGGATCAGAAACAACATCAAACACAGTGAACTGGTGTATATTGTACATGCAAGAGTATCCATATATACAGGAAAAATGTCAACAAGAAATCTCAGAGGTAAAAGGACCACAGTTTCCATATATAACGTAATAGTTACCTCCCTTCGCATTGGTATTTAATTAAGATATACTAAAGTACAGCGGTCGACTATTAGCCCATTAATTTTCTAGATGACATAAAAAGTCACTATCTCTATTGAGGAGTGTTTTTTCTTTGTAATCTGTCATGACATATATACGAGGGATGTCCGAAAAAATTCATATACTTTTCATTTTTTATTGTATAACAATACATATGTACACATTTTGTCAGCAATTTGTATACATATTAAGTGTCCAGCTTTATTTGTCATCCAATGAAAACGCTGTATTTCTTAAAAATTATGTGTGTTAATTTTCATAGAAGAAAAAAAGTCGATACTATATTGAAATCCGTTCTTATACTGCCCTCACACATACCTCGCGACCTTACTGCGTACTTACTGCGACCTTGCTACGACCCAGGACGCAGCACAGTCACCATGGACGCAGCAGGGACGCAGCGATGTCGTAGCGAAAAACCCAAGGACGCACAAGGTCGCAGACCGTCGGCGACTATTTTGAACATGCACAAAACAGTCGCAGAAACTCTGCGTTCTTGCTGAGTCCTGGTTAGGTCGACGTGGGATCGCAGTGGAGTCGCCATAGTCGCAGCAGCATCGTAGTAAGGACGCAATAAGAACGCAATAGACGTAGTACACTCGTACTTAGGACGCCGTAAGGTCAGACTCAGAATGAAATTTACTGGTAAAAAGTATTGTTTTTATAGACGTAGCAAGAACGTAGTAGGGTCGTCTTACAGTCGCAGGACAGTCGCCGGACAAACGCAATATTCGTCGTAGAGTCGCCGTAAGGACGCAGAGAACATAGCACAGTCGCAGTTAGGTCGCCGATGATCGCCGTGGGGTCGCCTTGGGGATGCAATTCAGACGCAGTGGAAACGCCATGGACGTAGAAGGGTCGTATTGAGGACATAGAGGAAACGTACTGAACACAAGACTGCAGAGCCCCGGACCGTCTGCGAGAGAAATTTGAAAGAAAACCAACGATTTTCGAAAGAAAAATGCTATTTTACTAGTTTTCAGGTCGCAGTAAGGTCGTGGTTTATGTGTGAGGGCACCATAATTAGTGTTCATCCTTAGCTGTTCTACAGAAATTAGAAACATTCTCCTGTCGCTATCGCTCCCGTCGAAGTTTCTAATTTCTGTAGAACAGCACGGATGAACACTAACATATACATAGCGAACAAAAAAGATCAAAAATTACTGATCTGTCACTAACGTTTGTATTCTAACAGCAATTACATACAACACATATACATCATCCTGGAGCACTTTGACAACGTCAACGGCGTCAAATTAACTTCATGTTTACCCGCTATTCAATTTATTCCGATTTCAACAGCCACGGTACATGTCTAGCATAAACTAAATACTTGTTATGTTGCTTTTACTTTATGAATTTCATATTTAAAATTATTTCTTAAAAACAAAAATTGCGTATGACGTCATAAGTTTCACTTAATATCATGTAATAGTATCTCATGATGTCACAAAATTAAAACGAGAATTTGCGTTAAAATTACAATTTTTAGCAACTTAATACTCGAGTAGCTAGCGTCATGAAATCAAAGTGATTCGTGATTCGTTGATCATGTTGCCATGGTGATCGCCGCTTTGCGAATATTACATTGATGATGATTTTTTAATTTTAAAAATATGAAGCAAATAAATACTTTAGCAAAATATTCAATCTTCATATTGGTAATGACTGTTTATAGTCTTGTCTACGAACTTTCCGGACAACGTTCATATATGTATGCATAAATGTGTTATCTAGTTATAATACAATACTGGGCGTGGCCGAGTGGTTAACACGTCGGACTAGTAATCTAAGGATTGCTGACCGCGTGGGTTCAAACCCTGTCAGGGGCAAGCCTTTGTTTCCTTGAGCAAGAAACTTTACATTCATTGTTGCTTAGTACTGGTTGGTTCCAGGAACGGATTCGAGAGTGTTTCAATAAGCTTATAACTCCAACACAATCGAACTAAAATAAATTTGTATAAACTAATATAATACTAGTACTTCCTCTTTTTTTTGTAGAAATGCGGTGACAAGGTGGTGACATGGGCAGATAGAGGATCTTTACCCTACATTGAGGCTACTCTTCTAGAAATACAAAGACTGGCGAATATTGGTGAGTATCCGTCTGTAGTTGACTTTCATAAGGTTCAGAAAAAATGATCAAATGCTCAACTGGTGAAGGCAACTGTTAAGTTAAACAGAATACTGTAGATGCTACATGTATGTGGTGAGCTTAACCAAACATCTTTATTGCAGTGATATACGGTGATATACGGTATACTCATATACCCACTTAAATTATAAACGCATTTGAGGACATTATTCTGATAATAATCTGATTAAGAATGTCAAAGTTTAGTTGAAAACGAGTACATTGCTTGCATATTTTGTCAGTAAAGATCGAAAGAAATAATGCAAACCATTATTAGATCTACATTCAGTTTTAAGCACATTGTCAATTAAAATGTAAATTAAAATGTGAATATGTGTGTTCTAGCACCAGTGTTTTGCCGCAACATCATTTTTTTTTACTTTTTTTTTTATATTTAGCTCCAATGTCAGTACCACACACAAACGAAGTTGACATTGAACTAGGGGGATACTTTATACCACGGAGGAGCCTTATTGTCGCAAGTTTATACTCCTCCAACATTGACCCTCGTCATTGGGACGAACCTGAAATATTCAAACCTGAACGATTCATGGAAAATGGCAAACTGAAGAAAAATCAAGCTCTTATTCCGTTTTCAATAGGTAAAGATAAATATCAACTGAAGAACTAATATGAAATACTAAGAAAATATACCCATGGTTAAATTGAAAATCGTTGCTTAGTGTGATTCTAAGCCTAGTTTGAGTTAAAAGCGTTCAAACGCTTTTCTTTTTAAGATCATTTTGCACAATATTGAGGTTCATAATTTTACACATGTCATAACAAACTCCTCACAGTGATTACCTCCTTTTGCAGATTTGTACTGATAAAGGGAGATAACTGAGTATGAGGCTGTTGTGATAATGGTATCAAATAAGTACAACAGATGTTACTATAATCAATACACAAAAAGATGTTAGGAAATGCATGGATCTGTAATATTTTCCAAGCATAAAGACTTTATATGAAGCAGTTATATTCATTCCTTTGTTAGCTGTCGTAGCACAGCGCAAATACATATTTACCTTGCATTTAATCTTGTTTTGCATTTGAGATAACTATTCACTTCATCTTTTTAGGGTTGTATCTGTTCCGGTATATTTAACCATTTACGTTTCTTTTGTTCCGTTCAAGTAAAAAATGTATGGCGACGGCAAAAGTTCGAGATATAAATATTCCTTTTTAATTTTTTAGGTCCTCGGATCTGTTTAGGAGAATCTTTGGCGAGGATGGAAATGTTTCTGATATTTACAAATCTGCTGCAGCGATTTACTTTCTGTCGAGAAGACGACAACGTCAAGCATTCATTCGAAAATATAGTTGAACAATTCACAAGTGCTCCACAACCATACAAAACACGTGCAATGAAACGGGTTTAAGATAAAGTCTTACAGGACGATCTCTGCGAAGTGTCATGTGCTGCAGTCCAGGTTATATGCAGTCTAACTGTGGTCAACTGTAACAGAAATCTGAAATATAAATAAATATGAAAAGAGAGTACGAGCTGACGGTGGCGTTGAAGACGTATACTCGTACATTGTGTATTAGTGTGGACGATGTTCAAGTGTGTTAAAGTTTTACACGTGTATAGTATTGCATTTGTGTCTATAAACCGAATCTTTCCGATTAAAGTGATCTGTCCGGTATACTTAAAACTATCCGAAATAAAAACTACATCTCCATAAAGATATGTTGGATTTCAAATTGACCACCAGTTAAATGATGGTTTTTAGAAGAAAAATAAGATTAAAACGAACAGAACATTTTGTACATATTTTAGTAAGTTTATTCTCTTTATTACTTTAATTATATCGAATTATTTCGTGCATGGACGATGAATGTTGTGGGCAACGAAATAGAAATGATATTGTAATATATTTTTTGTGCCCTCACTTTAGTGGCGGGCATTTAGATTTACCCTTGTCCGTCCTTCCATCCGTCCTTTCTCTTTTGTGTCGCACGTAACTCAAAAAGTATTTGACCTAGAATCATGAAACTGACCAGCATGTGCAGTTGTCTACCTGGGTATTTTTGTCTGGATTTATTTAGTATTTTTAGAGTTATTGCTCTTGACTTAGTAAAACTTTGCAATTTTCAACTTGTGTCACATGTTACTCTAAAAAGATTTGACCTAGAGTCATGAAACCTTACAGGAATTTTGATCTGCATGTGTAATTGTGCACCTGGGTATTTTTGTCTGGATTTATTTAGTATTTTTAGAGTTATTGTCCTTGCCTTAGAAATTGTTTACAATTTTCAATTTGTGTCCCATGTAACTAAAAAGGGATTTGACAGTCATTAAACCTTATGGGAAGGTTGATCATCATATGTTGGTGTGCACCGTGGATTTCGCTTTAGGATTTTTCTAGTAATTGTAGAATTATTTCCCTTGACTTAGTAAAAACTGTTTCATTATGTTGTGTTATTTGTTCCTTGAGTGCTTGAGTTAGAATCAACCAACTTTACAGGAATAATGAGCAACATCACTAAATTACAGGAATAATGATCAACATCACTGTGAAGCTATGCAA
The DNA here is from genome assembly GCF_026571515.1 of Ruditapes philippinarum. Lineage (NCBI taxonomy): Eukaryota > Metazoa > Mollusca > Bivalvia > Venerida > Veneridae > Ruditapes > Ruditapes philippinarum. Next base: position 270,445 of record NW_026865326.1, read on the forward strand.
CTAGGACTTTGCATGTGGATTTTTTTCAGTTTTGTTAGAGTTATTGCCCTTGACTTACAGTAGTATAAATTTGCTATTTTCAACTTGTTCATGCATAGCTCAAAAAGTATTTGACTTGTAGGCCTGAAAGTTTACAAGAATGTTGGTCAGCATGTGTACTTATGCACCTTGGGGTTTGCTGGTGGATTTATTCAGTATTTGTAAAGTTTTTGCCCTTTACTTAGTGAAAAAAAATAGTTTTCAACTTGTGGCACATGTAGTCCAAAAAATATTTGACCTAGAGTCATAAGACTGACAGAACAGTGGCGTGTGGGGGCACCCTTGTCTTATGGACACATTTCTAGTTTATAATAGAACTTTATTTTGCAGAACAACTCAACTTTTAAAAGGGTATACAGCTGTTATTTTGAATTTACTTTTACAGTTAAAGTCAATAAAACTATAATAATGTTTTCAACAGTGAAGTATTACATAGATTATTGTAAAGTGTTATTAATTATTTTTGTACATTAATTGCAGCATTCTTTAAAAAAGTATTTCATTAAACTTTATTTTGCAGATTAACTCAACTTTTAAAAGGGTATACAGCTGTTATTTTGAATTAACTTTTAGAGCTAAAGTCAATAAAACTATAATAATGTTTTCAACAGTGAAGTATAACCTAGATTATTGTAAAGTGTTATTAATTATTTTTGTAAATTAATTGCAGCATTCTTTTATGTTTATAGATTTTCATGTGAACGATTTGTTATTATGCGCAGTACTCAATAAATACAAGATTTTATCTTTTGATATTATAATTTGTTTAATTATTTACAAAATTTGTACAATTGTGAAAAAAAATTGCTATGTACAAACTAATTTGAACGCAGTGTATATTTGACTCCTTTTCAACAGTAAACATCCTTGTTAGAGCTCCAATGGAGAAGGTCTATTTATTCAAACATCCTTGTTTGAGCTCCAATGGAGAAGGTCTATTTATTCAAACATCCTTGTTAGAGCTCCAATGAAGAAGGTCTATTTATTCAAACAACCTTGTTAGAGCTCCCATGGAGAAGGTCTATTTATTCAAACAACCTTGTTAGAGCTCCCATGGAGAAGGTCTATTTATTCAAAAATCCTTGTTTGAGCTCCCATGGAGAAGGTCTATTTATTCAAACATCCTTGTTTGAGCTCCCATGGAGAAGGTCTAGTTACTCAAACATCCTTGTTAGAGCTCCCATGGAGAAGGTCTATTTATTCAAAAATCCTTGTTAGAGCTCCAATGGAGAAGGTCTATTTATTCAAACATCCTTGTTTGAGCTCCAATGGAGAAGGTCTATTTATTCAAACATCCTTGTTTGAGCTCCAATGGAGAAGGTCTATTTATTCAAACATCCTTGTTAGAGCTCCAATGGAGAAGGTCTATTTATTCAAACATCCTTGTTTGAGCTCCAATGGAGAAGGTCTATTTATTCAAACATCCTTGTCAGGGCTCCAATGGAGAAGGTCTATTTATTCAAACATCCTTGTTAGAGCTCCCATGGAGAAGGTCTATTTATTCAAACATTCTTGTTAGAGCTCCCATGGAGAAGGTCTATTTATTCAAACATCCTTGTTAGAGCTCCAATGGAGAAGGTCTACTTATTCAAACATCCTTGTTAGAGCTCCCATGGAGAAGGTCTACTTATTCAAAATCCTTGTCAGAGCTCCCATGGAGAAGGTCTATTTATTCAAAAATCCTTGTCAGAGCTCCAATGGAGAAGGTCTATTTATTCAAACATCCTTGTCAGAGCTCCAATGGAGAAGGTCTATTTATTCAAACATCCTTGTATGAGCTCCAATGGAGAAGGTCTATTTATTCAAACATCATTGTTAGAGCTCCGATGGAGAAGGTCTATTTATTCAAACATTCTTGTTTGAGCTCCAATGGAGAAGGTCTATTTATTCAAACATTCTTGTTAGAGCTCCAATGGAGAAGGTCTATTTATTCAAACATCTTTGTTAGAGCTCAAATGGAGAAGGTCTATTTATTCAAACATCCTTGTGAGAGCTCAAATGGAGAAGGTCTATTTATTCAAACATCATTGTTAGAGCTCCAATGGAGAAGGTCTATTTATTCAAACATCATTGTTAGGGCTCCAATGGATAATGTCCATTTATTCAAACATCCTTGTTAGAGCTCCAATGGAGAAGGTCTATTTATTCAAACATCATTGTTAGAGCTCCAATGGAGAAGGTCTATTTATTCAAACATCCTTGTAAGAGCTCCAATGGAGAAGGTCTATTTATTCAAACATCCTTGTTAGAGCTCCAATGAAGAAGGTCTATTTATTCAAACATCCTTGTTAGAGCTCCAATGGAGAAGGTCTATTTGTTCAAACATCCTTGTTAGAGCTCCCATGGAGAAGGTCTATTTATTCAAACATCCTTGTTAGAGCTCCAATGGAGAAGGTCTATTTATTCAAACATCATTGTTAGAGCTCCCATGGAGAAGGTCTATTTATTCAAACATCCTTGTATGAGCTCCAATGAAGAAGGTCTATTTATTCAAACATCCTTGTTAGAGCTCCAATGGAGAAGGTCTATTTATTCAAACATCCTTGTTAGAGCTCCCATGGAGAAGGTCTATTTATTCAAACATCCTTGTATGAGCTCCCATGGAGAAGGTCTTTTTATTCAAACATCCTTGTTAGAGCTCCCATGGAGAAGGTCTATTTATTCAAACATCCTTGTTAGAGCTCCCATGGAGAAGGTCTATTTATTCAAACATCCTTGTCAGAGCTCCCATGGAGAAGGTCTTTTTATTCAAACATTCTTGTTAGAGCTCCCATGGAGAAGGTCTTTTTATTCAAACATCCTTGTTAGAGCTCCAATGGAGAAGGTCTATTTATTCAAACATCCTTGTCAGAGCTCCCATGGAGAAGGTCTATTTATTCAAAAATCCTTGTCAGAGCTCCAATGGAGAAGGTCTGTTTATTCAAACATCCTTGTTAGAGCTCCAATGGAGAAGGTCTATTTATTCAAACATCCTTGTATGAGCTCCAATGGAGAAGGTCTATTTATTCAAACATCCTTGTATGAGCTCCAATGAAGAAGGTCTGTTTTTTTAAACATCCTTGTATGAGCTCCAATGAAGAAGGTCTGTTTTTTCAAACATCCTTGTATGAGCTCCAATGAAGAAGGTCTATTTATTCAAACATCCTTGTATGAGCTCCAATGGAGAAGGTCTATTTATTCAAACATCCTTGTATGAGCTCCAATGGAGAAGGTCTATTTATTCAAACATCATTGTTAGAGCTCCGATGGAGAAGGTCTATTTATTCAAACATTCTTGTTTGAGCTCCAATGGAGAAGGTCTATTTATTCAAACATTCTTGTTAGAGCTCCAATGGAGAAGGTCTATTTATTCAAACATCTTTGTTAGAGCTCAAATGGAGAAGGTCTATTTATTCAAACATCCTTATTAGAGTTCAAATGGAGAAGGTCTATTTATTCAAACATCATTGTTAGAGCTCCAATGGAGAAGGTCTATTTATTCAAACATCATTGTTAGGGCTCCAATGGATAATGTCTCCATTTATTCAAACATCCTTGTTAGAGCTCCAATGGAGAAGGTCTATTTATTCAAACATCATTGTAAGAGCTCCAATGGAGAAGGTCTATTTATTCAAACATCCTTGTAGAGCTCCAATGGAGAAGGTCTATTTATTCAAACATCCTTGTTAGAGCTCCAATGGAGAAGGTCTACTTATTCAAACATTCTTGTTAGAGCTCCCATTGAGAAGGTCTTTTATTCAAACATCCTTGTTAGAGCTCCAATGGAGAAGGTCTATTTATTCAAACATCCTTGTTAGAGCTCCAATGGAGAAGGTCTATTTATTCAAATATCCTTGTTAGAGCTCCCATGGAGAAGGTCTATTTATTCAAACATCTTTGTTAGAGCTCCAATGGAGAAGGTCTATTTATTCAAACATCTTTGTTAGAGCTCCCATGGAGAAGGTCTATTTATTCAAACATCCTTGTTTGAGCTCCAATGGAGAAGGTCTATTTATTCAAACATCCTTGTTTGAGCTCCAATGGAGAAGGTCTATTTATTCAAACATCCTTGTTAGAGCTCCCATGGAGAAGGTCTATTTATTCAAACATCCTTGTTCGAGCTCCAATGGAGAAGGTCTATTTATTCAAACATCCTTGTTAGAGCTCCCATGGAGAAGGTCTATTTATTCAAACATCCTTGTCAGAGCTCCAATGGAGAAGGTCTATTTATTCAAACATCCTTGTTAGAGCTCCCATGGAGAAGGTCTATTTATTCAAACATCCTTGTTAGAGCTCCCATGGAGAAGGTCTATTTATTCAAAAATCCTTGTCAGAGCTCCAATGGAGAAGGTCTGTTTATTCAAACATCCTTGTTAGAGCTCCAATGGAGAAGGTCTATTTATTCAATCATCCTTGTTTGAGCTCCAATGAAGCAGGTCTATTTATTCAAACATCCTTGTTAGAGCTCCCATGGAGCAGGTCTATTTATTCAAACATCCCGTTGAAGGCAATTTAATTATTGTTGATATTACATAGCTAAAGCTTGGACTATTTCTTGTCACAAGTGATTATATTCTGTCGTATTTCACGCTATATTTGTATGTTGTTGTTGTCCATTGTGTTAGGGTTAATTAATTTCATCAAACATATATCGAGATGGAAAGCTTTCCAACGTTATTAGTCTGGTCAAATGAAGCATTTTAAAAACACAATGAAATGTATTGTAGGATTTTTTTACTCATTTTTATCAAACCATGTTAAAGTATAGGCTCTCATTGAACGCTTATAGAAAGGGAGAAAATTGAAATGTATGGACTAATATTAGGCGTAGAAATGATTTCATTGACATTGTCGTCATGTCTTGAAATTGTTCTTACTTCACAATGTGTATATTTATCCCATATATATCTAGTTTGTCTTTAATTAGGGTATATTCCAAACCATGTTAGAAATCTACCTTATTTTATGAGTTTTTAATCTAAAATATATGTCTTGACTTTTTACCTCTCATGAAAATATTTTAATGTGTGGCGAAAAAGACCAGGATAGAACTATCAAAGAAAAGAACAAACTGTAAGACTCCAAGCTAACGAAAAGGGAACGCTAGAGCTATTAGGTATATGGTGGAAGAAGATCAACTTTTCTCTTTGCCAAACCTTACCTTACCTCTTACCTTACCTTACCTTACCTCATCCCTTACCTTACCTCTTCCCTTAGTATTAACTTAGTTTACATCTTACTTTACCTCTTACCTTACCTCTTTTTTTACCTAACCTTACCTTTTACCTTACCTTACTTCTTAACTTACCTTATCTTACATTACCCCCACTTACCTAACCTTACCTCTTACCTACCTAACCTCTTTTCTTACCTTACCTTACCTCTTACCTTACCTTATCTTACCTTAATTCTTATCTTACCTTACCTCTTAACCTATCTTACTTCTTACCTTACCTCTTACCTTACCTTAATTCTTACTTTACCTTATCTCTTACATAACCTTACATTACTTTACCTCTTACCTTACCCCTACCTTACCTCTTACTTTACCTTACTTCTTACCTTACCTTACGTCTTACCTTACTTCTAAGCTTACCTTACCTCTTACCTTACTTCTTAGCTTATCTTACCTTTTACATTACCTCTTACCTTACCTCTTACCTAACCTTACCTCTTACCTTATCTTTTACCTTACGTCTTAGCTTACCTTACCTGTTACATTACCTCTTACCTTACCTCTTACCAACCTCTTACATCACCTTACCTCTTACTTTACCTTACCTCTTACCTTACCTTACTCTACCTTATCTTATTTGACTTATCTTTACGTTAATTTACTTTCTTATATTGTAGCATCTTAATCCTTACATCAGCTAAAATATGTAGTAGTTTTAAAGGGAGAAAACCTTACATAAACCTCGCGATTAATATCTGATGGATTATGTTTTCTGGAGGTCAAAGGTTGCAGTTATAACATGTCTATTTAAACCAAGATTAGATCAAGTATGACGTTTTTCCAATTCACTCTTATCGATCCGTTTGTAAATACAACTTAATTTTGAAACCGTATATCTCTTTTGTAAATATAGGCATGTTAAACAGTAACAAATGTTTTAAATCGAAGGGAATTTAGTTTGATTTATTACTAGACAGGTATGTTATAAATATTTCAATTAAGCATAGTTTTGAAATAAATAAAGCATAACTTTGAAAATAACTAAACGCTACTATTTCAATACTAATTAAGCATAACTTGAATATTTATTAAGCATAACTTTGATACTAACTAAGAAAAAGTTTAATACCCATTAAGCGATAAAAATTAAGTATAACTTTGAAGATAGTTCACATCCATCATTTTCAGAATATTAGTTCCCTGAATTTTAAGATGAAAACAAATTAAGACACGATATTATATGTATGAATTTGTCTTAGTATTATTTGATTTCATTTATTTGCGAAATGATTTGACTTGTCATAAATTCCTCATCGCTTGGTTTAACAAGAAAAGGTTTAATTCTGACTTTTATATTCCTCATATAGCAGTGAAATATCGATCAACCATTCATTAACTTCACCTAGGACATTTTATTTATTTTACGACAGGAGCTGATTGATTTTGATATTGATATATACGTTAGATAGGAATAGTGGGTGGGGTAAAGACACTATGGCGGATGCCAGGCAGTTTAACCTGAAGTTTGACGCTTCCAAAGGTCAGGCAGTAGACGAATACTTGGAATATAGAAGGTAATGTTTCTGATCTTAATACTTTTGTGCGTTGCTTCAAGAACGATCCCAAATCACTTTGTACTTTCTTAGTTTAGCTTGATACCTTAGCAGGGCTGGTTGGTTTAAACATATCTATTTAAGCTCGATTTCGAAGCAAGTTCTTGCCACTTACATTAATCACTTTCGAGTCCGTTTCCTGGAACCAACCAGTACTGGTGTCATATGATGAAACATGGTCCTAACCCGATTAGTGCCCGGACCCATGATTCCTTGGTTGAGAGGCAGGCACCTTAACCTCTAAGCTACCGCTCTCCTGGGCTGGTTAATGTCGGTCTGCAGATTATCCAGTCAGCCTACCACTTGCCGGAGTTCTACCTTGGAGCCCGTTCATGTCGGGTTCAATGTGCATGGGTCACGCCAAAGTCACAATATAACGTACAACTAATGTGATTAAAACGCATCCATGTGAAAACACAATTATAAAATGAATAAATATAACGTGCTTTATCAGAATTCATTAATTTTGCTGCTTGATTTACAAAACAGAAAAGTATATTTAATAAGAGCACTCATTCTATAAATCTATAACTATCATGGATAAGCGATCTGAATCGATAAATATAAAGTACGTGGGAGTGGGTGTGACCGAGTTACTGTATTGTAAACAAGAAGCTAAAGTCTAATATCCATATCTCTTTGAAATGCAAATATCCAAATATACTGCATGTACCGTTTGTTGTAAATATACCGCACATATGTATTACATTTCACACTTAACACAAAAGATCATTTGGTCACATATTTATCAGTTAAACATACAAAATGTACATATGATATATATATAATATGTACAAAGAATTCTCATTAAATGACCTATTCCTTTTTAATAGTTGTTGTGAAGTACGTAAGAAAACATACTTTAATTCATAATTGCCCATTGTGAATGTTTGATTATGTTATTAATATAAATAATTCAATTTTAGGTTGTGCATGTCGCATAAAGGGAGATAATTAGAGGATCTTCTGTAATACTTTGAATGGAGTTCATTCCCTTCCTAATCACTGAGGTCGCAATTTCTTCTAATCCACAATACTCAATATCAACTGAAGACCCTTTAACTCTAAACAAATAAATTGGGTATTAAGATCCTTTTCTAACTGTGCATGCAGATTGAACTTGCTGCATATAAGACTCTGCATTGACTAAAATGATTGGATATGTTGTATGGAATTTATTTCATTCACATTTCAGTCCGCAAGCCAATGCTTCAGTGGGTGGATGGACCTTAACACATAACTTAATTGTTTAACAGTAAATAGCAAAAAGAATATGTGTTATCATTTTTGTGTACCTAATGCCTTTCTATGATAATATGTTTCAGTAATAGTTAATTAGTTTGCTTCTTACTATAAAAAAACTATTCGTACTCGTATGTAATTACAGGATTGTAGGAGAAGATGACGGTGGTAAACTGTTTACACCTGAGGAGTTTGAAGAGTATAAAAAGAAGGTCCTTCCTTTGGTAAGACTATCAGTTTTAATCGCAAAATTATTTATTATCGTTTATTTATGTTATTACATAACATATTATAGTACTATATTTTTCACCATGAGGCATTTCATTCACACACAATTATGAAACATGCCTATAGAGTAACAATAGCTACATTGCCTGCATTTTAACTGATTTCCCATTTTGTAAGCATAATGAATAAGTTTAAGATACTAGTATGAAAACAATATGTTTATTGTTTATTAGTTTATTTAAGTCTCATCCATTACATGTACATATAATACAAATATACATTCAATAAAACTTAAAATACATGTAAATGGTCATTTTTATGAAGAATTATAGGAGACTACATGTATGTTGTTACAAACATGTTACAAGTATCATAATATACAATCCACATTTACAAGGTTAGATCAGATTAAACCTTACACAGATAGGTATTTTACATAGTCATATATGAGCAGTCCAGTAAAATCAAAAACAATACACATCTGAGTAGTTGATTCATAATATTACTTAACTATAAGATTAAAATTTAATTTGTTACAATACTTTAAAACAGCTAAGATGTTCAATTCTTTACACTTTGATATATCTCAAAAACAGCTAAAATCTTAAATTCTTTTAAAAAAAGGTGTTATCACTAAATGGCCTTTTTAGAAACAATTTCCATTGATAAAAAAGTGTTAAAACCATATAAAACTATATATGTACGTAAAAATACCTTATTATAATACAAGCATATAGCTAGTTTTTTTCCAGCTGGAGTGCTGATAATGCTCATTTACAAGCATAAAATGCAGCCATCTTACACATATATACAATCTGACCAGACCATATATGGTCTTGCTTCTCAATCTTAGCTTTTTCATATCAAACCCCAACCCCTTTAAACGTGTAATACTAAATGACAGATTCCATTTAAAAGCAGGAATAGTTTATTTCTAGAGGTAGAAATGTATATGTACATGATGGATGTAAATATTCCTTTGTTGCACAAACTATATCTCCAATGTTTTCAAACCTCGTATCATTTTATTATTATACGGTTTATAATTTGTATTTTAATATTAATTACACAGAGAATGAAGAATAGGCTGTATACCAGTCACAGTGGACCAACGGGCATGGACTGTAAGCTAGTGGGACCCGAGACGCTATGTTTCTGTAAACACAGGTAATTAATGCCAAATAACGTAACTATGTCCAATTTGTCAACTATTTGATATTGGTTGATAATAAACATAAAAATAACCAACACTTCATACGATTTTTGACCAATTTCATAATACTAAAGGGTGTCTTTGACTATCTTATGAAATAATTATCTACTAGTATTTAACCGTCGTATAAAAATAGTTATTTATATAGTCGTTGCATAAACATATATAACATGTATATGCCAGGATATGTAAATGTATCAAGTCTTATCATTCTAAACGTATTTTTATTTAATTTCAGGTACAAGCAACATAAGACGGATTTTGAGGAGATTCCCAAAGAACGTCCTATAAAGTTACCATGCCGGGCCTCCAAGTGTAAATGTGTCAGCTATCACTACGTACCACTAAATGGTTCTCAACCTATACGGTGTCATTGTAAACACACATCGGATGAACACGCAGAGTTCGGAAAGTTAGTTTGCAAAAAAGGTAACCGCTTGTATTAGCAAGCAAAGTATTGTTAACCAAGATTACATAACATACGCAGATTTAAAATTCACGTTGCCACATTTATGCCTATAATTCTCCAATGATGTCAGACGCATTTCTTTTATTCTTACAGCTGGATGCACAAAATGCACGGGATTCACGAGTTCGTTCACGTGCGGATGCGGTGCTCCAGTAAGCCAACACAAAATGATTGTTGAGACAGGAGAAGAACGCGAAGCTCGGGGGCATCCTCTAGGGGAGGCAACACCGTACGCTGCTATGGGCGGTATAACGGGATTCTCGTCTATGGCGGAAGGATACATGAGACTTGATCCTAGCGGGAAAGGTCCGTAGAAAGTAACCAAGAACTTCAAACATAACTCTTATATTAATTTTTCATATCATTTTATTATTCATGTTTTCTTTTCATATTTTCTTTTCATATAGATATAAATTGTTCCAAGATATGATACATTTTTTAATTTAATTAAAATGGATACTATATATAAAGTACAAATCGAAATATAATACACTGTTATTATATATCAGCAATACTTTTACTAGTTAAATACTTTATCAATCCAATTAATACACACATGTACTGTGCATTTTACGGTTAAATTGAATATATTCAAGTTTAGAATATATGTTCCATAATACAGTCACAAAAGACATTACTTTTAATTTTACGCTCAACCTGGAAAAGCGCAACACGCCCCAGTAAAATAGTTTCTTTCAGTTCCTTCATTATAAAATCTTGTAATAATAATTCAGTAAACTTCACTAAGCCAAATGATCCAGATAAAATCATTTGTAATGCTTACTTATTTCAAGTGTAAGTTATAATGTATTTCTGTTAACCTAATCTTCTTTTCAGGTGCCCCTAACAAAGGGTTTTTGGAGCAATCTGTGACGTCATCAGATAACCCTTTCTTGAGAGCCAACGTACACGCTATAAAGCAGCATCAAATGAACAAGAAGCAACATGGTAAGGAAAAATCATTTAAATTATTTGCACGAGTATACATTTTATTTAACAAAGTAGCTGACCTGAGTTGCTCCGACATACTGAGCAAAATGCGCTGTTGAATTTCAGTATGATTATGATGAAGTGTTTCATAGCTATTTTGCAAAGTTTGATATATTTATATGTATCCATTGAACTTTACTGTAAAGGAAAATCAAAATCATGTATATTAAAAGAATGATATATTTTCTAGTAAATCTAATGTATATATCATTGTATTGTTTAAATCTATGGTGGCTAATGTGTGCCATACCGTACTTTTGATCCGCGGGGCGTTTGGCGAAAACACCACTTTTTTTTGCCTGGCGCCTCGACATGGCACAAATCAGCCACCATAATTATTCACTTTTTTTTGGACCTTACAATATATATTTAAGACTCCTTAAATTTTTCTTTTTCGCTATTTAAACTGACTGGTAGGTCCAGTAATGGTTAATGCATTAGCCTATGTATGAAAGTCATCATGAGTCTTCCATGTTTAGATTTTATACGCACGCACATATATTTACAACAGTACCTTAGAATAGATTTGTAAACATATATATAGTATATATAATTGTCACAATAATCAGTCATGTTTGTAAACATCTTCCTATTTTATATGTAATGATGGAGTGTAGGACTTAAAGCCCTCTCCGTTTCCCGTAACGACGAATATGAAGAATTGATAGATATATGATTAGCAAATCATTTATAAAGATTTTTTTCAATAAATTAATTTTAATATAAGCTAGACTATTTCGTATATGGTTTAACGCAGCAGATGATTTTATATACATGTAGATTTGAGAGTTTTCTTTTAGCAGGTTTTTCATATAAGATTTTATTCGGCACATTATTTCATATAAGATTTTATTCGGCACAGTATTTCTAAAAGGACATTAAAAAGCAGATTATTTCATATACTTTTTTCAGCAGCTTATTTCATAAATAAATATATATAATATTTTAATCAGTAGATTCATACAATACGTTTCCAGTATATTATATCATACATATTTGTACAGCAGATTAATTCTTATAAATTTGTACAGCAGAATATTGTATATTACATGTTATTTTGCAGATTATTTCATATAAGACTCTTTAAGCAGATTATTTCATATACAAATTCGTTCCGGCGATTATTTCCTATAAGATTTAATTCAGAAGATTATTTCAAATTCGAAACACACGTTTGTATTTCAGATATTGAAGCAGGTATATTTGTTTCCTGACACGTAGTTTCTTTGTGAATTCATTTCCCTCTTTTGATTAACCCTGTTCTTTAATTTCTTATCAAAAGGTGTTATATTCTAACTGGATTTCTTTTGAATTAGACCATTGTTAGAGTATGATAAAACATTTTTATTTTTCTTAAACATTGTAGATGAAATAATAGTTCATGACTTAAACAATTCTTACAATTATAGTCGAGCCATAGTTTGTATAAAGTGTCGAGCCATAGTTTGTATAAAGTGTCGAGCCATAGTTTGTATAAAGTGTCGAGCCATAGTTTGTATAAAGTGTCGAGCCATAGTTTGTATAAAGTGTCGAGCCATAGTTTGTATAAAGTGGCATAATTTATTGACAAAAGGGCAGACATAAATAGAGGATAATATAACTTATTCTTTATATAAATACAGAATTTATTATCATTGAGTGATATGAAAATAAATATTTCACGAGTGGCAATAGTCATGAGATGAACAAATCCTGTATTTATAGAGAAAAAACTTGAATTTTCTGTTTGTTTTATACTTTTTCACTTTTTTTGGACCTTACAATATATATTTAAGACTCCTTAAATTTTTTTTTTGACCTTACAACTTCTCTTTAATTTTGTGTACTGGCTGAATTAAAATAAATTAGTCCGACAAGACACCAGTGAAAATACGGAAAATATGTTTCACTGCAGTAAAAACATAAATTTGATAGTGAAAATACGATAAATGAAAATACGCATTTTATCTTATCAGTATTTCTCAATATTTCATTTATAAGTATATAATAAAGTTAAATAGTATTCAGTAAGCTGGTTTTGAGAACACATAGAAATGTTTGTGGTGTGTCACATTTTGCAAAATGAAACTTTAGATTTACTAACTTTGGTGAAGTTTCTTGTAGCATATTTGTTTGTTTGTGATGTCTCGCAAATACAATTTAGAACAATTAATCATTATTCAGACAGAAATAAATAAATAAATAAATAAATAAATAAATGTAAATAAAAGAACACCACTAATGAACGGGTGTTTTTCTTTACTTTAAGCTGATCCTAGGACCAGGTTTTAATATACGTCTTTATGGTAGGTTAAGTTTTAATGTACATTTTTTTATAGTAACCACCTACAATAAGACTTAAAATTACTAGTTTACTAAATTATGACAGGAAGCAGCTGTGTATCATCGGACATGAAACCCTTTATATTGTAATAAAGTGATATAAATATAAATAGTTAGTCACATGGCTTTTTAACAGTCTTATTTTTAGACTGTTTTATTTCATGCAAATAAAGTAATTATATTTTTCTCCTTTTGGCGGACAGTAGGGAAAGAGACATATATGAATACTCACATTGATCCTGTCAAAGAACAGGCTTTCACAAACAACATGAAATATCTTGATTTATGTTATTAATAATAATTGTAAATTAATTCTTATTTTAAAGGTTAAAGCTGTAATAAACAGTTTTATGCATTTTATGATTAAGTTATAATATGCAGATGTATGCAGACGTTCAAGGTTAATAAAAAATTAATTCCTGTCCTTAAAATAAACACGTTCTAGCAAAAACAAAACTATTTTATTGTGAAATTAGGTTCCGCTCTAAACAATAACAGGGGAAGTAGTTTTGGTTCTTAAATGAGGCTTGTGATATTAGGCAAAAGTGAGCAAGAATCGTCAAGAATCAATAGGCGAAAAGAGCTACATCCTCGTCCATAATGTATAGAGTAGTTCACAATGAATAAGTAATAGAAAGAGCATCGAAACACCAGGCTATCTGATTTGTTCAAGGGGGCGTAGCCCCCCCCCCCGAGTATTAATCAGATTGCCGAGTGTTTTGATGTTCTTTCTCTTTTGTATCATAGTCAAACATAAAAACACGTTCCCTGGTGTCACAATATGAAACCCCGGCAAAAAGGAACCAATGAACGAACATCTGAATATGATTTTTCTGTCGCTTTCCCTTTCTCTGCCGTCACAATATGTGAACACCAGCAAAAATGAGCCAATCAATGGGCATGCTCTGGAGTGCGGGTATCTAATACCTGCACTCCAGTTAACGCACTGTGCATGTATATGTATACGATTTAACTCTGACACATTTTCAACAGAAAGGTCCCCAAACTATGATACAACTAACATAAATCGTTTCAAATGTTGAAAAACGAGATAATTTACGAGACAACTGTTTCCTTATGTTCAAAAATAAAAATACTATATTTGTCTTTCTCTTGTTATTTTATCAACTCTTATGCACTTGTCACAATCTGTCATGCTGAAAAAAACCTATTCTCTCTTCACAATCCATCGTTCTCGTGTATAATATTGTTACGTCCATTGAAGACGTTGTTAAGATACGAAGATTTTTGTGAACATCAACCATGTTCACGTGTTAAATATTGTCACTTTCTTTGAATATTTTTGTTAACATAAACCATGTTCAAGTGTAAAATATTGTCACGTGCATTGAAGATTGTTGTTAACATCAGCCATGCTAACGTGTAAAATATTGTTACGTGCATTGAAAATTTCTGTTAGCATCAACTATTCGCATGTAAAATATTTTTACGTTTATTGAAGGTTTCTGTTAACCAACCAACAGGTTTGCGATCTAAAGATTGTTATATTCGTTAAACAAGATTATTAATTATATGCCATTGTTTCAACCTTGTCCACGTGTCAGATGGTTGTTATGATCCTTCTCTTTTAACTTGTTTATCTATCAGAAAATTGCTATATTCATAACTGATATTCTAACTATAGATTTACTATGTACGCGTGTCAAATAATTTTTTAATCATTTTTGTCACGTGTAAGAATATTTCTGTGCATTGCTTATCCTACATTTTCGTTTTAACATCGTACACGTGTTAGATGATTGTTCTGGTTTTGTTTTTTAACACCATAGGCCTACATTACGCATCAGTTATATGTATCAGACTTTGTCCTAATTGTTGTTTATTTACCATTGTGATGGTAGCAGTTGTTTAACATTGTCGTTATAAATCAAACAAATTATGTAGATTAACAGTCATACATAACCTTGTAAATAAACGACAATAGAAAGAAAAACTAAAATAACACTCATGCGCACGTGTGGAGTTATTTGACAATGGTAAACAATGTTTCATTCGATTGTTTTAAAATAAAATAAGAATGCAATTTAAGATAAGTTAAAGTTATGCATCATTCAATCCAAAAGCCATGTGTCTGCTGTTATTGTCGGAAAATATCAAACACATCTGTGCTGTGTTATGTCAAATGTCTGTTATTTTTGTAAATAAAAATAAAAAAGTATGAATTGAATTTACATATGTATCGATTTAAAAAAACCATAACAAATTTGATTCCATTTCATGAAATTATTATTGCAGCATTTAGGACAAATCTCGTATACCTTAAATAAACTAAAATAACTACACCCGTGATATAGATTATTTTCGTTCAATGAAACAGATCATTATCATCATCATCATCATCATCACTATCATCATCATCATCATCATAATCATCATCATCATCATCATCACTATCATAATCATCATCATCATCGGCTGCAGCAGCGGTAGGAGTAGCAGCAACAGCGGCAGAGGCAGCAGCGCACAGTATTATCATCATCATCATCAGCAGCAGCAACATAATCATCATCATTATAATCATCATCATCATTAGCAGCAGCAGCAACATAATCATCATCATCATCATCATCATTAGCAGCAGCAGCAGCAGCAGCAGCAGCATAATCATCATCATCATCATAATCAGCAGCAGCAGCAGCAGCAGCAACAACATAATCATCATCATCATAATCATTAGCAGCAGCAGCAGAAACGACAGCAGTAACAACAACAACCGCAAACATTACATTGTACACGTGTACAAGTCATTGGCCGCATGGATCATAAGAGTATTTATATACTCGTTACAGAAGTTATGATGGTATGCTGTATGTTTGTCTCTTCGGCGTCAAAAGATTGATGGTTATTTACTCATTAATGTTTTACCATGATGATGGAAAAAAGAATACAGTTCATCTTAAAACAAACTTCGTAAGAAGAGACATTTTTGAGTGATATCCCAAATTTTACACTTATACATGATAGATCTAAGTAATGTTGTGTCGCCACGAAAACTGTTTGTACGTGTACACTTTGCGTAGCGGGGGAAAAAAACGCACACTGACGGGGACCAGCCATCATTATATCCGGTTGGGCATGAATATATTAACATATTATACCTTGTATAAAGTTTTTCATTATAAATAACCCACCATAAGGCCAGCTTTGTAAGATGGTATTTGTATTACTGGTGAACCCTCTTTTACACTTATACACACATTAATTTACTGCAAACATCTGACGGCATCTCATTTTCCTTATATATCTTACATTTTCATGATGAACCATAGGTCATACCTATCTTCATAAAATCAACTTTATAACTTGGTATTTTTGTCCATGAAGCATTTTTATAACACTAAAATAAATCATAGCACTGGTTGTATGTCACAGGTTTGAGAGATATTACTATAAGCAGTAATAAAACATGGAAGTGTAACGTATGTCAAAATGTTGCTTTAACGTTGATTATAAGGTTGTTAAGAACATTTTCATGACCTTACTCGCACACTTTGAATTAAATGTGACTCTTTATTAGGAAAAATGTTCTTAAACAGAAACGAATACATTTTACTTATCATGGGTTGTGTAATGTTTGAATATAGATGTTTTAGAGTATAGTAGATACGTATTACCTGACAAAAGGAGCGATAAATGTGAAATTATTTTGTCATAAAGTTAGCAAAATGTCAACAAAGTAGTATTTTAACTGACATACAGAATACTAAATCACTGTACTAATTGACAAAAGAAAAAAAAACAACAGAAGAAAAAAAAGATGGTTCAGGTTATTGGCCAATGAATAACAGTTTGGAAAGTATAAAAGCACACGCACACATCCATGCACGCACACGCACGCACACCCATGCACGAACACGCAAGCACACACACACATACACAAAAAAAACAACAACAACAACAACAACAAAAAAACCTGAGAAAATAGTAGAAAAGCATTTCATGGTCAGAATGGGCCTTTCAGTCCTATAGCTACTTATCTTCTCCAACAATTACCGTCTTGAAGCCGAACGTGTATTTTCATACGCATCTCGACGTTAAGTAGACCTTCTAGAGGCACATTATGAATGTTGTTATTATGCTGTTTTTTTGTGGTATTTTTAACATCAAATGTGATTAGACACATAATATACGAATTATGACTATATTAATCAATGACTATTATAACACGGTTTATTCATATTTCTATCACGTTATAGCTAAATCTACAAATGAGCATGTTGATATAATAACTTATGACTTCATGTAAATAGTTCATGTTTATTGAAGGTGACTTATATGCCCATTTGGCCGGGTGTATTTAATATGTTATATTATTTGAATTGTAAAATATGTTAACACAAATTACTACAATAAAAATAAGTTACCTACTTGTTACTCTTTCATGAAACTATTGTTTTTATTTTTTTTGTATCATTAGAGTTCAAAAATAACTTTATATTGTTGTCCCCTACATATCTAATTGTATTTTTGTAATTTTACTATTTCCCTTTCATTTCAACATTATTATTTTGTACAATTCATACGTTCATGTAATATACAATTTTGTTAAATAATAATAATAATAATAATAATAATAATAATGATAATAATAATAATAATAATAATAATAATAATAATAATTATAATAATAATAATAAATATGTATATTCTCAATTAGTAACATACGATATTCAAATTCACTTTTTTGCATTTAAAAGTAATAAAAATAAGTACAAGAACTATATGTTTATTTACAATATTTACTGACCGATCCATTGACTTAGTTTTTTTATGACTATTTTCAATAATGTTTGTTGCGATTTGCTGAATTAATACTCTACAAGTGATATAAATATTGCTTTCTTTTTTGATATATTACCGCAGGTTTCATTTTCTTGTGTTGCAACGGAATTTCATCTATTTTGTAGGTTTGACTGGACCAGAGGACGAAATATTTGACGATATAGGCGAACGAGTGTCGTCCAGGCGGCGCCCGGGGGAGGATGACATGACATACTATGAGCGTAGATACCAAGAGAGAGTACGAAATTAATCAAGTTAAATTGACCCATTCTAAAGTAGGACTGTGCGCGTACGATTATATTCTAAATATAGCTATTAACAGCCTCCAGCTAAATTTGTTTGTTTGATTTAGCCTCGAATGTCGCCTTCATATTAAAAGAAGCGACTTTCTCATGGTATATGATGAAAAAGAATTTAAATTTTAATTGTGTGGTGCTTGCTGTATGTGATATACGCCTATAAAATGAATAATTTTTTTTCATGTACAATCGTAGTGATTACTATTTAAATAAATTTATTCATATTTCAGCAAGCAAATCAACCTAGTGGCCGAGAGCTCGACTCTCAAATGGACAAACTGACTATCGGATCAAGGAGAGCTGTCGAAGAAAAGCCAAGATCTGGTCGTAGAAAATGAACAACATTCATAATCTTATTGTATTTGAACTGTGATAAGACGGTTTTGTGTCTATATAAATATTTAGAAAAAGCAGTTTCTATTCACAAATACATATACATATATATACGATTATGTGAAGCATTATTGCTCAAGTATTTTTGCTTTTTAAGTCGCTTATACTTTGTCAAATGATATATAGATACTACAATTTTATTTTTATATTTCCACATTAAGCGAATTAATAAGCTGTTTAAATATTCATTCATAATATTGTATATTTTTTAAAATGATACCACGTGATCAATAAGTTTATTTCTAAAGATCGTTACTGATAAGACTGTATTCACCGAACTAAATATACATTTATAATATTGATAATTTTACATGATGCCATGTAACCAGTAAGTATATTTCTTTTATATCATCATTTAAGAAAAAACTGAATTTATTCACTTAAAAAGATTTATGATTTTATAAAAGAGTAGCATGTGATTTATGTAAGTTTTCGATATTTCCTTTATTCATAAGAACCACTTGACGACCTTTAACCTTTAAACAAAACATTAATAAGTTACTAATGCTCAGTTTGTTATTTAGAAGTTTTTATAACACATTATCACGTGCCTATTATATACTGTCTATAATCATTTAATTTATTAAATCTGTATTTTATATTTTTTTGTTGTACATTTAGATTCTACATAGAAACTTTTATTAAGTACTACATGGGCCAATTAATGTTACAAATCTTAAACATGTCGCTTTTCTTTTCTCTACCAATTCATCATTTCACTCTGTTAAAATGTCAACAGTTACCTTAATCTATGATTTAGTTTTTGTTTTTATATATATATAAAAAGCAAAAATTGTAATCAGTAAAATAAATGGAAATTTTCATAAATTTATTAGGTTTAAGGTGGGAAGCATTTTGGCGCACGTATATTCTTTTTTAATATTTATATATTATGAGGCGACTTTAACCAAATGTTTTGGGACAAACTAATTAATTTGAAATTAGATGAAAAAAAAAAAAAAGATTTCCTGTAGGCAAACGCCGATTCACCGGCCAATAAATTTTACCTGTACAACGTAAATGTAAAAAACAACAACATTTTCCCGTTTCATCTGTATGAAAACATACTCACGAGCTTTTGTTCTTTGAAAGTAATAGCTATTTTTAAATTATTCATATCGCAGTTAATTTTTTGACTGAGTAATACTATTATGTGACACAGCTTGTTTTCGTATAAGCAATAGCGTGTTAAGTATACTAAACACCTTCAGGTCAAATAGTTGTTTTCTTTTCTGTTCAACGCCAACAGTCTGAAGATATTATGTCTCTTTATATCCCCTGTTTTGTCCTGTTTTGTCCTGTTCTATCTTTACATGTCCACTATTGGATCATTTTTCAGCCATTTGACAGCTTTGTGATCCTTTGCTAAAACTTGACTTCTAAATATCTTTAATTTTGTCACTGTACCTAAACAATTACTTATAGAATTTTCGTTAAAATTCATCCAAACATTTAAAGCGTTTATGCTCTTGCGTACACTTATCATTATACAATTATGTATGGAATTTTCATTGTTACTCCTACATTCATACAGTTATCATTATCATTAAGCATTTGACCATATATTTTAGGCAAGAATTTTTATACTTCAGGCATTCCATCATTCATATGCTAATTTCACAGCCATCTTGCAGATGACATTTGATAACATAATACAATAATTAGCATTATAGTTTTCATTTATACATTTTTGTTGTCGATCTTTTCAACTTTTGCATTCTCTGCAGTTGGTCCTGTAATCAAATACAATGATTTACAGTGATATATTATTTATGTTGATATGTTAATTAGCTGAATTACAAGAAGTCGACGGTGAAGTAATTGTTCAACATGATATATTTCTCAAAAGTGCCGTCAGGCAAGGAGTATGTTTTCTAACCTATTTGTTTATGCTTCATTGATGCTTTGCATCGATTATACAACGAACCTGACACATAAACAGTGGTTAAAATATCAAACGGACCATTTGGTATTATAAAAAATCAAATACAAATATAAAATATGGTTGCCAATATTTCTGAATGTAAATGTCAATGGAATTAAAACAGATCGATTCCAATAGTTCTTCTAGAGATATAATTACTCGTTGCGTTACGTGCTTCAACTCTTAATTAAACTTGTCTAAACATGAAAAAGAAACAACGGAAATGTATTGAATGAGTCATGTGCTAATGACGAATAACATAAGGTGTTCAAAAAAGAGAAAAAGAATCAACAACAATAACAGCAACCTCCTTTCCTATGAAACATCATTAACAATTTACACCGTTTTGCTATTTTTTTCTTTTACACGCACAGACTGTGTGTACATGGACAAACAATGGAAGAAGATTTACATTAGGCAAACGACTAAAACCGCAAGTTGACGTGCTGCTATGAAGTGTTTTCAGAACTTTACGACACAATGCCAATCAATGTCAGCAATTAAACGTTTCATGATTACATGGACTGGTCTAAGTCAGCCGCATATTGCGTAACGCAAGATCATCATACTATGTGCTTAACCATTTTATTATTTGTATTAGTCTGAACTTAAAACATTATCGATATACACCATTTCATTTTCCCCCCGACCGATTAGGTAGAATGTAAACACAAATTTTATGTTTGTCATGGTTCGGATCGGACAGCCCGAATCACAAAGGATCAATACCGTCCATGAACAGGCTTAATCAAACCAAGCATGCAACAATTTCAATTTTGTCGTTTTGGGTGTTCTTTAAGGATACCGTTCGTTTTTCTCTATTTTATCTATATTTATCGTGAATCCCTCCTTTTTCTAAAAAGCATACAAAGGTTCACTGTTGTAGGATTAACTAAGTTATGTACATGTTATAAAGTTCTCAGCTAAGAAATCTGTATGTTCTAAACAAATGATGTACATGGTTCCTCTTAACAATTTTAAAGCTTAGTTAATAAATATACAATACATTTCTCTTCCTAAAAATCTTTTTATTCGCCTTTTATTACAAAGTAAGAAAATATGAGATTTTATCAAACAGAGTGGTATTTGTTATGATATCAGGTGTAGGAGTCCTTTTTTGTATATTTCACCGCGATGAAATTACAAAACTAGCCAGAAGAACTCTGCACACATGGTTCTTAACTAAGGTCCGTCCATACTACACCATAATGATTTAGCAAAAATATATGATATGTAAATGTAATTATACATCTATGTAAGTAGAATTATTTTAATTTAATGAAAATGTTAATTGGTATCAGTCTGCCTTAAAGATTGTTTCTAAAACACGTCACTTGGATAATAAATATTTTAACACTTTGGTAGATAATTACGATGAATGGAAACTTATCACAGAATTGTAAATATATATTTCACCATTATGTACACATATTGATATCAATAGCAATTTACAGTAAGTTTAGCCAGTATTCTTTCAAAGTTAGAGAAATTGCCTTACTCCTTCATTTCATTTTCCATAATGGTTTTGAAGCTTTTTCCATTTTGGCTTCATAAAGATGATATTTGACTCGAACACGATTACTATGACTTACAATCACAAGAACATTAGTACACTTCCAATTATTACAAACAGTCCTGGCTTCATAACACTTGCACCTGAACCGCCTGTGCTTGTGTCTTGTTTCCCAGAATCAGCCATGGTGTCGTGCACATGATCATCATGCGTATGAGTGTCATGCGGTTCGTGTGAATGGTCTATTGAACTTCTGTCGTCAACAGTTGATGTCGTAGTGAGGGCTGGTGTAGGCGATGGCGTGACAGGTTTTAAAGGCTTGTCTTTCATTTGTTCTGCCGCCGTCTCGTTTGCTTTAGTAATAGCTTCATTATAATTCAAACAGGCTTTTACTGCAATAGTTTTCAGCCCTTGCGGAGACTCGCTTTCTTGTTTAAAATAGAATGTGCAGTTAAAATCGGAATTTCTAAAGCGGCATTTTCTAAAGTTGTCTCCATCGGTTGCCCTTGGAAATCCGAAAACGAGTCTAAACTTTGCAATCAAGGAACACTTTTTTGGACAGTCATTCATAAAAGCCGTACATTCAGCACATTCTTTATAAGTTTTACAAAATCCTTGTTCATGTGATAGTTCACAAAGTATGCCAGAATGTCCAGGTTCGCATATACAATTACCTTGATGACAGAAACCGTGTCCACTGCAAGCGTCTGCATCTGTTGACAGACATGCTAGTACTTGAGGAGATTCAGTGATTGCAAGTGGAGAAAGTAGGTCATCTAAGGTTAGTCCTCCTCCGGTATCAGGGCCTCCAAGAAATGTGTCACCAATATTTCCGATATTTGTCAAATCTGCGTCATTGATTTCACATTTAAGTCCACTGTAACCATGGTAGCAGGTACATGCTCCGCCAGAACAACTTCCGTGTCCGTTACAAGGATATCCATTTGCTCCATGACAAAGGTAAGACAAGAGGGCGTCTTGTATTGCATTCTTAGTCTGTAACGTGTCACCATGTCCGCCATGTGAATTTACAGTTTTAATTATTACCGTTACAAAGATAAATATTCCATACATTTTCCTTCGTTTTTAAATAACTCTTATATAAATATTATGTTTAAATTTTAAGATTTGGTTACTGGTGTCAGCACTGTACGTTATATGTTCCTTGAATATTCGTTGAAACAATTAATTACGTATGTATACATCCGTGATTACACATTATTTAGTCACACAAGATGTATTTTACAGGAGGCAATTCGCAAATGATTAACCAATTTTATACAACAGTGAGCAACATAAATATTTCGCAACTAAATTTTAAGTTTTATTTCCTCAAAGCGGAATGACAACCGCTGTTTGAATTACTCCCAGCTGGTTACGCTTAGTGAATTAGAAAAAAAAATATGATAAATGAGTGCATGGTCAAAGTTTGTAAAACACATACATCATAATTAGTAAAATAGGATGAGGATTGGACGGTTGTTAAATATGAAAGATTCGTTAACTTTTAACTTAAATAAAACAAGACATAAATTAACGCCTACATGATAAAAGTTGTCACGAATTGTCCAGTTTATATCTCTATTTATATCAGGATTTAAATAACACTTTGTTTGACCAAAATAAATTGTATAAATATTTGTTTTGTCTATTTGATATTGTGTCATTTACACTCGTTAACTAGATTTTATGATTAGAATAAACTTGTTAGACGAACAATTAAGCTGGAAACTGTTTTGTCTGAGACAACAAGCGATTCATAAATCTAAAACAATAAAGAAATGTTAGTACAAAATCCCTATATCCAGACAAAATAGCATGCAAAACGGTTCGGTGTTTGTTTACTTGAAAGTATCTATCTCGTATTCCTAAAGTTCGTTCTCCTTCGTTCTAGTTTTGGAAATGATAACAATTGCAATTTTGCCCTTTGTTGTTTACATTTTTTTTTTATTAAAAAGATGACAATGATAATGTGAATACCTGTAAACCAGCCCCAACACCGTCTGTCTAGAAGTTAAGAAACAACTTCAATAAAATTATTATAATTAAGGTTAATTGATATTGAATAACAGGGCGTAAAATTATGGACAGTGTAACATTGACGGGAATAGAAAAATAAAATCAACTTGTGAAATCTTGTTCACAATAAGTGTATTTACAAGAAATAAAAATCAAACTATGTCTTGTAAAGCTTCCCGGGCTATTCATCCACACAAAACAAAGAAAGGAAATAATTCTATAGTAAACAAGAGCTGTTGGTAGGACAGCAACGCTCGACTATTCTTAGTGCTTGATAGTAAAAAAAAAAATGCTTGATACAATTACCATCTCCTGTTTACAGGTTGGGGTAATGATGGTGAACAAGTGTGCAAAGTTTCAAAGCCATATGTCAATGGACTTTGAAAATATTTGAACTATTACAAAAACTTTAACGTAAATTCTAAGTCGAAAAAGGGGCATAATTTTGTCAAAATGCTTGATACAGTTACCTCCTCCTGTTTACAGATTGGGGTCATGATGGTGAACAAGTGTGCAAAGTTTCAAAGCCATATGTCAATGGACTTTGAAAATATTTGAACTATTACAAAAACTTTAACGTAAATTCTAAGTCGAAAAAGGGGCATAATTCTGTCAAAATGCTTGATACAGTTACCTCCTCCTGTCTACAGGTTGGGGTCATGATGGTGAACAAGTGTGCAAAGTTTCAAAGCCATATGTCAATGGACTTTGAAAATATTTGAACTATTACAAAAACTTTAACATAAGTGGTTACGCCGACGCCGACGCTCGGGTGACTACAATAGCTCTACCTATTCTTATCGAATAGTCGAGCTAAAAATTATATATGTTTGGTCCGATTTTAAGTCGCACCCAAATGGCGACTTTCCAGTTTAACTAGTGGTTGAAGATCTCAGGTGCTCCTCTAGGCACGGAAGTGCTCCAAAATAGATCCCGAAGCATAATTATATAACATATGAAATCTGTATATAATTATGTACGGTTAGAAATTATTGTTAGGTAAATGCGTATTCCAATGAAATATTTAGACATATGTATGCCTATAAATTATTAAACATTTATTGGTTTATCTTGTAACGCTTAAATAACATTACAAGCTAAATACATGTCGAACAAGATCATTTATGTTTTAATATCATGATGTTATGTGTCCTTTTGCTTTTATAGGAGGTTTTATTTGCACATGTATACATTTAACATACAGCCAAATCGTTAATATGATAGTACATTTATTACGTGTAAACAGTCTGACATTTTTGAGGTTAATATGTTTTGGCTGGCATGTCAAAAGATGCCTAAAGGAAATAACATGTTTTGAATCATAAATTTTTTTTTCTGGCGGAGTGGAAGTCACTGCTTTACGGTAAAACCTCTTATAAAGTCCATTTGTGCTATTATTTGGAAATGATTTCATTGAATGAACAATTTGATCAAATAAATGTCATTTACAGAGGCAAAACAAAGATAGATGTTGACATTTACACAGGATAAATGAAGAATGAACAAACATAATAATAAAGTGAGGCGTTGCATTTGAATTTTATTTTATTGTTGATTTATTTCATACGAAAAGATTGTATATTTCAGACAATAATAGTGTAATAATAACATGTTTTATAGAACATATTTGCAACATATGTCAATGTCTTCATATATTATAAATGTTAAAAGGCATACAATGTATGTTTTAATATGTGATACATTACTTTAATTACATTGAATTTGAAAATAAAATCACTTAATCACTAAATCGACAAAAAGTTACACGCAGCTTATATAACAATATCATAATATGTCGTTGACAGACACAACCGTAAAGAAAAAGTTTGATTGACTTTTGTTTTATATCATTTTTTGGTTTATACAGAATTTATTATGCCCCCACTTCAAAGAAGAGGGGGTATATTGCTTTGCATTTGTCGGTCCGTCGGTCCGTTGGTCCGTCGGTCCGTAGACCAAATGGTTTCCGAGTGATAACTAAAGAACCCTTAGGCCTAGGAACTTCAAACTTGGTATGGTGATTGGTCATGACCAGTAGATGACCCCTATTGATTTTTGGGTCAAGGGGTCAAAGGTCAAGGTCACATTGACCTTGTAGGTAAAAACGGTTTCCGATCAATAACTAAAGAACGCTTAGGCCTAGGAACTTCAAACTTGGTATGGTGATTGGTCATGACCAGTAGATGACCCCTATTGATTTTGGGGTCAAGGGGTCAAAGGTCAAGGTCACATTGACCTTGTAGGTAAAAACGGTTTCCGATCAATAACTAAAGAACGCTTAGGCCTAGGAACTTCAAACTTGGTATGGTGATTGGTCATGACCAGTAGATGACCCCTATTGATTATGGGGTTAAGGGGTCAAAGGTCAAGGTCACATTGACCTTGTAGGTAAAAATGGTTTCTGATCAATAACTAAAGAACGCTTAGGCCTAGGAACTTCAAACTTGGTATGGTGATTGGTCATGACCAGTAGATGACCCCTATTGATTATTGGGTCAAGGGTTCAAAGGTCAAGGTCACATTGACCTTGTAGGTAAAAATGATTTCTGATCAACAACTTAAGACTCTTAGGCCAAGGAACTTCAAACTTGGTATCATGATTGGTCATGACCTGTAGATGGCCCTATTAATTTTGGGGCCGAAGGTCAAGGTCACATTGACCTTGTAGGTAAAAATGATTTCTGATCAATAACTTAAGACTCTTAGGCCTAGGAACTTCAAACTTGGTATCATGATTGGTCATGACCAGCAGATGAACCCTATTGATTTCGAGGTCAAGGGGTCAAAGGTCAAGGTCACATTTACTTGAAGTTAAAAACGGTTTCCACTCTATACCTAAAGGACGCTTAGGCCTAGGAACTTCAAACTTGGTATGATGATTGGTCATGACCATAAGATGACCCCTATTGATTTTGGGGTCAAATGTCAAGGTCACATTGACCTTGTAAGTAAAAGTGGTTTCCGATCAATAACTAGAGAACGCTTAGGTCTAGGAACTTCAAACTTTATATGATGATTGGAAATGACCAGTAGATGACCCCTATTAATTATGGGGTCAAAGGTCAAGGTCACATTTACCTTGTAAGTAAAAACGGTTTTCGATCAATAACTAAAGAACACTTAGGCCTAGGAACTTCAAACTTTATATGATGATTGGTCATGACCAGTAGATGACCCCTATTGATTTTTGGGTCAAGGGGTCAAAGGTCAGTGTCAAATTGATCTTGTACTTTAAGATGGTTTCTGACCAATAACTCAACAACTCAAGTTGCCTTGGTTGATATTTTTATATTAAACTAAAAATGCTTTTGGTATACACATTTGAAGGTCTTAAGTAATATAACAACTTGGCTGTCATTAATGAGGCCTACATGATTCACAATAATTATTACCTTGTGACTAGTCATCAACAAGTAGATAACCCTTTTTAATTTTTTGTTCACTGGGTCAGAAGTCCTGCATAATAACCTGATCACATGACTAATTGGCTGCCCATAGGGGGCATACATGTTTTACAAACATATCTTGTTTTAATTGGATTGTGTAGGAAGCTTTTTCTTATAGACACACTTTCGAATCCGTCCCTGGAACCAACCAGGACTGAGTAATGAGAGTGCTTAAGGAAACAACGACTTGTCCCTGACAGAGTTTGAACCCATGCGGATAGCTGTCATTAGATTACTAGTCCGACTCGTTAACCATTCGGCCATACCGCCACATATGATTTTTTTGGTGATGCCATATGTAAAATCAGGATCATGCAGTTAGTTTTGGTCAAATATAAACCGGTATATTTGTTGACCAAATATAATTTATTACACACATTTGCTAAAAGCCAGTTTGATACTAATCAATGATTACCCTTTCATCACCTGATACATTGACCATCAAGGATTATAAAATTTCATAACAATATAACAACACGAATGTCAACATCGTTGTTTCATTATGATTTTATCCTATTGGATCTAATTTTATTGACAGGTCTCACCAATGTCGATGTAATAATCAAAAGAAAAATACAGGTCTTTCTCGTAACACTTGCAAAATGTCCTTGCCCAGTATCGTTCACAAATTAAAGCAAGTTATATACTCCTTAACAGAAATCAACGTATTTTACATGTATTATAATTATAATTTTAGAATGCATAGAACGAAGAATCTGTCAAATACTTGACATGATGTATCTATGTCATAACCAGAATTATTTATCATACCATTTGCAATTACATGTAATTCCACATTTGGGTTAGACTTTCTTTGCGGAGAAATTGTGAGACCAGACGTACATTTTTGAAAGAATATAAAACGAAGAACATCTCCAAGCTTTGGTAATTTTTGTATGATTTAGTCATCTTAATTTTAGTTTAGTTTTCAGTTTTTTACTCTCCTGTGCATCAATCGAATGTTCCACTTTCACACAACACTGATGTATTGCAAAATTATCATTATTCGTGGGACACTTATTTTCGTGGTTGTCGTGGATACGTCCACCAAGGAATTCAAGATCCAACGACATTTCATTTCGTCTGCTGTTAGATTATTTTGCATCACATTATTTACATTTTACCTTTTGGAAAAATAGACAGTCGGCGAATTTAAGAACCCCAAAAATGTTCTGTGTGACAAAAAGCCCACGAATAAAGGGAATTCCCGGTATTTACTAAGCAGCTGGGAGCGTAGAAACGGACACTAGCTTACGATTAATGTTTGCGGGCTTTTCGTCGGTTTTCTCGTTCGTCGCCTGTTTCAACAGTCATTCTGTGTTCACAAATGGGTACTCCACATCCGCACAATAACGAACTTGTGAACCCAGTGCATTTATTGCACTCAGCTGAAATGAGTAAAAAAGAGAAAATAAGAATCCCTAAAGAAAGTCCAACACGACATAATTAAAAATGTTGCAGGCTCGGTTTGATTGAGCCTGTTCATAGATGGAACTGTAAAGTTCAAACTACCGCCGACGACCCCTAGCTAGCACCGGCGTAAGCAGAATTTAACATTTAATCATGGTAATGGTAAAAGTTTGAATTTAGAAACATCCGTAGATGTGTTCCAACGGCGGTTATCATTGAACCTTCAATGTGACACTTCCGTGCCATTCCATGAAAAGCGGCGTATGGTCCCCAAGTAATAGAAAGCGTGTGCCCTAAACGAGAAAACAATGGGCGGAACTAAATAAAATGGAATTTTGAAAGGGGATCAGAGGTTATGAAGCCTGCATATCACAGATAAGACGTCAAAAGACAAAGTTAAAAAGCAGGCAACATATCCTTAGGGTGATTCAACATTATTCAAGTAGGAATATTGGAACCACCCAACTAGAAAATTCCGAAAAAGTTAAAACTAAAAATACCACAAGCACAACAATAATGTCGTGCTGAACGATCTTTAAGGATCGGAAATATAACATCTCTGATTGAACTCTACTTTTATCTAAATAATACAAGATATCTGCAGAATGTACAAATTTGACATTGTAAGAAATCGATTTTCAGACTATTGTACGTTTTCCAGACTATATTAGTCATGCGACAGTACTTAAAATTAAAATAGTCTACACCGACAATTTCTTCTTGTAACAGTGATAAATTATGACCGACAACTTAGATGTACATTATTAAATAATGATGTAACATGACTATCAATCATATAATAATGTTTAAAAGTAAGTGCTTTAATTTTTTTAAATCCCAATTATTAAGATACTTAAATAATAAATGTTTTTTTTTTGCATTCACTTAGAACTGTGAATAAAGTACCGTGTACGAAACCTCGCAAGCAATTTACTTGAATATTACCTCTTTTACAAACAAAGTTTCCAAATTCTTCATGTTCTTCTGGGGCGTGTTTACAATGACACTTTATGGCTGAACAGCACTTTGCCGGTACATAGTAATAACTGGCACATTTACAACCAGGGGCACGGCAAGGCAATCTAATTGGACGTTCTTTCGGAATAAATTCAAAGTCGGTCTTGTGATCCTTATATCTAAAAATTATAATTAAACTGTGTAAAATAAAAGGTTTTCTTGCATTTTGTATTTATAATAGACACGTGTAATTCTTCTTTAGCGTATCCTTTTCAACGATTTTGAAAGTAATTCTTTTTATAAATATATACAAACATTTTATAGAATGTGAATGATTAGACTGAATGATTTTGTATAAATTTTTATATTAATAAAAAATACCAAGATAATTTCTTACACATGCTGACAAAAGCACTGTGTCCCTGGTTCCATTGTTCTACAATCTCTGCCAGTAGTGCTGGTATAACTGGTGTATATACCATTACTTTTATATAGTTGACTCGTCATCTTCTAAAACATGAAAAATATAATATTACGATATACACAATATAAAAAACAACAAACAGTGGCATAATACAATTAAAGTGGCCTTCAACTTTTCCAAAGGCTAGATACGTTATTTTTAAATAAATCATTTCATACAATTGTAAAATCAAAAGAACGAAACAGTACGCTAATGCTCACTGCTACTGCTAACTTCCTACCCGTCTCGATACCTCTAATCTACTGGTCCACTCTCTATATCTAAATTAGTAAAGCGGACGATTTGTTTCCTGATTTTCTCTTTTTAAAAACGAGCGTCACTTACACGTTATAAGTAGCTCTCGGGACGCCGGTTTGAATACGGTTTAAAAATGAGCCGCGTCACGACAAAACCAACATAGTGGGTTTGCGACCAGCATGGATCCAGACCAGCCTGCGCCAACGCGCAGTCTGATCAGGATCCATGCTGTCCGCTTACAAACCCTATAACAAGTAGAGAAACTGATAGCGAACAGCATGGATCCTGATCAGACTGCGCGGAGGCGCAGGCTGGTCTGGATCCATGCTGGTCGCAAACCCACTATGTTGGTTTTGTCGTGACGCGGATCATATTTAGTTTTTAACAACACAGAATTGTCTTTTCAATAGATCATAAAAACGGAAGGTCACTTTAAAATCTCTATACTGATTATGACTCTCGAACTTTTATTGTGTATATAAGATGCCATAATTTCTACATACCTTATTAAACCCAGTAATGATTGATATGTACAGGTTTAGTGTTCATTTGAAATTAGATTACAAAATTAAATTGGTCAGTTTAATTTGGTAAATACTAACTAATGAACACTGACCGATTTAGTGTTTGAAATCATTTCTATGAACAGTCGATCTACAAGACTGATTAATAGTTTTAGCTAAGAAAAATTGTTACGATACATTTGAAACGTTAATCGTACTTGACAAAGAAAAATAAAAAAGCTAAGTCTCTTTGAATCACTATGATTGTTTTTGTGAGTATTATATATCCTGTTAAAGAAGAAAAAATATATATCAAACAGTTACCTTGTTGTAGTTATCAAACTTCCCACGCGTTTAAATCAGTACGATTTTACTACTGGCTTACTTTAGATATAGATCGATACGAGCGAATTGGAAACGCGTCATAAATGGTCTATTTATAGTACTAAATGTAATACAACAATCCATATATAACTTTACCCTACGAGACTTAACCCATCTCAGATATTGAAACATTCTTACCGAAAGACAGAAATAAGAATAGATGCATTTTTTCTTATCTTTTTCTATCTCTAATTAAAAGATTCTAAAATGCAAATTGAAGGAAAGAAATACATGAAAGAATATGCAAGAATTGGCATTTCTTAATCAAAGATTTAAAGATTTAGTTTTTTAACCGCAGATAAAACACTTGATCTGCAAGTATGTTATATGTTGTCCCGGAGAAATTTTGAATATCGAGTTTCAGTTGAAAACGTTAATGGTACTACATGAGACTTAATTCGTCCGGATTTTTAAACTTTATTGGTTTACAAGCAGATTTAGCTTTACTAAGATATAAATTATACAAAGACAGTGTTAGTATTTTAAATAAGTAGGCATACAACCTGCATTATAAATTATGTTGTTATTTTTTTTTAGTTTTTTTAGTTTTTAATTCTTACATGTATTTCTCAAACTAGACATTTTTACAACTATTGCATTTTTGCCCACGACCCATTCATAAAAATAATAAGATAAGATAAGATAAGATAATATAAGTAAATTTTATTATAGTGACATTGTGTTATGTACATACATAATAACGATACCTTTTTATTTTTACAACACCCGGCCACGTTGGGCCTACAAGTTACTTAATTTTTTAATCATTTTCAAAAATATATAATTTATAACATAATTTAGATATTAACTAATTATATACATGCACGAACAAATAGTGATTTAAATGTTCTTGGACATAAAAACATCTGCATTATAAGAGAAATAGGACGTATACAAGTTTACTTTTTTCCAATTACTTTCGGTATCAAATCACATATATGATACATATACAGTTGTCATTCATGTACATATCATTAGTGCAAATACATTTACAACATTAATTAATTAATTAATTTCTGTACAGAGACATCCTTCTTCTGTTCATAGCTTCAACTAAAAATTTAGCAACATGCACATAATGATAATTGACAGCATATACTAACTTATTTACTTCAGACATATGTTCAAAATCAGGATTTCTATCTTTACATTTTGATAAAAGGTTCTATCGTAAGTCATTATATTTAATGCAGTTTAAAAGAAAATGAGTCTCATCTTCTACAACATTAACTGGACAAAAGTGACAAAATCTTTCGTTTACATTTAAACCGACATATCTTCCCGTTTCTATCTTTAATGGAAGTATACCACATCGGAATTGGGCTAAATGAGACCGTTCAATCTTAGTTAATGACGAAAGCAAATACTTTTCAGTATTATAATGTTGTTTAAATTCAATTATATGTTCTAAGTTTGGCAACATTTCTAACATTATTACACCAATCCGTTTTATATTTAACAAACAATGCATCTTCAACATCTTTTAGGTTTACAGGTAACTTGTTTTCATAGTAATGTGACATTTGAATCTGTTGCAATATAGTTTTTACATCATAGCACCATGTTTGAGTAAAATCTAAGTGCTCATGTAAATTAACACCCAAATATTTATACATATCCGTAAACAATACAAAACAATCGCCTATTCTAAATTGAAAATTACTTCTATTTTTACCCTTATTTCTGAAATGCACAACCTTTGACTTTTCATTATTAATAATACGTCGCCATTTCCGACACCATTCATGAACATAATCTAACATGTCTTGCATATCTTGTTCATTTCTCAGACAACAATAAAATGTCATCAGCATAAAACAAACAACAAAAGTATATCATTATTAAACTGTACACCCTTGTTAAGAGTCTTTAAACCTTCAGCTAGATCGTTTATGAAGTAGGCAAAGATTGTTGGCGATCCGCTGTCTCCTTGCTTTACGCCAGACAGAGTCGGGAACCAGTCAGTTAACATACCCTTTAACTTAACACAAGACGATGTATCCGTCAAAATGGCCTTTATTGAGTTATAAAATTTTCCATTTATACTATTAGACAAAAGTTTATACAAAAGAACATCCCTATTGACAAAGTCAAATGCCTTTTTTATATCAATAAAAGTTCCAAATGTATCAAGATTACTTAAAAGTCTATTTCTAATAATAGTACATGAGGTATAAACATGGTCCTCACACGACCGTTTCGAACGAAATCCGTTCTGCTCATCAACAAGTAACTCTTGATCTTCTAAATGTTTCTTTAGTCTATTATTTAACACAGCTGAATATAATTTGCTAACCACCGAGAGTAAACTTATTCCTCTGTAATTCAAGGGTATACGTTTATCTTAAGTAATATCTTTTGTTATAGGGGCAATCATTGCTTTTCGCCATATACTTGGTATAATACCCGTATCAAAACACAAGCAAAAAAGTGAATGGAGTACATCTATTATGATTGGAAATTTTAACACTTCGCATGGAATTTTATCAAATCCCGTGCTTTTACAATTTTTGGCGGCTTTTACAACAATTTCAATTTCATAACGATTCAATGGCAAATAAAGAGCAGGATTATCTTCGAATAAGGGGTCGAGCATCTGATTTTCCATAAAACGTTTTTCTCTGAGAATTTCCTCATAAAACTGGTTATCAAAATGATCACAATTTTTATTTACATTATATAGATCTTTAAAATCCCCAGACCATTTTTTAAACACAAATTCACTATCGTGAATGATATCTCCGTTATCATCATACACTTCAAGAGGTGTCGAAGGTTTCCGTTTCGGACCAAGATTTTTAATATGATCCCAGAATGCTCTAGGGTCATTTGTGCAAGTACTCTCAATGTCGATCGAAAGATTTCGCTTGTAGGCTCGTTCAGCGCGTCGTAACTGTTTATCGAACAGACGTCTTGTCTCTGTGAATTCACTTTGCAATCGTAGTCACGTCCGTCTATCACCATGGAAACGCATGAAATTCCGCTCTGAGATGCATACGGCCTGCCACAGTTGCTCAATATCGTCGTCCCAGTAAGGCTTAAACGATTTGTAGCGTTTACGGGTTTTCTTTGAACAGTCAAATGACGGTATATGTTCATTCATTTCTTTTACTAAAGTATTACAAAATTGATCATAAATCAAATCAATATTGTGTTGATTTTCCCTACATAATTCAATATTACGTATCAAATTGCGAAATGCTGTTTTGGCCAAATTTGAAGACAAAAGTCATCTGGAATTCGTTTTAACTTGTATATCCGTGTATTAAATGGTGGTCGTGACTGCTGATTCGCGGGATTGTTAGTCTCGTCTGTTATAGCGGTACTATAATTATTTGTAAATCGTAAAATGTAGTGATCCGGTAATTTACTACGCTCTCCGATTAGACTCTTAAGATTATGCTTATCAAGAATCGATGCAGGGGAAATAACTTCAAAATTATAACAAGCATTAAAGCAGTCATGTGGAACACAAACGTAGTCAACAACAGATTTTCCGCGAACTGAACCTGACGTAAAAGTGTTTCTATCTTCATTAAACGGCCTTTTAAAACACACATCTTTGAGGCAATCAGAAAATCTACAAACGTCTGTCCATGCTGATTAACACTCTTGTCAATACACTTTCTCAATGGTATACCGTCAATGTCCGACATTATGTCCTGAAGTTCGCCGATCCTTGAATTATTATCCCCAATAACGAAAATAGCTTCACAATCAGATAAAAGATAAATTTGTCCCAGCAAATGAGCGTAAAAGTCTGTTCAGTCCCCATGGTGAGTTTTCCGGTGGTAAGTATACGGAGTAGACGATAATTTTATAATTTGTAGATTTTGCTGTGAACGAGAGTCCCAATATTCCATCATATGATTTGTCAATAACATCAACACGAAAATCATCAAACAAACAGTTTTTCACGAAAATTCCGACACCCCCTGAGCCTTTGGGTGCATTAACATGAGTTAACATTCTGTTATGTGAATAAAATCGGTAGCCTTCAAGAGCAATAGTTTGTGTGGCTTTTAAATGAGTTTCATTTACACAAATTATGTCAGATTTCATATGCAATAAGATTTGTGATCGAAGTTAATGATTTGATTCAGTCCAACCAGCAACATTTAAATGAGATACAGATATGGAATGTTCGATAAGCCGGGCGTTGGCTTATACCGGTGTAGCGGGTCCTCTTGATATGGGAACGCCATCGGCAGAAGCAGGCGTTTTCTTAACGATGCGTCCATTTCCAGTTACTCGGAATTGATTACCATTTGGTAATTCCGACAGTAAAGTTTTTGCATTCAGCTCAAGTATACGTTCGGTGTGAGTTTTACTTCCGTATACATACACACGCTTATATTCCGGCTTCGACAATAATCTCTTCTTTGAACGGAGTACCTCGATCTTTTGCTTGAGATTGTCAAAAGCAGTTTTCAATAACGGGGGTTTACCGGTATTCCTGTCTGAGCATCGACTCGCATCGGTAATTTTCACTTTGCTTGATATATCACTACCGAGAGCAGAGATCAAATCTTTTGTGCGTCGTCTAACGGTTGTTTTCCTGGGCGCAACGGTAAATTAGTAGCAATTACCATGAGCTCACAGTTATTGACCGTTTTATCTTGCTTCAAGCCAGAAATAGATTTCAGTGAATTCAGCAAAGTCAGCAAATCTTTTGTCCCAACAGGCAAATTGTAGGTCAAAATCAACTTTCACTGCTTTTATTTTATCATCAATTGTTGCTAATACGTCCTTCCTCAATTTATCAATTTTGCTATCAAATGTCTTCTGGAGACTCTCTTGCCCCTTTTTTAAAACAGCAAGTACTTCCATGATTTTATCAAAACGTTCATTTCACTGCAATCTTCACTATCAGCCATTTTTGATTGTTTGTATAGGGGACTTATCCCACCCGGAGATTCTCTTGCTCTTTTTTTCTCTAAATTTGAACGAGTTTCACTCATTATATTTCATATAAAAATAATATGTCAGTTGGTTTGTTTACTAAATGGCCCGACTAGCCCTTCACAGTTTTCTTTATGACACATTTTCTAGAAGAAATCGGCCATGAAATGTTAAAATGATCACAAGCAATTATCATTTCAACACGATTGAACTGTATATATTATTTCAGCTAACTAGGTGTTAGGACAATTCGTTACAAAGTTTATGTTGACAATGTAAGGACGAAATACACACACATTAATACGTCACCGTTAACAACTTTTGATCTTGAATTGCTAAAAAGACGAATTCATCAACATAAATAACATAAACATATTCATCCAGGCAAAAAAATGAGATTGTTTCATTGAGAATAAAGACATATTGATATATATTCAACAAACAACATACATTTCTCCTTTTAAATACTATACGTATATATTTATAAGATTTTATTTATAAATATTCCTTAGACAAAACAATGAATTGAATATTTTCATGCTTAAAGTGGGTTGATCTGGAATGGGCATATTTTCATTTGTATTTCAAATTATTGACAAAAGATAATAGAAGTGTATCATTTAAATACTCTTATAAATTTAAACATTTGTTAAAAACAACAATGGCAATGTTGTTCCTAGTGATTTAGTATGTTTTTATATGTAGGATAGTAATAATGTGTTGCAGAACAATTCTATTATAAACTACATTGTATATTTATATATTTGTAATGTCGGATCATTAATTTCACACTTAATAAAATATCCATATATATCTTTCTTTCATGGCTTGTTGTCACCAAAGATACTTAATATATTTTAGATATATATTTATGACATTGCAGACATTCCGATATGGACACATTCGCTTTAAGCTTTATAATGATAAAATATTTCTGTTTGCAATAATGTAACATCAAAGGTATAAGCGAGGCAGAAATTCATTAGCTTTGGACATATTAAATGTACTGTGAAAGAGGTACCTAATTGTCAGAAGACAAATCATACGCTTTAGTATAGTTCATAAACGAACATATTAACAATTGACAGAATCATAAATGGTTAAACTAATATTGCATTGTATCATAGTTTGGGGACCTTCCTGTTGAAAATGTGTCAGAGTTAAATCATATACATATACATGCACAGTGCGTTAACTTGAGTGCAGGTATTAGGTACCCGCGCTCTAGAGCATGCCCATTCATTGGTTCATTTTGTCTGGGGTTTACATATTGTGACGACAGAGAAAGGGATAGCGATAGAAATATTATAGTCAGATGCTCGTTCATTGGTTACTTTGTCCTGGGGTTTTATATTGTGACATCAGGAAACGTGTTTTATTTTTGTCTATGATACAAAAGAGGAAGAACATCAAAACACTCGGCAATCCTGATTTATACTCGGGGGCTACGCCCCCTCGTACAAATCAGATAGCCTCGTGTTTCGATGCTCTTTCTATTACATAACTAATGAGGGGCTGCTATTTTATATGTTTAACTGATAACCACACTAGCGTCACTTTTACACACTCTTCATGGTCAAATCATTTACTGAAAAAATGAACGAATTTAGAAAAGCTTTACTTTTGTGTCTAAACGGAACGTTTAAAAGGTGTTTTGAGGATGATATTTATAAAAGCGGTTAATATTGTAAAACACTGACAAAAACTTAAGACATGATATCGTGATAGTTTTAATGTAGTAAACCACCATTAACAGGATATGATGAGAAATAAAATGAAATATTTCCTCATTGGCCTTTTCAGTTAAAACAACAGTTTCTCATTTTCTGAATCAAATAAACTTTTAATTAAAAATAAAAAGAATTAATCATGTTTACATATGTAAGCCCGACAATAACATGTTTTAGTAAGGTCTTATTTCAATTCTGAGAATATATATTTAAAAATAATAAATTAAGTGTAAAACTATACAAAAACAAGCACAACAATATCGACACCACGAGAAAAGAACACTAGCAGTAATGACCACATTGTACATCGCACTGTTAAGAAACAACACGTCACTATTGGCCATTTCCTCCACGCCTTGTTTCACGCTCATCACCTGTTTCAATAGTCATTTTATGGTTATTAACGGGTACACCACATCCGCAAATGAATGAGCTAGAAAATCCAGTACAGCTAGTACATCCAGCTGAAAGAGATGGATCAACTTATAACACTTGACAAATGATAACATTTTAGCCATTGGGATATAAATCATTTTATCGTAATTTCTATTATTTTATTTTATTTAAATTATCCAATAAAAGTATAAGTTATATATACAGTATATACATAAAGTGATCGATAAACATCCATCTGTTATGGAAGTTCCTGTAATTCTCAGACATTTTCTTTGCAATTGCATTGTTATTATAAAATTAAAGTTCCTACAGAAAGGGCTAAGCCGATTGGAATATACATTTGAGTTATACACATATATAATATGCACTGTATATAGACTTACCAACCGAAAGTGATAAGCCTTTGTCACCAGTATAGCGCCACGCCAGTCTTAACTTCATTGAAGTATGCAACGGTTAGCTTTAATTTATACTGAAATGCCGTTAACCTTTTCAACAACACGTAAAAATATTCATTACCTCTTTTACAAATATATTTTCCGAATTCTGAATGTTCGTCGGGAGTGTGTTTACAATGACAGCGTATTGGCGAGCAGCAGTTGAGAGGAGGTACGAAGTGAAAGCTGGCACATTTACAACCAGAGACCCGGCATGGTAACTTTATTGGGCGTTCTTTAGGGACCTCCTCAAAATTAACCTTGTGGTTCTTGTAACTACATATAATATAGATACAATTGATGAAACGACGGAAAGTTAGTATATATAACGTAAAATATGTTGTAGCGTAAACTTCCCTTTCGTGACAATTAAAGCAATAAAATGTTATTTTGAAAATGAAAGAATGCATATTCAGTCTCGAATCATTTCTTCGGCAAGTCTAAAAAGCATAATTAGAGGTAATGATTTAAACTACGAAAGACATATCTGAACTCAATAGAAATGTTAAAAATAATGAGTAGATAAAAAAACCAGATTGTTT
The DNA here is from genome assembly GCF_026571515.1 of Ruditapes philippinarum. Taxonomy (NCBI): domain Eukaryota; kingdom Metazoa; phylum Mollusca; class Bivalvia; order Venerida; family Veneridae; genus Ruditapes; species Ruditapes philippinarum. Next base: position 310,095 of record NW_026865326.1, read on the forward strand.
CAGAATTCAAAAATACAGATCCGAAGTATTATTACCCATGTTGACAGAAACACAATGTTTCTGGTTCCATTGTTCTACAATCTCTGCCAGTAGTGCTGGTATAACTGGTGTATATACCATTACTTTTATATAGTTGACTCGTCATCGTTTAATCTTAAATCTCAATACAGTAGACCTTTATTTAAACATAATACTTAATAAACATATACATGTACACAGATATACACAGAAAGTAAATACATTTTAATACAATTAAGATTTCTAATGGCAAAGTCAGTAAATATTACCTAACAATTTTTATTCTTTGCGAATTATCATTCTAGATATCAGATAAATTCATCAGATAGTATCTTCACATTAATAAAGAAACAACAATTGCGCGATTTTTAAATGCAGTTTTAAGTATTGTATCAATGCAAAAAAAAATTAGTAAGTTAATAGTCTTATTTAACAGGTAATACACATTTTTATGATATGTTTTCATAGGCAATATATTTAATATAATAAAATAGATCACTTATAAATTTATAATCATTATTTTGAAAGCTCAAAAACTCACCGATAAATGTTATCAAAATATTTCTTTAAGTAATATATCATGGGAAATAATGTTTATAATACTAGTAATCTATTTTGCTTTATAAAGTATAATACGCAACGTTTAACTATTGTACTATCCAATAAATAGCGTACGGAATTATTTAACCTTTCGATTTAAATTATTATAATGTCAAGTTAAAAGTTTCAATCTATATATAGGGTATTTATTATGACTTTTTCAAAGGTAGTATTATACGTATTAAAAATAGGCTATACACAGGAAAATAAACTTTACTGCCAATTAGTGTATTCTATATATGTATTTACAAGTCCAAAATTATAGTTTATAGAAATTTCATTAATCTTTGCATTCATAAAAATAATTTGTATTAAAATTGAATTATTTATTATACTTATGCTATGCTATTAAAAAAAAAATTAAAGGGACGCTTATTTCAATGTCTAATTGGCATTTCATTTTGAACATTTGTAATGAATTACCAAAATGCAATTTCATACTTATTTACACATATTAAAACACACCTTTCCACACAAATGTAATATAGAGGAGTTTATTTACGTTATGTGATGTGTTGCATAACCACATGTCTTATCATAATTTACTACAAGTGTACTCATCTTTTACTAAGCACCATATGTTTGAGTGTAATATTTTTGGGGATAATTTTATAAACGCCGTGCGAAAGGTTTTAAATGTTGATTTTCTGTTTAACAATTCAGCTGAAGGACGAATTTAACCGTATAAATGAGTTTTAAAGTGATTTTGTGCAAGGGAAGAGGATGACCCCCTCTTTAAAGATTTCAGAACTTACAGCGTGCTATCAACAACATGTACGACATGCCTGAACGACCAAAAACAGATCATTTGCCGACCTCCAGCCGACTCCTGGCGGGTGTACCATGTAGCCGGTATCTCTCCCAGGCTCTGGTGATGACGGTGTATTGTACACCAAGCGTTGAACCAACCTGGCCCCCTGCTGCACCATCCCTACAGCCCATCATAACTCTGCTTCTTATGTTAGCATTCGCCATATCGAGTAAAACAAAAGACTCCATCAAAACATGAAAATATTAGGGTGCATGCGTTCCATGTTACCTAAACGAGTTGTAACGGGTTAGTCAACACGGATTCATGTCAGGGGACTATCTGAAAACATTGCTGAATCAGAATTTTCAAAAATTGGAGAGAAATATGTTTTATACTTGTGATGATAAAAAATCAACTTATGGTGCTTAGTAGTTGAGTAGTATTTAACGTAATCCTTATTAGTTCCACTAAAAGATTAATATACATATAACCAATTAACATTTTGATTATAATTTATCTTCACATAACGCAACTTTAGTTTTACTAGTGTTTAAAAGTTATGACCCAAAAAACGACACGCAATTGTCATTCTTAGCGAATATAAATATGTATAGCGGTCTTTGGTAAACAGTATTTCTTTTATTGATTACGCCGATGCTTGTAAAAGGCGTGGTTAAACGATGCAGTCTCAGAACGAAATCATTAAAACCGCACCAATTTTACCGTTTTGTCTCCACTTGGTGTCTAAACAGCTACAGCTTCAGTATGTGAACGATTTTTCTCCAAGTAAATTGTGGTTCTTTTTGTCAGAATATCTGAATAAATGCCCATCTATCAACAATTTAAACAGTTTTAGGACGATATAAATGTTAATAAAATAAAAAAAACCAACAACAATTGTTAAATTCTCAGCATAATTTATTGGACATTTACAAAACAAAACGATAGGTTGAAAACTTTGTGAGGTTGATCCTTGTGAACACTTGAACTGCAACAACATAAAGAAGGGATAAATATATTCCCCAGTACATATATGTGATATCAATGTTAGAAAACGTCGTCTTTGCTCTAATCTTAGAACTATTCAGTAAAAGGGTATGATTTAACTGTTTAGCACTGACATAAGTGTATGTATATAGTTAAAATGATGGACCGAAGGGCAACTTTGAACTTCATTTACCAAGTATAGAGTCAATATAATTACAATAAAACAAATCAAATCATTAATATCCTAACTGTTAAGTATTATATACCTATTGACAAAAGTTTTCGTTGAGTCTTGCAAATGATTCGTTGAAGTATAGAAAATGTTGTTCGTTTCTAAACTGCTGTTTCCTATTGTCTCTATGAGAATTATGGGCATGCCATGTTATCACGAAGAGTACATACCTGATTATTTAGAGAGATAAGATGAACCATGTCCAGCACTAAATCAAAGTTTCATATCACGTAGTTCTAACTGAAATGACACCTCGTTTCCTAAAAGAAAATGTTTGAATTAAATATTTCACTGTGACAAATTTGTGTAATTCCTCGAAAAAGCATTGTATGGCACTTAATTTGACTAATAACATATGACGGAATAAACTAATGCACACTTCTAGGCCGCCAATCTTAATAGTATATGTTTATTCTTAGAATGTTATAAAGTAAGAGTATAAGTACCATTAAGGTCAAATCTTATAACTCGTAGATCTTATATAATTATGATAAATAGAAATTAATACTTCGATTTGTGTAACATATATGCACAATACATTATTAATTCGAGATATGTTTTTTTTTTAGAAAAAAAACAAAACAAAACAAAAGAACAAGCAAGCAGTGACTGCTAAGAAGTATGCATCGGTACACGTATGTTGTCCGATTCCAGATAAATAAAAAATGAACTAAAGTATTTTTTATAAATGTGAACACCTTGCAGTTCTATGATTTTTTTGTAGTCACAGCATTAACTTTTAACTATCAAAGAAATTATATATTCTAATTACATGTACTTATCGCATGTTTTGGAATTTTTATTTTTTCTATCTAACCCATTAAATTGAGTACAATTTTAACGGGGATTTGAAAACTGTATTGATAAATAACAGTGCTGTTTTTTCTTGATTCATGTAGGAGAACAGCCATTCATTTATTTATTCTTTTTTTACTCATTTATTACACTAATGCAATTTAAGTGTTTTTTTTATATCCCTCTAAGGTATAAAAATTTTAATAATTGATTAATTTCAGAATAATAGACACATTCAAAAGAATTCATTCAGTGCAAGTATTTTGGTAAAATAACATTGAAGGTTGTAAAGAAACAAAATGAATAAACGGTCTTTTTAAACGTTGCTTAGACACGAAAACATGTAATACAATACACATGGGTACTATTAATGCAATACATATGAACCCCTGTAGTGTTATACACTTAATAATCTATAATACAATACATGAACACATCTATCACAATGGACACATGTAATAAGATAAGATGAGCTCGTGCAATACACTACACATAAGAACCTTTAAAACAAATATGAACATCTTTATTGTAAAGCACATAAATAAATGTAATAAATACCGTTTAGCACATGCAATTACTACACATGATCACATGTAATGCAATACATATGAATATTTGTAATACAATACACATAATCATTAGTTATGCAATAAAAATGAGTAATTGTATCACGGAACACATGCACACATGTAATGCAATACATATAGACACCTACAGCAAAAATACGCATACCTTAGAATGAAAATATAAGAAAATTATACCTTCGAACCATATCACATAAACAAAAGTTATTGTGTTGACAAGTTCCAGACATTCCAAAGCCACAGCTACAACGTGATCCACGTTCTTTACCAAAGCAATCTGTAACCCTTGCATCCATCAACGAAACACCTATAATAATAAAACATTTTACGGAGTAATAAGACTTTTAATACTACAGAAAATAAATATTGTTTCGTGAATAAGGGGTGGAGCTATATTAAAGTGAATAATTATTTTATCTTTATTGTAAATGTCATGTTATGTGATTTAGCTGTTAAAGTAGATGAAGAAAGACAAAACATATCAAGTCAGTCATTATTATTGGTGCCCATGATCTCCTTCGAAGAAGAACTATCAATTCGTAAGCGTCATTTATAGGTTATTTCAGAATACACCTTATCAAAGTTATCAAAGAATTAACAAGTGTCCATTTCAAACAAACATGCGTTTTTGTGAAAATGTTCAACAAACATATGAATAATGACAGCTGAAACATATATAAATTTTAAAGTTCCATGAATTAACTTCGAACTAGATTATGTAATTGCAAATAAATTGGTTTTAAGTAATTTATTTTTAAAACACATTTATGAAATGTTGAATACTTACATAATATGACGAAGCAAGCCAATAATAAAAGCTTCATTTCTGATAAAACTGATTTCACGGTTGGTAAAATTTGGTCCTTGTGTCTCGGTTGTTCAGAATTTCACACGGTTTTGCGAAAATCACCACACAATGACAATGTTTTGTATCGTATGAACGTGCTCAATATGTTTAAATATCTAGCAGTTGTATTATATACAGAACATGTTCTAGCTACTAGATAGGACATGGGTTCTTAATTTGAATATCCTCTAATATATATAGAAAAGAAACATCCGGGAATGCATATGGTAATAAAAGATAGCGTGTTGTTTCAATTTGTAACCACATTTGATAATTAACAAACTAACAATAAGAAAACAACATACAAGGTACATAGAACAGAGACAATTATTTTATGGCACATATTCCATCGCACAACTGATATTCAGAACCATTGTTATTTGAAAGAGGCGAAAACCTGATATTATGTTTCTGTTGTCATCAGTCAACGCAAGATATGAAAACAAAGTTCAACAAGGAAGGGTTGCATTCAATGCACGCATACAACTTTTCATGTCTTGTTACAGTTAACATGGGTCAAACAGCAACTTCCGTCTCCAAGAAAGCAGCGTTCTTGAGGATAAAGTGCAACAGGTTTCCACTGTCTTTACGTTAAAATAGACACTGACTCCATCTTTCATTGAGATAACTACATTTACCTCTGTTTTATTTCTCATTATTTAAGGCTTATATTTTTACGCAACATGTTCTATCATGTATAAAATAAGAACTAATAAAAACAGTATACAAAATAGTCTTCTATTAACGTTGAAAGTCTTAGATAACGTTTCATGGAAAGATAAACTTAATTATCTGTGGACAATTCTACCGGATGCATAAAATTAAGACAAGTGCTAAACAAACAGAACAAGGGAAGCCACCTCAAAATAAATTTTTGACATTATTGCAAGAGTTTTAACACACAAACACACAGGCACGCACTCACGTACGCACTCATTCAGACGTGTAGAAATATTAATTTAAATTAGATAATTCCGTATTTACGTTTGATCGAACAATTGACTGTAAACGGATAGAAATTACATGTACTCGTCAAAGTTTCTTAAACTGTTAAATGTACCAAAACGAGGTAAGCAATATTGTTTCTGGATACATTTTGTCGGCAGCGGTTTGTTTTGAAGTTGTGAAACGGAGATGCTACCAAACCAAACAACAACTCTCCTCCCACCCCCATAAAAACACACCAAAAAAAAAAAAAAAAAAAAAAAACAAAAACAAAACAACAACACTAAACAACCAATGTGAAATACTGTGACAAACCATAAACACAGAAGCTGATGTTCAGATATGTAAAATAATAAAAGTAATAGAAAGAGCATCGATGATTTTTTGTACGAGGGAGCGTATCGTAGGCACGAAGTTTACCTCTATGATGTCCGATATTTAAAACCATTAGATACTTTATTCTAAATATAAGTCATTATCATTTATCTCATCACAAAAACGACAAAAGGAAAGATTTGTCTATTACGTGTATTTATTTCTTAAGGTTTGGCGATATTTTTGTCAATGGCTGTTAATCAAGAATATAAGGCATTTTGTTACAAAGTTCCATGTATGTCCCGATATCGGTCACATACGTTATGATAGATTATGCCATAAAGATTATTGAAGTAAGTACAGTAACAATGCTACAAGACACCAATCGCATAAGCTCCGATAACGGTAGCCAATTAATGTTTTTACTTTGTGTCAATGTACAGCAGCTCTGCCTTGTAACCAGATCTTTTTCACCCGCAGAACGTAGGAAAATTCCAGCCATGACGAAATATTTGTACAGTATAGACGTTTCTGAAAATATATAAATTATACGACAGCAAAAGAATTCGGTATTCACATATTAGAGGTGGGAGGGAGAGGATTTTGAAATATTGTGTTCTACATAAAGTTTAATAATGTCCCGTACCTTCTTTAACGCTGGCGAAGTTGAAAAGGCCGGGAGCATGTATGTATGTTAATGCTTAATGAGGGTCCATCCGCCCTTCCGGGCACAAAAAGCAGCTTTCGCTGTCGAGTACGGACCCCGGACATGTCACCAGTCATGCCCTTAAAGTATGTTATAGTTCTAAAATGGTGACCTGTTTGATTGGAATTCAGTAATTCACTGAATGAGCCCAAAGAAAATGCTATTGTTTTTAGATTTATTAATGAAATAATACACGGGAGGCCAATGAGACCATTGTGTGCATTATGTTGTTAAGTGAAAGAATGTGTTGCTGCCTAACACAAAGGATCAAGAAGCGGACGGGTAAGGTTTTCCTGACATATAGACGCACGGACAAGCAATGGCGCTTCGGACCGGTGTTTTTTGGTTCGGTGCCACAGACAAGCAAAACGGACAGACAAGTTCACTCCTTCCAGTTTTTCAGCTCCGCCATGGACCATGGACTGCTTTCCTCATCTGGTGGGTCTAGAAGAACTCTTCCACGTCTTCGGTCTTCGAATATGTCTTCTTTGACCTCCCCCCTTGATGCCTACTTTGAGAGTGCGACATTTTCGGGGCTTGGTCATGGACTTCTCATCCCCTCAGAGTGGTCTTCTTCATCCCGTCATGTAGTTCTTCCAGATGTCTCAGAGATATCGAGATAACCGCCTCATATGTTACCATCACTTGCATATCGATCCGACTGCCGGTAAGCCACAGACAATTTAGTAATTTATAGAATATGAAATGATTTCCGAAAGATAAATTCTGCCTATATCGGGTCCAATTTTGAATTTTGTTTTGTTGAAGTATGGAAAGCCACAGACGCATTTTATTATTTTAATTAAATCTATTAAGAAATTTATTTTCAGTCAGTGAAGTGTTGTTGCCAAGGCCGTCACAAAGCACTAGCAGTTTAATGGTGCCACAGACATTGGTTGCCACGGTCAATTTTGAATTTTGATAAAATGCCTAAATGATAAGGTAGCCTTCCTTCAGTCCAATTTTTGATATTTAATAAATGTTCTGCAGCTTCTTATATACGCGGCTAAATATAGCTCGCAGAGGGGTTAACTAATTGATGCAGATGTAGTACCGTCGTTTTTGGATAGGATAAATCGTTTAAACTTTTAGCGTTTAAACTGTGCATTATCCCATCACAAAAAACGACAAAAGAAAAGATTTGTCTATTACGTGTATTTATTTCTTAAGGTTTGGCGATATTTTTGTCAATGGCTGTTAATCAAGAATATAAGGCATTTTGTTACAAAGTTCCATGTATGTCCCGATATCGGTCACATACGTTATGATAGATTATGCCAAAAAGGTTCATGAACGAATCGAGAAAAAAAAAAATGTACCTTCCGCCACAAAGATGACTATCATAACGAGCAGCCTTGTCAAAAATATCGCCAAATAAATTAAAGAAACACATCAACATAATATCCCAATGCAAGCCAACAAAGTATGTGTACCATCTTATTTCCTACGTAAAATGCTTCAAATAACATAATAAATGTGCAAGTATATCATTAAACAATAGATATTGTAATTGATTAATAAAGTGTCACATAAATTGTTTTGCAAATCGTGGTCGACTCGTCCAGGAAAAACCAAAACAAAAAAACCCTTTTAAATTTTTTGATTACAGTGTTATTTAAGGGAAAATATTATGGAAACCTGTGCCCATTTGCCATCACAGGAGAGTGACTGTCAAATACCACCGAATGTTGGGCCTCATCCTTGCAAAACAGTTAATATTTATACAAAACGATGTAAAAAGTGCGTAATACTTAAATATTTGTGTAGTATGTTAAAAATTTATATAGCTATTCAGAAATTAAACGCAAAACTTGCACACTTTGAAATTGTACTTATCACTTTAAAATTGTACTTATCACAAAAAAAAAATTGGCATTGAATTTTAAAGAGTTTGTCTCTCAGCGTTGTTCGCTAGAAACTGATTTCAAATATGAAAAGCCTGATAATATACAGCTCGAGTCATTCAAGCAACAATGAATGTACATAAACTGGTTTTGCATTAAACCTGGTACAAAGGTACTCATCTATACGTTGTAAAGCATTTTCCCCAAAGTGGACAATAAACATGTCTGAATTTGGATAGAAATCAAAACATGTAAGTTATTGTCTCAATAACTGGCAAAGTATCATACCGCTTTGATGCGTCCAGTATCCATGAATGTTGTCAATCTCTAGACCAAGTCAAGGGCCATCAGTGCGTTGCAATGCTCTCCCACCATAGATGAGCCTATAATCCAGATCGTGGAGCCTGAAACTAGTCTAACATATGTAACTTTCAACACAAAAATAAACATTAGAACTAATAAAACATTACGAAATAATTAACGATAAGATGAATGTATGCAATAACGTATTTATACAAAGCTAAACTAAATGAATTAATGGCAGAACATACTAGTACTTATATCTGTGATAACGTTTTTATTGCTCGCCATCTACACAGAATTAGTTCTTTTTAATACAATTCCTGACTGCACAATGACATAATATTATGGTCGAACTTAGTATCAAATATAACATGCAGTCACATGGATGCCGTAATATAGGATTTGCTGTATAAAATGAAAGTTGGTGAGACTGTCCTTTCAGAATACTAAGAAAACATACTAAGAAATTTACAAAACGCACGATCTACGGGTAAATGGCTGGCTTATACAGTGCAAAACCCCTAACGTAACATTTCCATCCTTATGTGTATAACTCTTATACAAATAAGGATGGAACTTATTATGACAATTCATCACAAAGACCCGTTGACGGACTCTAAGTGGAATTAAATTCTAAAGCCAAAAGCGGATCGCCGGGCCTAAAACGGGCAATGGCAGATCCTTTTTTTTTCTCTTTTTTTTTCTCATTTCATCACAAAGACCCGTTGACGGACTCTAAGTGGAGATAATTTCTAAAGCCAAAAGCGGATCGCCGGGCCTAAAACGGGCAATGGCAGATCCTTTTTTTTTATATATATACATTTCTCAATTGCATAATACCATATGCTATCAATATTTGATAAACAGCATAATACCATATGCCTCTTAAACATTTGAATTACAGCACAATATCATATGCTTTCTCAATATTTGATATACTGCATAATACCATATGCTTTGCATAATACCATATTCTATTCATATTTATTTTTATTTATTTATTGCATAATACCATATGCTATTCATTTATTTATTTTATTTTTTGTATAATACATATGCTTCTCAATACATGTATTTAATATAATGCATAATACCATATGCTATTCATTTATATATCTTTTTTTTTTTTTTTTGTATAATACCATATGCTATCTCAATATTTAATAATAATGCATAATACCATATGTTATTCATTTGTGCATTGCATAATACCATATGCTATTCATTTATTTTTATTTTATTTTATTTGTTTTATTTTTTTTGTTTAATACCATATGCTATCTCAATATTTAATAATACTGCATAATACCATATGCTATTCATTAGTGCATTGCATAATACCATATGCTACTCGTTGCGTAATAAACATATGCTATTCATTTGTGCATTGCATAATACCATATGCCATATATATAACTTTACTGAATAAACAGTTTGTTGAAAAGTTTAAAATATAAACATACGACAATGACCTTTCCCATTTACTTATTTACATTCTGCATGTAATACACTCCGAATAAGTGCATAGTTTTCCAGCCTATTCGTTAGTATATATTAATCTAATATATGACCTATACGCGCTTGAAAGCCAGGGACCCCTGCTTTTTATATCACGAATTTGATGCCTTTATTTGACATGCAAGTAGCACCACCAATTCGAAAAGAATATGATTTAAAGTAGCCATCCTTTAGGCCAGAGAAAAACAAAGCTTTTTTCAGTACAGCATTAAATTGATAAGTGGTTAAAACGACTACCGTTAAAATGGCAAATAATTGATCAGTCAACTTTGTAATTCAATTTTAAACTTTCTGAAATCCTGGTAATAAAATTGTGCATCAAGTTTATTTATTTCTAGAAATTGGCCACAAGCTTGCATATATCAATAAGCGAATTTCCCAAAGACCCATACGTCTGTTTAGTTATAAACTGTTTGTCGCGTATAGCGTTGAATTGCGACCTGAAACGGATATTATGACCGTAAGTACCCGGTCTTATCTGCAGCTGACTTGGTCTTCAAACGAAAACGCAAACTCCTCGCAGCGGCCACTCCCCCCGATCAGTACAGTAACCACCGCCACCACAAGTAAATTCGGTCGAATATAGCCGGATATATATATATATATATTTTTTTTTTATAGAATACTTTATAACATTTTAATTTTCTTTCAATAAATAGTTATGCTTAATGTACAAGAATGTAAAAAAAAATATACGTATAAAAATTATTTTGTAAACATAACGAAAGATATTTTCACTGTGACACCGTATGTACAGTAAACAATGGCAGAAGTTAGACAGTTATTGAACAATTGCGCAAAAGATTTGATCCGGCACTTGCTTTAAAGTGTAAACAAATTGTGTGTTTTGAACATATTTTGTCTGGTAAGGATGTAATTATTAATCTGCCAGTTTGATTCCTTGGCGTTCTGAAACTGGCCGCCATGTTTTTGTCACATGACACAACTATCGTCACGTGATTTCAGTGGTGGCAGTGGTTAAAGTAGCAAATCGTGACGTAACCGCCGCGAGGAGCCTGACAAAAACGAGGACCAGTCTCACCAATAATATTACAGATAAATGCAGAATGATGCCCTTGACATTTTAGGCAGAAATGGGTATATTTACATGATTTATCTAACCAATAACCTTACTGGTTAAAGGCAAACAAGGTTTGCATGCAAACAGGAAAAGCAAAGGTTCGAAAATTGTTGCAAGGGTTGCGGGGAAAAATCATTTTAATACCAAAATCTACCGGTCTGCCCAAAAACAGTCATTGAATAGGGGCTTTTTAAATGTCATCATATTGGACCCTCCTTTAATTGATGAAAATGTAAAAAAAGTTTTTTTTACTTTTTGGGCGTTTTTTCCCCAAAACATATTGACATTGATTGACCAAGGGGTGGGGATGAAGCCTCTGGGCCAAGGTTCCGGTCCCTTTTTTCTAAAGCTGGGAACTCATCACTGGACATTTCAATGACTTCGCCCTTAATTTAAATTAATGTTTTGTTTTGGGAAATTTTACCCGGGCCTTTTTTAAAAAAGGAAATTTTAAAAAATAAATTAAATTGGGCCTAATTTTTTCTTTCACAGAAGCCCGAAAAAAATGTGCCTTACCCTAGTCCCCGCACCGTTTTTAACTTTTCTTTTACTACAGTTGTAGAGGTTTTCAATTTACCATTGGTAAAAAGCATTTTAAAAACCCCGGGAAAAAAACCCAAAAAAGGTCAAAAATTTAAAATATAATAAATACCTCTTAAATTAAACAGTGTCTATACAAGGGTTTGAAAAACAGGGGGGGGGGGATTTTTATCGAAAGATTTGTTCTTTTTCCTTCTTTGTCTATGTAAAATTTCCCCCCTTCATCTAAAAAATTACGGGTGAATTCTCAAAAATAGGGGTGAATCCCCGCATCGCCCCTCCTAGAATAGACACTGAATTAGTCATAAATCGCACATAACATGTAAATGATTAATTAAATATTGAATCTTTTTACTTCTCTTAAGATCTTAATACATTTTATTAACATTGAATTTCTTGATATATTTTGGCTCATCTTGGAGGCGTGCAGCTTCAAGATCGACTAAGAAATGATATCATAAAATACCTAAAATAGATCTAAAAACATACCACTGATGCCCTGTCAGTTAAATATGTTTACCAGTGGCAATATTTGTACACTCAGTGGGTATGACGTAATTTGTGACGTAAATTAATTTTTACGCTACCCTACTACATACAGTAAAGTTAAATATTCTCTAAAATATTATCGTCCCAAACTAACGAACTCTATATCTATTATATTCTACATCTATTAAATATTGAAATTCATTTAATTGATCAAATGTAAAAAGCAGCGACTAAATAATAAATAGATCATGACCATATTCAAAACAACTTGCCCACGAGGACCGACTTAAATCTTTAAAATAAACCTTCAATTTCCAACAATGAAATTTGTAACTTGCTTGTGCAAAAACAACAATAAAGAAACTTAATTAATTTGAAAATGACGACAGGTCATTATCTTTCCAGTTTAATATTCAGTGTTTTGAAATATTGTGTTCTACATAAAGTTTAATAATGTCCCGTACCTTCTTTAACGCTGGCGAAGTTGAAAAGGCCGGGAGCATGTATGTATGTTACTGCTTAATGAGGGTCCATCCACCCTTTCAGGCACAAAAAGCAGCTTTCGCTGTCGAGTACGGACCCCAAGGCCGGGAGCGTGGTCTGCAGCTTCTTATATACGCGACTAAATATAGCTCGCAGAGGGGTTAACTAATTGTTAACCTATAGCTCTTCAGCGCTTCTTATGTAAAATTCTTCCAAGTATAATTTCCAATAACCGTAAATTATACCATACCCAGACTATGGTATAATTTTCAGTTTTGAAGATCGAAGGAGTAAGTGTTTCTGGGCGGAGCTATAGGTTAAAACAGATACACCATTGGTGCGTTGACGATTTCTGGGTTTGCGTAAATTATACCATAATCACGTGACCTTTCTTATGCAACCTCACTCGACTTCGTCTCGTGAGGTTAAGTCATAAGAAAGGTCACGTGATTATGGTATAATTTACGCAAACCCAGAAATCGTCAACGCAGCAATGGTATATCTTTTACATGCAGATGTAGTACCGTCGTTTTTGGATAGGATAAATCGTTTAAACTTTTAGCGTTTAAAAATGTG